>NW_025336346.1:9705783-9998234 GCF_004798865.1 Varanus komodoensis
CTCTCTCTCTCTCTCTCTCTCTCTCTCTCTCTCTCTCTCTCTCTCTCCCACACACACACACACACACACACAGAGAGAGAGAGAGAGAGAGAGAGAGAGAGAGAGAGAGAGAGAGAGAGAGGACTGCTCTCTTCTCTTCTGTGCCTCTGACCTTGATCCGGCATTCTGCCCTTCCCTGCTGCCACCCACAGCCTGGCCCTCACACCATGGAGACAACCTTCACCTTCACAGGATGGGCATAATCCTCTGAGTTGGGAGGGTTACAGGTATCCTCTTGGGACTGCATCCTAACTGGGGAATCTCACAAACCAACCATGTTTTAAGGACTTCATAAATGTACTTGGAGGTACTTGTTTTGGTCTGAGCAGCTTGAATACTTTAAAGGCAATCTGTAGTTAATATTTGGAGAGGACAATCTGATATAGCCCAAATCAATGAAAAATACATGTACATTCTAGGTGTGATCTCTTTCATGGACATTAATGGCTTTGCCATAACCACCACTCAAATTAAGAAAGTTTTGTCATTTAAAACAAAACAATGTCACTCTTGTTAAAAGCATTAATCAGAATCATTTAATCTTTCCCCTTTCTAACATAACCTTAAGAAATGCCCATCCAGTTTTGTTCAAAATTATCCAGATTCCAAAGTTTTATCTGGTTTTACATTTAGAGAATTGAGTCGCTCACTTAAGAAGCTTACCTTTTCGCAAAAAAGTAAATATACAGTTAGTCCTACTCAGTGGATAAATATCCTGAGCTACAGTGGATATTTCTACAAGAGCAATAATCACAAATCCATGATCATCTGAAGAATCACACACAGACAAAATTACTATGTTCTGTGACCATGTTATTGTACCAAAATGGGAATTTCTGGGACTTGGAGGAACTGTTTCTGTCTAAACATACATAGGGTTTTCCCATAAATATCTATGCCTTTAAGAACAAAGCCATGCCTTCTCACTGAGAATGTCAGGTCTTAGCAAAGGATGTAGAGAAGATGGCTTTCTCCATTATCTGGCCCACTGACATTCTTGTCAAAACCCTTAGCAGATGCTGTCCCCATGTCTTCATCTAACATTTGAACCTTCTTGTGAGGTGGAGTTAGGGTGGATTGGGGAATTCCAGCATTTGGGGAATGAAATGTGATTGTAGTAATGCTACTATACCACAGCACTAGCTAGAGTTTATGTAGTGGAATACATAGAGGGCAGAAAGATGAGGGGAGGGGGAGACACAGAAAAATTGCGTGTCGAGGATCTGATCTTAATTCAACCACAACTCAGAAGCAGTAGCCATGGAAAAAGCGGTAGGTTAAATATCTCATCTAAAAAAGACTTGAATCTTTTTATCATATGCCAGATTTCTCTCTCTTTCAAAAAAGTATATTCAGACACTATACTTTTTAAAAGGTCTAACGGCTGATAGATAATACAAAATGTAGTATAGGAGGCTTAAATGTTGCTAACACCAGTCTCTCTTCTAATCTCTTCATGGTAGATACCATTAACTTTATTTTTGGAAGTAGCTCTCAGGTGGAATTTACTCCCCAGTGCAAGTAATGATGTCTTTAATTGCCATTTAATCAGGGAGCCTAATTAAGTCTTAGCACAAAACATTTCCTCAGATAGCAACTACATATGGTTAATTGCAGCTGAAATAGCAATTCTAAACTATTATGTTGCTTTTCATTGGGAAGACATGCAAAGTTCCTAAAATGAGGAATGCTTTAAAGATATTTAGTTTTCTCAAGGCTCAGGAATTTCTGAAAAATGGGCTCAGTATGGATGAAAGATTTCTGGTTGGCTTTCCAAATGAAATGATGCATTGAAAATACAGCTGGTGAGATTATTTTAAAAAATTAGCTGCTTTTCACTAGACTATACCTTTTCATTCTGATAAATAAAATCACAGAAAATACCCTAAGTCTACACAATATGCCATGAATCTCTTTGCAGCCTACCTACAAATAGTAGTTCTAGATACACCACCACAAGTTGTATAATTAATATGCTGTTCTCCATGAATATTTATTTACATTATTAAATTTCTATCCCACCTATTAGCCAAAATGACTTATGTTAGGACTATGCCACAAAGGATCTTTGTTGGTTTTCCTGCAATGGACTATACATACCTTCCTGAAATATATATAAATACAATCTGAAATTATTAAGTATTACATGATATTATTATATTGCCCAATAGCCAAAGCTTTCTGGATGGTTTACAGCAGCACGTACAAATACAGGAAAATACAATAATAGAAATAACAGTGAAACATTATAAAAATTACACTACAAATTTAAAACAGAATTTAAGTTGCTATAATAGCTTACACAAATTTAAGCATAAACCTGTCAGACAGCTGGCATATCATTCCAGTATACTATCTAGAACTGATTAAATGTCCTTCCATAGAGGATAATTTTAACCTGATGCTGCCACATGAACCTCAGTGGGAAGTTTATTCCGCAACTGGGAGACTTCCACTGATAAGGCTCTCCTCTTTGTCGTGACTGAGGAATTGGAAAAGTTACTGTTAGTCTGAATCTTGATCATAATGGCCGGGAAGCATTCCAACAAGTATTGCACTACCAAGCTGTTTAGGACTTTATAGGAGCAGCACTCCTTCAAGGACCTTACCCAGGAAAAGGCCTAAAATTATTGAGATCTTTCAGGTCTAGAAAGAGTTTATTCAGGAATGCCTCACCAGCCCGTTTTGGAAAGAGGCATTGCTCACCTCCCTGGAGAAGCCAATTGTTCTTTCCCTTATAGCTTTACTAACAAAGAGGGGCAAGGATCCAATATAGCTGTGGTTACATAAGCCCCTTTTCTATAGTCTGATCTGTACAAACTGGAACTCATAAAAAGGACCAGGCTGTGTTCTTGGTACCTCTTCAGCTTCAGCTGCGGGAACACTGAAGTCTAAATTCCAGTGGATACAAGAGATTTTATCCTGGAAGAACCTAGGAAATACACTCTGGTGAGCCTCAGAATGGTCTAAGATGAGTTTGGGGCCAATTTGTAGTGACTGCAGATAACTCTTTAGAGTTCCCCTGGGTAAGAAAAGATTGACTACAGTCAATGAGGCATTGCTTCTTTACTGTTCTCAGTATGACTATATGCACATTCCAGGGTTCAGTTGCATCCTCTAGGAGTTTTCCTCAATCTGCATTCAGACAATATCCTATTTCCTTCCATTGGTCTCTGTTCCAAGGCATACCATGGAGCCATACAAGCTGTACAGCAGAGAGGACTCTGGAGCAATTTTGTCAACTGCCTCTATATTCCAGAGCAGGGATTTGACAAGACTACCAGCCATAGCAGCTGGAAATGCCAAGACCGCTCTGGAAAGCCAACTGGATCTATCAGTCTCCATGGGAGACCATTTTAATAAGCTTCCATCCCTGCAGAGAGGACAAGTGAGAAAGATACAGGGGAAGGAAAGCCAGTGTGGTGTGGTGGTCAGACTGGGGACCTGGGTTCTAGTCCCCACTTGATCACGAAGCTCAGTGGATAACTTTGGGCCAGTCACTCAGTCTCAGCATAACCTATCTCACAATGTCATAGTGGGGATAAAATACATCTAGGTAAGCTGCCTTGGGTTCCTCAAAAGAGACAAAATGGAGGATAGCAGTGAAATCTAGTAATGATAAAGTTAGTTAGTTTGACTCTCGACAGGTAATGATCTGACCATGACAAAGGAAGTGATTCAGAATCCCACATTTTCCAATTAGTATTCCCATGCCCAGCTAAACAAACAAGCAGATTTAGAATGTGCTTTACTTCATGTGGGGACACTCCCATGGCTGTCTTGGAGTCCATGAAATCCTGAGCCACCTCAGACACCCCAGGGGGACCTCAATATTGCAACCAAGACTACCTCAGTCAGCTCAGGAGACTGTTGGGTCATGGGGTGGACAGTACCCCAACAGGATCCCCAGTCTGCCCCCCTGGCCCAACACAAGGTGCCAACATTCTGCACCGGGAGTCGCATGGACAGGGAGCCTGGAGAGAGAAACAGAATTCATGTATACCCAAGAAACACCCCTTCTCTGATTCTCCACACTACCCGGATGCCATACCAAATCCCTCTGTGGGCAGAGCTGGGAAAGGCTGTTCTCCCGCCCATGTATCGATTGTACATGTCAGGTTGGTTGCTTCACCCACCAGTAAATCATGGCTGAGGGAAGTCTGATTGTGCACCAGTCTGGCATTTAAAAGCAGCGTCTGGAGACCCAGTGGCAAACCAACAGGGCAACTGGCAAACCTGCAGTTGCAAAGAAGGCTGAAACAGCACAGACATGTACTGTTCAGGCTGCATTCCCCATACCTATCTAGACCGGCACCCGAAGTCCCACCTCTGTCTACCCAGCACTATACTAATTGCCTCCTCAGATGCCTTCCTTTGGTTCTACAACCCCCCTCCATGGCACAGACTCGGGCCCTGTAAAGAAGGAGTGAGTGCCCCCCCCCCCGTGTGCTGAAACAGGCAGACAACAAAAATTAGCTAAGTTATTAGAAGGGTGGCCCCTGCATCCTTAACACATGCAAGGTGAGTTCGTGTCCTGGCACAATTCTAGCTGGAAGCTTCCAGTCTTTGAGTCCTTCAGGCTGGTGGACAAAGGCCTTCTGCACACCCACTCTGGGTGGCAGGCCTTTTAAATCAGTCAACCAATCAATCAGGCAGGCAGGCCAGCCTGCCCCAAGGGAATTTCTCTTTTCTTGACAGCTCTGGAGTTTTTACACAAGACACAAAGGCTTTGCCCATGATAATGTGCCATAAAGCACAGAATTTTAGCAAGGGAACCATCCTATTCTTGCAAGATCTTAAACCCACTCCACAAGCCAGGGCTGACAATCTTCCATACCAAGGCAATAAGTCCTAGCAAAATCCTTTCCATTACCTACACTGTTCTGAGAGCTTCATACTAATGTACGGTAGATAAACTCCAAAATAAATAAATAAAATATTATATCACAAGTATAAAGTGTTCAAGCAAGAAGGCATTGTACAGATCAAACAGAGGGATGGGGATAGAGCTGAGAACCACAGATACCTTTAGGATTAGCGATCTACAAATCAGCAAATCTCAAGCCCTTCAAGGTGCTTCAATTTCCACCTTAAAGCTTGTTCTGACTTGGTTCATATGAGATAGCAAGCATTGTTGTTCTTGTTTTACATGAACATTAATTGCCCCAATGCATGCCTCAATCATGCATGTTTTTAATGTACACTTTATTTCATAAAAATTTTTTGAATGTATGCATTTTTGGAGTGCTCCATGAAATGCTTTACAGGCTCAAAAATATATAGACTTTGACCGCAGATTGCATTCAACAACCTAGAGTGCTTGAGGTGCCAGCAAATCCACGACCAGGAGGTTTACCAGTTGCCAGCGGCCATCTTTTTGTGACTGGTTGCAGCTCTTCCCAACTGGAGACCGCAGAGGGCCATCACTGCCAAGCTCTGAGGAAGGACTTGGATGGGAGCTCCAGCACGACCGGGTGGTTGTGGCTCTTCGGAGCAGCCCTGTTGTCAGAAAGTATTCAGAACACTGGGAAGCGAAGCGTTGAGGGCAAGGAAGCCTTGGAGGCTACCAATAATGATGGCCGGGATCACCCACTGATGCCACAGCAAACAACAAACAGAGGGAGGGAGGACGTAACCCTGTATTCTTCTGCCTCAGCTGGTGGCAGTGCTGCACTCTATACTTTATTATTATTATTATTATTATTATTATTATTATTGAAACATTTCTATGCCGCCCCATTCGTCGAAGCCTCGGGGCGGCTCACAACATAAAATTAAAATACAAGAAATAACAACATGTTTACTCAGAGCTTACTTCCTGGTAGAAATGTATAGAATCGCAGCCTCAAGAAATCTGAAGTATGAATAAAACTGATAGCGATGTTCTGTAAATAGAGATTCACACACACACACGAGAGTATCTTCCTTCAAAAATGCCCTTAAGAAACCTAATGGAAAGCCAGTTTAGATGTAACCCATGCAAACCATACATTCCAAAGATGTCATGTGTTGCAGTATGTAAGCTGCACTTCCCGTTATACCTCCAAATTTCAGGTTGGAATAAAATAAATGTATTTCATGGGCTAAATTGTTATGCCAGTCAGTTCGTTCATTATTGCTGCACCATAACATAACCAGAGGCAAGTACCCTTCTCCGGAGAGACAGCAAAATAATCTCCTTTTGAAAAATAAATTCAACACTTTGCTGTATGAATATTGAGAGCATGTAAATAAAGGATTGGGAGGTTACAATAATTCTCAAGCAAGTTTCTATTTCGTGTCTTCTAAAATGAACCAAGTCTGTTCAGCTGTCAAAATACAAGAGACGTCTATTTTAGGAGGAGGAGAGTGCAGGAGAACTTCCCTGCATGGGTCACACAGCTCCAGAGGCTGGTGTCCTTCCAGAAATGCCTGGGGCGAGCTAGGGTAAGACTCGGGACAGTTCTCTGTCAGAGCCTGAGGATGATCCTGTGGAGACCTCTAGGCAAAGGGCTTCATGGTTCTGCTGCTGCTTGTGCATCTTAGCTAGGGATGCATATTTGTAGGTATGCGTGACAAAGGCCGGCTGAGGCTTCCTACCCCATAGCTGGGAGTTCATGCATGAATTTCTGATCCCTTCTTTCGAGATAAACTCGTATCCCACTGTCCCAGAAAGGTCTTCTGCTGCTTGGGTTTTGTACTGTGCTCTGTTCTAGTTCTTTTGTTTTTCACAGCATAGACACCATCTTTTTCCCAACACTTGCCGTCTTGATATGAAAAGTTTGGCTATATTGGTCAGCATTTCTGTGTAAATTATAGTCATTGTTTCTAGGTGTATGAATTAGCACATCCATATTTTATGCCTATCCATGTCATTTTCAGCCCCTGTTTTTGGTGACAGAAATGCCCATGCTGCTTTTATAGATTTGACCTTTGCTGAGGGTTTTGAGACTGTTGCTCCAGTATTTAAGAAGCCTTGGACTGCCACTTAACTATTCGTAGATGAACAATACACGTCAAACAGCATACAACAAACATGGTCTTAGGTGGATTCTGTTCTGGTTTTGTACTGACAAGAACAAAATAAAACCAGTGCAATTGGTCTGAAAGATCTACGTAGTACCACAGGTGTATCAAAAAAGGAAGGTTTTTGCTTGGCATCTGAAAATCAAGAAAACAGGAGCCTGGCGAATCTCAAAAGGTAGAGCATTCCAAAATTGGGATACCACCACAGAAAAGGCCCTTCTCTTTGCAGATTTCCCTGGGCAGGGAGTCTTGTAGGAGATGATCTTGGGCAATGGGCAGGTGAATATGGAGTAAGGCACTCCCTTAGAAATGCACTTGTGGCGTCACATAAAGTGACGTAAAACCATTTCTGATGTTCAACAATGTTGCTAAAGATTCTTGGCTCTTGATAACTTAAACCTTTCCTCTTCATACCTTTAAAAAGCAAAGCTCTCATTCTGAGGCCTAAGTATGCATTACTAATGAATAGGCTATTTATCTGACAGGCCTAGTGAAATTCTAAAATTAGCACATGTTTATACTTTTGGAATAGAAATTACTTCATTGCTGATATTATCTACTTTCCCATAAATTAGGATTCATTCTTAATTATGTCATTAAACATCCCTAACAAAACAGAACACGTAAAAATGTTTACACATATACCTATCAGGCTGGATATGGTCATTTTGAATAATATAATTAAAGAGATAAATTACTCAAATGTTGCCAATTAAACTGAATTCTAGAAATCTAGAAGCATGTTTGATATGTATACCTTATGGAATAGGTTTTGCTTTTCAATTGATAAGTAAAACGTGTAGGTACATATTTGACCGGGAATAGTACAGCCTGTCATTGTCCATTACTTAAGGGAACCATCCGGGGACCATAGCGTTTGCCTGCAGAGCCCTGGGCTGCTTTGGATCCAGCCTCAGAGCTGGGACTCGGCTGCATTCCTGCCTCCCTGACCCTTCATGGCCTGTGTGGGAAGTGCCACGCTGGCTGCTCTTTGAGGCTGGGCACGACCTCACAGACAGGTTAAAGGGGAGTTTTGGGGCGGACAAATATCACCTCCACTGCTCCTGTTGCTCTGGTGTGGATGATGGGAGCCTCCAAGCTTGGGCACTTGTGCCCACCTCCACAGGACGAAGCTCTACATAAATATTTTTCCCAGTAACAGGGACTTTAACTCAGCATTTTTCTTTCCATGCTTAGTCCTCTAAACCACTGTCTTTTATGCCAGTTGCCCAGACTTCATTGTGAACCTGTAACATCCCTTTGTTTCTCTTACTTATTTACATTTTTAATTTGTAATGATTTATCATGACTTGTTGGGCATTTGCATCCTAACGAGACATCCTTTCTTTTTTTAAGAAAAATGAGCTTTTTCTCAGTAGTCTTCCCAGCAAATCCAATAAGGCAAAATTACCCTTCTTCTAAAACTCCCCAATAACGGCATGCAGTAAAGAACCTGTGTTTTTCATTTGCTACTATACTGCTACTAAAATAGACGAATACTTCAAAATTGTCCATTTCAGCAAAGCTGTTTTGGAGCTGCCATATTCAGTAATGTAAATGTTACTTAAAACACCCTTTTATTACAGTGGCTTAGTTCACAGAATGATTGTGACAGCTATAAGCTCTATGAAAAAAAAAAGAGTTAGGGTTAAAAATAACTTCAAGAGGCGGGGAAATGTGTTTTGCTTTGTCAATATATTAATGAAATTCAATAAGCATGCAAAGCAAAAGAAGGCCAGCTTTCACCTATTGACCTCTTGCAAAATATAAAAACTTATCTTGAGCTCCTACATTTTTGAAGTGAGATGAAAGGCTATGCTTCAGTTTATCTCTTACCTTCAGAGCAAGCTTACTGATTGTTTGTCCTTATCACTTCAAGCCAGAAACTTATAGCGATTGCTAGACTCTCTAGCAACACAGTTTTAAATTCCTGATTTGGCAGGGGGTGGAGATTTCTTGTTTCCATTTAAACTGCTTTCATTTCAAAATGAAATCCCATTTAAACCCAGAGGTTTGGATTGAAGCCTGAGGATCAAAAGAAAAGGAGAGAAAAGTATTTTGGGTTTAACTTAAATTGGTTGCTGAAAAGGTAGCAGTGACATTTAATTGCTTTTCAGCTCCTCTTCCTTGTGTTCAGGCCAAGTGAAATCACCCGTCTCCCCCTGTGTTTGTAATAGGGCTTCTGTACATTTTAATATATTGTCTTAGCCTTGATCCATAACTTACTCTCCCCCCCTCTTCCCCCCGCACACACACTACACAGCAATAGCCTTTCCTCAAGCAAGTCCAGTATTTCAAATTGCAATCACATTAACTTTTAGAATTTCTATTCTTATTTTGATGGTTTCAAAAGGAATATCATGTATAATGCCACAGCCTTTATCCATCTAGTCCCGGACAAATGTAGTCATTTAATTAAGAAGTCGATAAACAGAGTAAGCTAAAATGACAGAAAATAGCACACATTCAGAAATGGAGAGGGAAAGTTGAATGCTCAACAGCATGCTGTGACAAGCTGGTGCAACAGTTTGATGATAAAGATGCTCATGACTTGGACAACAGTTAATGGAATTCCCATTGCTAGAATGCATCTGGTTCAGCTTTAGAAGGAGTTTCAGTTGCCAAGGCCCAAGCCATGCTTGGCCGAGTCTGGTCAGTCACTTCTGCCTTTGATCTTTGTCCCTCATGGCTTATATGTCCACCTGGGTCCAGGAAATTCTTGATAGAGGAGGTAGGAAACAGGCCACTCCTGAAGAACTTAGTGTGAGCACAGATGATGGAAATAACTATAGTCCAATAGCCAACATCCCCTTCCTGGGAAGGTGCTTAAGAAACATAGAAACAGAGTGATGCAGAAGGGGCCTCCTGGGCCATCTAATCTGACCCCCAGCTCCAGCTGGCTCTGCTCATGACATGACTACCATGTGCATGTCCAGCCTATCCTTGAACACCCGCACCGATGGGACCTCAACCACCTCCCGTGGAAGCCCATTCCACACCCTCGGGGTCCTAACTGTCAGGAAGTGCTTCTGGCATCCAAAGTGAACCTTGGTTCCCTGAGCTTTGCTCTATTGGAACACGTCCTGCCCTCCTCTGCAGGGAAAAGGGTGGGTGCTGTTCATACTGTATGGAATGAAACCGTAGAGACGTTTCAATCAGGCCTCAGCCATTGGCCATGCTATGGGATGACCTTTACCAAAAGAGGGCCGGGGGTAGTATATCTGTTGATTTTTATGGACCTCTTGTAAGCTTTCAATACCTGCTGCCAGCTTTGATATAGAATTCTTTTGGATAGGTGATCTGGATTAGGAGTTGGAGGCAGGACATTGCCTGCCATACAGTTTCATACCTACTTGTACGGCTGATTCCAGAATATGGTGCCAGAGGGGAAATTACTCTGTGCCCTGGCAGCTTGGCAATGGGGTTCCACAGGGCTCCGTATTGTGCTGTTCATCTTCCACATGAAAACAGTTGGGGAGGTTATCCAGAGGTATATTTTGAGGCGTCATCAGTATGTAGATAATACCAAGCACTATCTCCTTTGTTTTTTCATCAAGTCCAAGTGAGGCAGTAGATATTCGGAATCAGTTCCTGGGCATGGAAAAGACCAGGATGAAGGCCAGACGGAGATGTCCTTACTAGCTGGTCTCTCTGTCTGGCTAAGTGATGTCCAACCCATCCCAGGGAGGGTAACACTTCCTTTGAAGGGTCAGGTTCTCCGTTTGGGATGTCTTTGGATTCAGCACTAGCACCAGAGGCATGGATGAACTTGAAGCAATGGAATATCTCTTATCAGCTTAGGCCAATGTACCAGCTGGATCTGGATGGAGATGGTCCTGCTACAATTATCCATGCTCAAGTAAGCTCTCCTCTGGCTTAATGCAATGCTTTATATGAGGCATTTGAAAATGGCTCAGAAAATTCATCTGGTCCAAAAGAGAACAGCAAAATTGTTCACATGGATTGGCCAAGGTAATCATATTATGCCAGTAAGGAGGAAGGGGATTCAGTGACTGAGATGAGGGAACAGGCACAGATGCTAAATGACTATTTTGCTTCTGTGTTCTCCCCAAAGCAGGATGGGGGAGATCCGCATGGGTGATCAGATGAGACCAGGGACTTAGGGGGCACAGATTAGAGTCAACCCCCTAGAAGTCAAGGAGCTCCTCAGGGCACTAGATGTTACAAAGGTGCCAGGCCCTGACGGGTTATATCCGGGGGTCCACTTGCGCTCACTGGCCTCCATTTTTGAGGCCTCATGGAGAACGGGTGAGGCCCCAGAGGACTAGATGGTGGCGTCAGCGGTCCCAATTTTCAAAAAGGATAGCAAAGGAGACACAGGGAATTACAGACCAGTTAGCTTTACATCCATTGTGGAAAGACAATGGAAAGGCTCATCATAGCGTGAGATCCAGTAAACCTAGATAGGGAAGGGAGGTTGGCAGCCACACAACAGTTTCTGCAAAAACCAAAAACAGGTCCTGCCAGATGAACCTTGTGGAATTCTATGACAAGGTTTCAAGGTGGCTAGATGGGGGTGCATGTGGTTTACCTGGATTTCAGCAAGGCCTTTGACAAAGTGTCCCATGATATCCCGGTTGGGATAGTTCTGGGATAGACCGATGCACTGTCTGTTGGATTAGGGCATGGTTGACTGACAGAAAGCAGAGGATAATCATTAGTGGGGAATCATCGGGGTGGTGGCCAGTGACAAGCGGGGTCTCCCAGGGCTCAGTCCTGGGACTGATCCTGTTCAATCTTTTCATCAGCCACATGGAAGAAAGGATGACCAGTCTGCTGATCAGATTTGCAGATGATACTAAAATGGGGGCAGTGGCCACAACTGAGGAGCAGGTACTTCAGATCCAGAAGGATCTGGACAGACTATGGAAGTGGGCAGGGGACAACAGGATGGCATTCAGTGTGGATAAGTGCAAGGTCTTGCACTTGGGGCATAGGAATGGGTGTCATGAGTACAGGTTAGTGGACAAGTATCTGAAGAGCAGCACTCATGAAATTGGCTAAGTGTGAGTCAGCAGTGTGACACAGCAGTCAAGAGGGCAAACGCCACCCTTGCTTGCATAGCCAGAAACATGGCTTCTAGATCAAGGAGGCATTACTACCACTCCATACGACTCTGGTGCGCCCGCAACTGGAGCATTGTGTTCAGTTCTGGGCTCCACATTAAAGGAAGGATATAGCCAAGTTAGAGTCAGTGCAGTGTAGGGCCACAAGAATGGTGGCCGGGTTGCAGGGAAAGCTGTATGAGGCGAGACTGAGGGAAATGGGTCTTTTCAGCATGGAGAAGAGGCGACTCCAAGGGGATCTATTGGCGACATGTAGGTACATGAGGGGGTGTCACACAGAGGTGGGCAGAGACCTGTTCTCCCCTGCAGAGAAAGGCAGGACGCGCTCCTACTGAGCCAAGCTCAAGGAACCCAGGTTCCATTTGGATGCCAGGAAGCACTTCCTGACAGTTAGGACCCTGAAGGTGTGGAATGGGCTTCCACGGGAGGTGGCTGAGGTCCCATCGGTGAGGATGTTCAAGGATAGGCTGGACATGCACATGGTAGGCATGTCATGAGTGGAGCCGGCTGGAGCCAGGAGTCAGACTAGATGGCCCGGGAGGCCCCTTCTGACTCGCTCAGTTTCTCTGTTTCTATGTAATGTTCATTTCCAAGCCCAAGTGCTATCATTCGCATCCAAATCCTAAATGGTTTGGGGCCAGCAGGATTTTCTTCTCTCATATACCTGCCCAAACCCAATGATCACCTTCAGATGCTCTTTTACGAAATGAAGTGAGGTGGGTGGGTACTAAGAAGAGGGTCCATTCTGGTGTGTCGCCGCAGTGAGTGTGCTTTTCAGAGAGGCTCTCCTGGTCCCTGCACTGCGGGCTCTTTGGCATCAGGTGAGCAGCTTCTTATTTTCTCAGTGATTTTGGTCTTCCAGCTTCTGTTTCTTTCAAATCCATTACTGTATTTAAATCTTCATACTATTGCTTTATTTCATTTCATTTTTATATTCATTTTGGTTTCATTATACTGAACTTTTAAATGTTCAGACTTTTATATTGTGCTTTATTATGGTATGTTTTATGGTTTTAATTCCTGCAAACTGTCTAGAGAGCTTTGGCTATTGTGTGGCACTGAAATGCAATAAAACAAACAAACAAACAATAGTTGTGAACACATATTGCTGACTTCCTTCACAATTGCAAAAGCATGGGACCAAAGAAGTGTAGCAGAAGGAGAAAATGCATTTGGGCTTTTTCATAAACTTCTGCACAAGAGTTAGGGGAAGATATAACTCAGGGAGCTATTGGGAGCTTGCATTGCAACATAAGTAAGAGTGAATAAGAAAATTACATGCTGTGGTGCTTAAATTCTATTCCAAATATTTGAAAAGGTTTTGAGAAAAAACTTGTTCAACATTTTGCACAAGAATTTCTTCTCATACAACTGTTCTTCTCTCAAACTACAAACAGTCCTTGCCTTGCATGTATGCACTGGGTTTTCCACTAGTGGAAGAATTGCTTTCAATGCAGTACACTAGCTGAACTGTGTATCTAAGGTTTACAAACATAGGAGGGATATGCAGTAAAATACATAATACTGAGCCTCAGTTCCCAGTTCCTCAGTCCTATCCATGACAGCCCTGCTCAGCTTTTGCAAACTCAAGGCCGTGGCTTCCTTTATGGAGTCAATCCATCTCATATTCAGTATTCCTTTTCTTCTTCTGCCTTCAGCTTTTCCTAGAATGATTCTGAGTGTTGCCTTCTCATGATGTGCCCAAAATATGACAGCCTCAGTTTTGTCATTTTTGCAAAGCTCTGGCTCTGGCTTGATTTGATCTAGGACACACTTGCTTATCTTTCTGACATTCCAGGGTATTTGCAAAGCTCTCCTCCAGCACCATGTTTTGAATGCATCGGTTTTCTTCCTGTCAGTTTTCTAGATTGGGAATGTTAAATGACAAACAAGGAACACACTGTCTCTTTTTTATTAAGGAAGAAAAGAACACCACCTATTTTACTCAGTGATACTAAATGCCTATATTTTGAAGGTCGGTTTGGCATCTGCTAATCTCTGGATCGTTAATACTATTTCAGAAATTTGTTACCATAAATATATGGTAGTGAACACACCAATGTTTGATGGGGTGGTCCCTACAGTCTTGCAAGTGGCACTGGTGCAAGCACTGCTGGGATAAAGCTCTATCTGGATCCAGAGATATAGGCCAAAAATTGCCAAGTCACAAGTTTCCCTTTCTTGAGTAACATGCTCAGGAAAGTGATGGTGTCTCAAGCTTCAGGCACTCTTAATGAACCTGCTTCTGTACAACCATTTCAGTCTGGATTCAGGCCTGGTTTGGGGATGGGATCAGCTCTGGTCATCCTGCTGGATGACTTCCTCCAGTAGAGGGACAGAGGAAGTGTGGCCCTGGTATTTCATGACCTCTTAACAGCTTTTGACAAGATTCACGTTTCCCCTGGATGTCCTCTGTGAGTTGGGAGTGGAAGATGCTGTTCTACAGAAGTTCAGCTCCTACTTGTGGGGATAGATCCAGAGAATAAGACTAGGTGACTGTTCCTCAGTCCCATGGCACCTTAAGTTTGGGGTGCCAGAGGGCACCATCTTGTCCTCAATGTTACTTAATATCTGTATGACGCTGTCAGATGTGGTCACTGGGAGATTTGGGCAAAGTGTCAACAGCACGTTGATGACACTGAGCTCAGCTGCTCTGTGATGTCTGAACTGGGACAGGCTTTGCATGTTCTGAATAGTGCCTGGATAAAGGTAGGGCTTGGCTGAGAGTTAATAAACTGAGACTGAATCCTAGTAAGACAGATACCTTATGAGCTGGCAGTACCGAGATCTGCAAATTGGGCTGTTATCTCTTCTGTTCTGGATAAAGATCCACTCTTTCTGAAGTAGCAAATAGCCTGGGGGTGCTCTGTCACTGGAGGCAAAGCTGGTGACCTCCGAACCTCAAGCACCCATTGCAAACTTCCGTTGCTACACTGACAAACTAGCCATGGTAAGCCATGATTAACCTAACTGTAATGCATTCTGTCTGGGGCCGCCCTTGTGTCTGGTTGGAAGCTGCAGCTAGTGCAGAACACAGCAGCCGGGGGGCTCACAGGCACCCAGCTATGTTGTCGTTATCGTTGTTATTACTACTACTATTATTATTATCAATTACATTTCTGTACTGTGCATAGCCAGCATGCTCTTGGTGGTTAGCAACAGGATATAAAAACAATAAAATACAATACATAAAACAGCACTTAACATGTTTAAAAATGTTTGTTTGTTTGTTTCTGTACCACCCAATAGCCAAGAGGCTTTCTGAGAGGTTCACAAAATTAAAAAGAACATATAACAAGAAGCAGAACAATATATAATAATCAAACAATGAAGCGATAATCCCAAATACCATGGTGACAATAGACCAATAGCAACTGCAATCAAATCAGTCCAGAGGTACAGCAGCAGTATGAGATAAAAGGCAGCATAAAAGTTGAGAATAAAAGTTAACTATTAAAATACCAGGAAAATAAAAAGGTTATTAAACTAACAAAACAGCAATAAAATAGCTTAAAGATCCATTAAAATACAATACAAAGACACAACCAAGAAAAAAAAAGACACCTGGCTAAACCCATCAGGCTCCTGGGCAACCAGGGAGATCTTTAAAGGCCTCCACAACATCACATCCATGTTAAGGACTGGCTGCCTGAAAGCTACTGAGCCATGCACAAGGTCATGTCTTGCAAATCAGTAAACAACCCTGGACCAGGTTGTTTAGCAAACTGCCTTCCCTTCCGTATGCCCAGCCAACCTTCAAGATTGTCCAGGGAGTCCTTGCTGGTCAGTCCTAAATGAACTGATAGTTGCCACATAATTGTTTGATGGCAGGCCTTCCCAGGAGTGGCACCCATCCCTTGGAAAGTCTGCCCCCATGCGGTCCAGGAGGCAGACGATGTGGTGGATTTCAAACACCTCCTGAATATGAGCTGATTCCTTCCTCTAGCTTGCAACCAAACTGGAACCTCCTGCTGTGTCTCCCTGTCCTTTGCATTGCTCTGTACTCCTGTTGTAATTGGAATTCTTTTTAATATTGTATTTTAAATGCAATTTTAGTATGGGCATGTGTACCACTTAGGGATTTTATTATATTTAGTGATATATGAGTACCACAATTGAACAAATAAATGCAATATTTAAGGGTGTGGTCCTATGGGAATGCCCACAACTGTCCAAAATCATGGGCTTCCTATGGAGGGTAAGAGAATTATGGAGGTGAAGGTCACCTCAACACTCTCTCTCTCTCAGCAAAGCACTTATATGGACAATGTCAGCCATCTACACGTGGGACTTCAGAGCAGAAGGTGGCTGGGACACCACAGCATTTGTCATATCATATCACTGACCCCCACCCCCACCCACAGTCACTCTTGTGACCTTGGAGAACCAGTTAGAACAGTTCTTTCCATGCCGGCTGCAAAGTGAAAGAGGGATCCCAGGTTGGCGCAGTTTTCTGACCTCATAGCCAGGAGACTGAAAATCCCTGTGACCGTCTAGATGCTCTCTAGCAGGCAAACAATTGCAGTGTAAGGACACCACGAAGCCAGGACCTCTCCCAAAAATGATGCCCTTCAATCCAGCGGCGCTCCCCCACACAAGCTCTGCTTGCCGCCTGCTTCCCAGAAATGCTGGGTTGTTCCTGGAAGCGCTACAGTTCCCTGGGTAAAGTGGAGAGTGGTGTGTGCAGAAGGGATGTGCAGACACGAGAGAATCAGTGGAGATGTAAGAGCCCTGTTGGATTCTGCCTCCTGTTGCTGAGAGCGGAAACTTGGCGACTCCTTTGAGGGGCTGGGGCCTCATCCAGTGCAGCTTTTCTTCTTAGCTTTATACATGCTACCCATGGGGCTCCATAAAGGTAAACCTATATTGTGATGGAGCCTGCATAAAGAAGAAAGCTTTGGGTGAAGAATGGCAAAAACGGTTCAACATTTCACTTTGCATATGCTCAGAGACTTGCACATAAAATAAATATGTTTAGCAAAGAGGTGCTGGTGAAACTACTGGGAGGGGGAAGCATATCTTACCACAGCACCCGGCTGGCACCAGCCTGTTTGCTAAGGAGTAACTTTGCTGACCTTCTTCTTCTCTGAGCCATTGCTCTGTTTTTCTGATCTTGCCAGGACAGAGAATGCTGGCCACGTGATCTAGTATTTGAAGGCTGGCCCGCGAACAGTGCTCCCTTTGAATGACATTTGTTTGAAGGGCTACGTTGTCTGAATCCAGTTTAAAGATAAAGAGCCATAAAAAGGGAGAGCCATCAAGGGCCTTGAACTAGTTGAGAGCCAGTGTAGTGTGGTGCTGAGAGTGCTGGGCTGGAGACTGCGAAGATCCGGTTTCTAGTCCCCATTCAGCCATGAAGTGTCTTTGGGCCAGTCACAGGCTTCCAGCCTACCCTACCTCACAAGATTGTTGTGAAGATAAATGGAATGGAGGAGGACTATGTAAGCTGCCAAGGTTTCTCACAAGAACAAAAACCATGGGATATAAATGCAATGTCCTAATATAGTGCAATGTAACAGGACTGCATTCTGAGCAGGCACACGGGCCACTAGTTGCAGTGCCCCATCATGGTGAGATGTATTTCCATTTATACTGCAGTAATTATTTCTGTATTTGCATGTTACACACACACACACACACACACACACAGAGAGAGAGAGAGAGAGAGAGAGAGAGAGAGAGAGAGAGAGACAGAGAGAGAGAGAGACAGAGAGAGAGTTCACACCTGCAAATTTTACACAGATGCGTGCCAATGTTTGTCTTCCTTTTGGTGATGAATTCCTTCTTTTGTACAAGTCTCCAGCCAAAGAGAATGCGTTAAAGGCAAGAGCTGTTGGGTAGCATCTAATGCTGCTTCTGTGTCTCCACTGTAAGTGGTGCACCAGTAGGACCAGTAGTCTGCTGGTTTGCAGTCCTGGAAGGCAGATGAAATGCTCTCTGACCTGCTCCATTCCAGAATGCAGTGTTCAAGCTTCTTTTGGCTGATTTAAGAAGTGCTAGCTTCATGCTGTGCGTGTGATAGGTCTTGCTTGCACACAGGCAGCCCTGGATAGAGCGTCTTGGTTGAAACCTTAAATCTCGCTTCTTGTTGACTTCAGTAACACTGAGCCAGAACAGAAATATGTCGCTGAGAAGTCAGAGATTACTTCAGCAGTTCACTAAGTGAAAAGTTATAACATATATCAGACCAAGTCACAGTGAATCTACTTTAATCAAAGTGATATTAGCTCACAATTTATTGCTTTTTAAACAGCCCTTTCTCTTAAAATATATGTCAGCACCTGTGTGAAAAAAATGATAGTTTTTTTCCTTACAGAGGTTAGCCTTTTTAGAAGGAAAAGAAGTTTATGGCCTCATCTTATGAACTGAGATTAAAACACAGGCAACCCTGCTCCAAAAGCGTTTCCCAAGCCATTTCATCATGGAGCAGATGGAAAACCAGCTTACTAGCACAACAGCTGAAAATTGTCTAGTATACTGCAATATCCTCGCTATTAAAAGCTGTACATTTTGGAGTGTGTTTTCTTATCCCTATTCTATAGTTATTTATCATTATATAGTTAATCAGTGTAAATTTTCATTGATTGGATCAAAAGCATTCGGCTTTATGCCAAAGATCTGCATTTTCAGACAATAAACTACAGTGGTACCTTGGCTCACGAACTTAATCCATTCCAGGACTCAGGTTGTGACCCAAATTGGTCATGAGCCAAGTCAAATTTCCCCATAAGGTTCTATGTAAATAAGGTTAATCTGTTCTGTAACTATTTTTTTTATCACAAAAAATTGAAGCAGAGTGACAAAGAGCCAGTGTGGTGTAGTGGTTAAGAGCATGGGACTGGGACTCAGGCGATCTGGGTTCTAGTCCCCGCTCAGCCATGGAGCCAACTGGGTGACTTTGGGCCAGTCACAGACTCTCAGCCCAGCCTATCTCACAGGGTTGTTGTTGTGGGGATAAGATGGAGCAGGAGAATGATGTAAGCTGCCTTGAGCCCTTTGTAGGAAAAAGGTAGGATATAAATCAATCAATCAATCAATCAACAACAAAGATCACGGCCATCCCCCTCCCCCCACCAGCATGTCCGCAATCGCGCCTGTCATCTCTGCATGAGCGCGACTGCGATCCCAGCCATAGACGTGTGTGATCGCGGTCGTGCTTGGGCAGGGATCGCGGCCATTTCCCCACCCCACCCCGAGCACGAGTGCAGCCACCCACCCCCAAGCATAACCACGAACCGCGCCTGTGCAGGGAAGTCAGGTGCGATTGCGATCGTCACCCAATGCAGAGTTCATGACCTGATGAAAATTTTTTCTGAAATTTCTGTTCGCAATCCAATTTGGTTGTGAGCCAAGGTTCCACTGTATATATGTATGTATTGTAAACTGTGCATAGCCTAATTTTGAATGTATACAGAATTATGTCACCAGCCGTATCAGTGGATTTTGTTACATTTTCTGCTTCTACATAAAAAAATGTTTATCTGAAAAGTTTAGTTTAATCTGAACCACAAATAATTGGTTGCTGAAAGGTATTAGTCCTGTCTAACTGTCCAGGGAGCTTCAGCTGTTGGGTGGTGTAAAATTAAATAAATAACTGTGTAGCATTCGTATATGAGAGCAGGGTCCCTGGTGACACCAGGCAAAGCCATGTCTTCACTGGACCCTTTTCACATTGGTTTCCAGAGCTATGGAGCAGTGCATAGAGAGAATCGCTACTGTCCACCCAGCCACCCATATTTGGAGATCAGTGTTCAAGATTCACAGCTGGGAAGTAACACATATTGAGTAACTGTTGGGTAAAGTTCAGGATCTTTTGCATCTTTTGCATCTCTGCGCATTGTAATTCTGGAAGGTTTTCCTTCTCCGCTATGCAGCAAAGTATCGCTGACACACTATGAATGCATTCATCTGAGGTGCCGGGTAGATTGCACTATATATGTGCGCTGTGGGACCATTCAGCAACCACTTGCAATCCTGGTAGCTCAGCTTGTGTTTAAAGCATTGCTTGTGGCATCCAGAAAGAAACATCTGCAGAGTTCCTTGTGAGTGCTATTGCCATCTGCATGTAAATTAAACGGAGAGTTTGAAATGGGATGTTAGAAACCTCCTTAGGATACATCAGATCTAGTAAGGACTAAAGACAATCAGTAGTTGATGCAGTTTTCAGATGCAAAGTTCCTTCTATAATGCAATTAAATGTCGCTGATTAGTATTCATCAGACAGTTAATTCACAGTGAATATAGTACTGTTTATGCTCATGTTAATAGCAGAACTGCACTCTCCATTTACCATCTTATTTCTTAACATGATACACATTATGAACAAGGGACATGAGACAGATGCCCAGCATAGAATATAAGGATATGTGCCCAGACAGCTTTGCAGCACACTTCTTCACTTGACATCCTTTTTCTTGAAGAGCATGTGGTGCGTTGCAGAAGGAAGGAAAAGAAGTCCAAGCTTGAAGAAGGATGGAGGGACATTCTTTTTGCTTCCTATGTCAATTTCACAGAGCAACGTGAAAATTCATTTCAAATGCTGCCTTCCACAATTTGTTTATTTGGTTAGTACCTGCCTTTCTACGAAAAATGTCGCTCAAGCTGGTGAGGATTGACTTTAAACTGTGCCTGTTGCTACTGCAGTTCCAGCTAGCTTGCAACAAAGCTCTTATTCCATCCCCAGTACACAAAATCTTCCTTCGTGTTATGATTCGGCGTTTGCTCCCTTTAGAGTGAGACTGGGCCAAGGGGCAACTGGCTCCATCCACAGGCTGCAAGCTTGTTCCCTTTCTGCATCTTCCAGACTCTGCAGGCTGCTGGGACCCCACAGCCATGAAAGAGCACAAGTTACCTCTGCGTGCTTTGTGCTCACCAGAGGGTGTGCTCTCTGCTATGGACTAATTTATTATGGCGATACTGCATCTGGAAGTGCTGTCTAACATGCTGTTAGGCTACAGGGAGCCCTGTCTTGATGTGATATTTTTTCATGCCTAAGGTTTTGTCTTCCTTTCCACATAGGTGGTCAGCCAAGAATGAGCAGCTGCTTTATGACTTTATCTCTCCCAACCACTGGAGAGACAGAAATTAGAATCATTGGGCTTCTCTCTTTTCAGTATTTCCAACAGAACAGCCTATCTGTGCTCCCAGGCACTGTTCATTATTGGTTGAATTGCTCTGTGCCTGGATGCTCATGGGAATCAGCCCGTGTCCTACGAGGAATCATCCCAGAGCCACCACCCCAGGTGCAAACGCTTCTGCATCCCCATCTGCCAGCAGAGTTGCTGGTCATAACACCCGGCTAAGCCATGCTTTTATTGAGATGGTCTTGTAAGAGCTGCACAACAGCATTAACAAAGCATCTGAAGAAATAATTCTTAAAAGTGCCCTGACTACCTTTTCTCATGCCAAAGGAGCAAAGCACTTAGGTATATATTACAGCTATCACCAAAAACCTTCCCTGGAATAAATTTCAGGAAAGGTGGCAGTCTTTAACACTGCACAGCTGCTCTATGCCACTAATTCAGTCATGGATAATAAACAGAAGAACTATATCCAGCGGAATCTGCAGGGAAAGCTTTGTTCAGTAGAATGGAATCTGCCAAATGAAGCTGAACGAGAAAGCCATGGATACCATGAGAAAGGTGCTCTTTAGCTCAGAAATGTTACATGTTAAATAAATGAAATGTGTATATTTTCATTTCTGCATGTTTATACAGCATTTCTATTAATTAGAATCTCACCTAGGTATCCTTATAGCAGACCTTCAAATTGTATTCCCCATTCCATGGATTGGAAAAATTTCCAGTCAAAAACTATTCTGATGTGTGCCCTTGCTCCTTAGTAAAATATGCCTCACAGTATTTCACAAGCTTCCCCTGCACCCATATCTTTTCTCTTGAAGCCATATGCATTCCATAAAGTGCTAAAAGATGCTTGTTGCAAGTTAGTAAAGCTCCTTGAAGTCCTTTGTGTCTTTATCAGATCTGAGCTGGAGATAATAAGAGGTATCAGGCACCAAACTGCTATTTCATAATAGAATAAAGGTTCTCAAGTTTTCTAGAGCCCGCCAGTCACAAAATTATTGTGTTTGGGACTCAGCCGGTCACACAATGGCAGTGTAGGGGTGAAACCATGCACAGGGCATCCCCAAGTTCGTTGCGCTTTCCTGACTCGTCTGGAAGCCAGCATGGAAGGGCCGTGCTTTGCCACCTCTTCTGCATTGCCCTCTGCAGCAGGCCTCCTACTGCTAGCATGTTTCTCCTCAGGACTTGATGACACATGGTCCTGTGGGTTCCTGGATCGCTGTGCTCACAAAGCCTGCACTGCCGACCCTTTCCTGCAGTGGTGCAGAAGCTGACTTGATTTCATAGTGCTGCCCTCAGCTGCAGCGCTCTGCATGTACTTCCTGCCGCCAGATGCATGCAGGTATTTGCCCCGAGCAAAGCTGTAAAATCTGTGAGACTTTGGATTTTAAAGGGAACTGGCTTCTGTAATTTGTGCTTTTTTAAATTACACGATCTGGATTTTCTGATAGATCGGCTCTTGGAATGTGCAAGGTAAACAATTGCAACTAATTCTTATATCTGTGTACTGTGTATTTATTTATACAATTATTTATATTGCTCCTTGGTTCTCACACTGGATCCTAGACAGCTCATAACATTAAAATCATGCATGATTAAATTAATTAAAAACAAAAAACAGATCCACTTAAGTTGGTAAGAAGTCCTCAATCTGATGCCAACTAGACCTCCCTTGGTGACACACTCAAATGGCCATAGCCTGAGTCCCAGGCAATTGTACCTCCCCAGTGGTGGCCCATGGAGCAGGTCCTCCAATAATCCATCATGATATCCGTGTTCTTCATAAAGGGACAACCCTAGACATAAATGTAATTTGTCATGGGCAAATTAAAATTGTTGCCTTCCCTTCCAGTTCTGTGGCTTAATGTGCATTGAATGATAAGGGAGAAATCAATGAGGAGAAAACAGCTGCACCAGTTCCAGTCTGGCATGGGTGAGGGGTCCAGTCCTGGCATCCCTTAGGAGAACAGAGGGGCTTTGGATCCAATTCTACTCCACATTTCTGCCCATTGATATGGTCATTTCTGGGGCTTCCACATGGACATGACTTCCTTGTTTGAGGAGCTTCTCTTTATCAGAGGATGAGCATGTCCACCCTACTGTAAGCCCTGCCTGCCAGTTGTTCTTGGGTTTAGCATTCCTCTGTAAATTAATGTCTTATTTCTATCTTTAATATATGTTGTTTCTTGACTTCCTCTCCTTTAAACATGTTTCCAAGCCCAGGGTACATAGCGAGTTAAAAAGTCTCTAAACTAGGTCATCTAAAAGAATTTAAATTTAAATTGGATATCAGTAAGATAGACATGAGTGACAATTCCAGTTCATTTTTATAAGCTATTGGAAAATTCAGACATTCTAAATCTTTGAAATGGAAATAAATTGATATTTAAAAATAAATAAAGGCAGGAGAAATCAAAATTGGTGGATTCATCCATCCTGCTGTACATTGTATTAATATTCAGACAAAAGTCAAGTGCCTACTGTAGCGAATTGGGTTAAAAATTATAGGAAAATGGAAAAGGAAGCCCATGTGAGACTTCTAAATGAAAATGCCATCACCACAAGGAATGGAAGCTTGATTACATTTTACTATCAGGACAAAGTACAGCATTATAGATGATTTTTCAATTTTACAAAATCTCCTTTGCATATTTTGGTACTGAATGTTTACAAAATATCATCTGACTACTAACCAAATATTTAATAAGTATTTGACATCCAATTTAATTTCAGTATTCAAATCTGCAGTATTTAATTATGTATGTAGAATAAGGCTAGTAGTTTAGTTTAGTTAGGTATTTTTTATTGTTGTGATTGTTGTTGTCATTTTTATTTCCCTGCTGAAACTAAGTCTAAGTATGCAGAACTAATCTAAATGCATATTGTTCCCCTGTTTATCCTTGCCTCCACATTCCTGTCCTCCATTTATTGATTCCCTGGTGTGAAATTTTAGATTTTAAGCTCCTCAGGCAGGGGCTGTCGTTTTGCTGACAGAAAACAGAGGACACTCTTGCAAACTAAGAAGCCTGAAGTAGATTCAGCTTCTTCTGTCCCTCCCTATATCCTCCTGTCTTAGGAAGAATATCTGAAACAAGACTCTTGTATACAACGCGCAAGAGGCAAAGGTGTGTGTTGGGGCTGAATGTCAAGCAGAGGAGAATTGCATCTGCAGCTGCACGTTCCTTTCCAGCTGAGGGGGACTTGCAGCCAAAGGATGACTCTTTGGATTGTAAATGGGCTCAGGATAGAAATGGTCCCTTCATTTATACTAAAAAGAATAAGTGAATAAACAATTCTCTGTATTCCTGACACAGCAAGGGCTTCTTCCCTATACACAAGGGTTTCCATTCCCATTTGGAAAGATGAGGTTGTATTAATTGACTATTGTCTGACAGCATATCTGTGGATGAAAACATGACCTTAATATGAAAAAAAAAATTGTAGAGGCTTTGTACAAAGTCTTTGCAGTTGTTACTTCTCGCCCGTGCCTTTAGGCACCAGCTAGCCCAGCTGCAGCTAATAGAAAGAGTCACTCGGGTAGCAGTAAGGCAGCCAACGGGAGTGCAAGCAGTCTGAGTAATTGAATTGCTGTAGAGAGACATGATGGTAAGGCCTGGGGTTTTGTTCTGCTAGAAGCTGGAGAGCATCACAGCAGTCTGAGACAAAGCATCCAGATAGCCTCGGGAAGGAAAGGCCTAGTTTTTCATGGCTCTCAAGACATGCAAAGGTACAGACTGTGTTCATTCTTCTGATCCAAGTTACCCTTCCCTAGCTCAAAGATTAGCATTTTTCTTGTGACTGGGTTTAAAGTCCCAAACACAGACATTCTGTATTTCCTTTTTCTCTTTTCTCGAGGCCTTGGCCAGTTCAGGTGCACTCAGGCCATTATTTGAAGTGTTCTGATTCAACCTGAAGACTAAAGAAACTTCCTTTTTGAATTAAAATAAAAGAATACCATTTCAGAAGCTACAGTATGAATGCTGGAGCCTGTTATCACACAGAGACTGGCTGCGATTGGGTAGAACCATGCTTTAGTGTTGTAGAAATGAGGCCATTTCCTGCCAGGGCTTGTGGGCTCCTCTATCCCTTTGTTCCAGTGGTGCAGTTATGTGGCGAAGAAGTTTCTGTTTCCATTTTACACTAACTGCAGTTTAAGGTGGTGTCTAAACCATAAACTGTGGCTAGGCTAAGCTATATTTAGTGAAAACAAGCCAGCCATATGCTCTAGTTCATAGGTCCTCAAACTATGGCCCAGGGGCCAGATCCGACCTGCCATGCCCATTTATCTGGCCCACCATGCCCATTTGGACCCACCGTGCGTGCGCGCGCTCGTGTGCACCCGCCGTCGCCCACCTCACCCCGCGTGCAGGGAGACAGCGGTTTGCTCGCTCGGAGAAAACTATCTCCATGCGAGCAAGCCGCTCCCTTGTGCACCCGCCTCAAGGCGCGTGCCCACCCCTGCCTCCCCTCCCCTCACCGTGCACACCGCCCTCGCCTCAGTGCGTGTGCCCGCGCGCACCACCGGCACCACCTTTCCAGCCTGCGCCCAGCACCGGCAGCTTTCAACTGGCCCCCTGGTGGAAAAGTTTGAGGACCCCTGCTCTAGTTTGAAGTTAGCCTCTCCTCATTAACACAGTTTGTCTAGGTTTGGTAGACACAGAAGTTCTCTTTTTCACGTCTCATACTCCTTGGTGAAGAGGAGGGAGCAAGGGAGTAGATGCAAATGCGAAGGGGAGGTTAGGCTTGTTTCTCAATTGCTAAACTATGAATAAATGTTAGCTCTGCATCAGCACATCGTAATCTCAAATCAAAGTTCCTCTGGTTTACGTCTCATTTGAAAATTTGCATTACTTTCATAGCTAACTGTACAGATAGACCAGCACAGCTTATAGTTCAAGAAATAAGATGAATCTTTTTACACCCTACTCACAGATCAGGAAGTTAGCATGTTTTGAAGTTTTCATGGCCTACATTTAAGATGATAGCAGAAAATGTGTGCTACTCACAGAAGTTTATCCTACTCTTCTCAAAACTGCAAGTTATATAGTATTAAAAGCAACAACAACAAAAACAACACCCAGCAGCAGCCATTAATAACAGTTCAGTTATTTTGGTATGTACTAATAACCAAGGAATGTTTTGTTACATATTGCTGATGCTGATGCCCTTAAATAAGACTACATGTTGTAAATTCTCAGAGTTTAGCAATACTTCTGGATTTTGTAAAATTTATTATTACATTTATGCTCCACCTGTCTTCCGAGACGCTCAGGGCACCACATGTGATTCTCTTCCCCAAGTACCATTTTATCCTCACAACAGCATCATGAGGTAGGTTGAGCTGTGAGTTGGTGACTGGCCAACACCCAGTGAGCTTCACGGATGAGGTGAGATACGAACTCGGATCTTCCCAGTTCTGGACCAACATTCCAAACTATGCCTCTCCAGTCGTGCACTACTCAAGTTATAGCAATAAGTTGTAACTACATTAACTTGTTTAGGAGGAATTGCTTTGCATGATGTCACCTGTTGTGTAGGAATGTGCTTTTGCCTTTTGTTCTGAGGAACCGGATGCTTCCATGCAGGATGTGTGTGAAGGTTGTCTTTCATGTATCGTTACCACAGAGATGAATAACTGTGGCCCTCCACGCATTGGCCTGCAACTCGCATCATCTCAGACCATTGGCAATGCTAGTTGGTGGACCGAATTTAGAATCTAACAATACGTGAAAGGCTACAGTTGCCTAATCCTGCAATACAGCTTTTCGTTACCTCAATAACATCCTGCAATAACATTTGCAACTTTTTCCATTTTACTGTTTCCTTTTTCTACCATAATCGTAGGTTTAAGGTTTGCAACAGTACAGTGAAGCCTCTCTCCCATTTAATTTTGTTTTCTTGCACCTCCTGCATGGCAGTTTGCTGGCTGTTTATGCATGTGTGCATATTTCTATGTATTGTTTTAGGAATTTTGTGGCTGGCTCATAAACAAACCAAAAGTAAACAAAGTAAAACAAGCTCAGCATAAACACATTAAAAATGGAAAAGTTTGAGAAAGCAGCATGAAAGCATGGTATCACCTGAGGGTCAGAATTACTTTAACTCAGGGGTGGGCAATTATATGGGGCCCAGGGGTCATTTTCATTCCCTGGCCCCCACAGAGGCTGTGCATGGCCTGTAGGCATCCAAAAAGCTACATACTCTTCGCACATGCACATGGGCACCCCCAGAGAGATCTGTAGCAGCAATGGAGTACTAAAAGGATCAGCAAGGCTTTCGGTGTCCTGAAGCTGCTACACCAAATAAAGATAAATTCAGACTGGAGCGGCAGCAATGCCACATGTATCCGATAGGCTGTGTGTTGCCTACCCTTACTTTAAATCCTCTTCAGTTATCAGCAGAACTAGTTTGAAAAATAAGATGTGGTTGGAAGTTGTGGAAGCAGCATTGTATGTGATTGTGGGGAAAAGGAGTAGATTGCTTTGCTTTAGGTCTACTTTCTTGTAGTGAAAATATAAATTTCTTATATATAGCCAATCTTGTGTGAAGTTACTTGGCATATGGAGAGTCATTTTTAAATGTTAACTTGTTACTCAGATGTGTTTGGCCCTTTGAGACATGAACAAGTTAAATAAAAAGTGGTATCTAAGTCCTTCCTAAGTCTGAAGTCCAGATGATGCGTGCCCCATGGTCTTGTCTAAGTCTTCCTGGAGTTTCTTTATTGTCTGCTCAAGATGCAGTTGTTTAAATTCCTTTCTAACAGCTTTGTGTCTTTCTCATGCTTCCAATCTCATTTCATTTTTACTCTGAAGTGGATGCATGGGGACTAAACTAGATCTTTCAGGGATTTGAGCTTATCAGCCCCCCCCCCCACCATCTATTCTAGAGTAAAAATAATAATTAAAAATGGAAAGCAGAACCAACAAAGATTTGCAGTCATACTTGTTTTGATCTTCAGTGTAACATTGTATATAGACTGAGCAAAAGTTATCCATCTATTTCCAGTAAATTCCAGAGGTTGAAAGAAATTCAATTTTTCATTCAGCTTCAAAAGAGCCCTAAAACTTGCACTGTTTTTTACAGTCTAGATACAAAGTGTTGCTTACAGAAAGCTGTAGAGGAAGTTTCACTTTTGTGAAAGCTAGTTGGTAGTTGTGCTATTCCTGACCTAGAACTTCATGTGAAAGGAGTGGTTTGCATACCTAATCAGTAAAAATAAAATAAACATCATTTTCAACATGAAAATCATATCTGTAGCTTTATTACATATGAAAGTCTCGTGAAAGAAGGCTTATAGTATGGTTCCACGTTTTGATGGGTTGTCCCCGCATCTTCTGGTCATGCAAGTTTACATGGTGCATGTCAACTTAAGTATTGCCTTTTACTCTTTCTAGGAACAGCTGGCTAATAATGTCACAGTGGAGAGAATGTTTCAATTAATGGTCCTGTGCATGACCTCAGTTTTTGGCTTTTGATTTTTAGAAAATAATATTGCATAGTAAAAGTTTATATGTGGAAGATCTGAGCAAATTAGATTACTTTCTATTTAAACTGAAAAACAAAGCAGTTCAATATAATTTGTTCTCAGTGCAAAGTATTGATTTAAAATCACAATGGCACATTTGCACTTCTTTACTTTTTCAGTAGGTGGTGCTAGAAAGTCATGCAATGGCTTTTTCAGGTAAAGGCCTGGTGTTAAGTGATATCATTAATCCCAAAGATATTCACATTAATTATAGATAGTTTTAAGATTATCACAGCCTAATTTGTGTGTGCATGTTTTGCGAGCCAAGGAGAGTATCTTAGAAAAGACTGC
The DNA here is from genome assembly GCF_004798865.1 of Varanus komodoensis. Classification (NCBI taxonomy): domain Eukaryota; kingdom Metazoa; phylum Chordata; class Lepidosauria; order Squamata; family Varanidae; genus Varanus; species Varanus komodoensis. The sequence goes on from NW_025336346.1 coordinate 9,734,814, forward strand.
CAGTCCAACATTCTGAACTCAGATTTAGATATATGGTAATTAATGAGAACATGGGAAGAAGAATAGTGCCTTGGCCCTAGCAATAAGGCAGTACAATTAGTTTTATAAAGCCTGCTATCATTTGGAGGAGGGGTATTGTTGATCCTCCTGAGCTTAATGCCATCTGTATTCTTCACATTTCAAAGATCTTAACACAGTTCCTTCATCATCCAGTGTTTGTCAGAAACTCAGCTTGGAAATCTACATTTTATTTTATTTCATCTCCTACCAATATGTTCTTTCCCTTAAAAAAGGATATTGAAATGTATTATTGTCCTGCTCACATTACATGCACAGCTGGCATTATGAAAGGTTAAGGAGGTGATCTTTCCATGATCTTTCTGCGCTGATTATAGTAGAATGTACAAGTCTGGAAAAAGTGAATCCTCAGATTCCTCGATCAGTAACCTTTGCACATTTAAATGGATAAAGCAACAAAAGTTATTTGGAAATAAAAATCCGGACAGTTTGACAACTCAGCTTCATCAGTTCATATTTTCATCTTCACGGGCTCATAAATTTTCCCTATTGGATGATACAATGGAATTAATGCAAGAAATTTCAAAGGTTCCAACAAACATGGGAGTTCACCACGATAAAATGAAATTGGAATTCACCATAGTAAATGAAAATGTAATCAAGTTGGATTATGATGGACAAAAGGAGTCAGCAGACTGGGGACTAAAGAGCATCCCTGAAACACACATAAGGATTTGCACTGGTCCTAATAAATGGATGGCTTGTCTTTACAAATTTTTTCTCCACCAGGTTCTGTCTATGCAACCGACTGGATTATGTGATATCAGAAAGGCCTGCACTACAGAGGAGATACACAACTAAATGCTGGATATTAATGACTAAAATGCTGGATAGTAGCCATTTCTAAAAATGCTGGATCTTAATGGCTGATACAGCTGTGGACAAAAGGCAGGCACAATGAAGTATTTATTTTCTTAACCCAACAAACTCATAATGATTTGTTGAAGTACCCTACCTCTGCTCTTAGATACAACCTAAGAATAAAGGATAGAACAATTTAGCTAAGAATGTCAGGACCCAGTACTGATTACTGAAGTTCCCATTGGAAATACAGAAGCAAGACTGTATTATAAATAAGTACTTATCATCAATATTGCCCATGAAATAATTCTGCTCATTGCATCTACTGGGCTAATGTTGTTTTACAGTGGAACATTTTCCTTTCATTATAGGTTCAATATTAAATATCTGTTTTGTTTTCCTTTCTTTGTCATCATATAAGTTTGAATTTCTACCCTCTGTTCTATACCTACAGTGTTGTATTTTGAAAGGCTTTCATTTACAAACAGTGATAGCTATTGCACAGAATATTGTAAAATATATTGTAAAAGAGCAACAGCAGCAAAAGCTGAAGAACGCACAAATGGTGGTGTGATTATTATAAACTGATATCTAAAACTGAAGGCATTGTAGTCTCTTGTGTGTCTGTATTAGAACGCTAGAGAAAAATACATTTTATCTTGTTTTGGCTCATGTTGTGAGCCGTCCCGAGATGCTGGGGTATGTGGTGACAGCATATAAAAGTTTTAACTAAATAATAATAGATTTTTCTGAAATGTGTATTTCAGTGCTATATTTTCCCAACCATAAAATGAATTTGTTTGAACACGTGTCTGCTTTTTCTTCCTGACCAAGGGAAAGTATCAGCTAAGTTACAGAGTTATACTGGAATGCTAAAACAGTTTCCCTTACCATGCAATCTTATACACATCTAAGTAGCTGTGTTCATTGGGGCTTACTCATTGCAGCCTATACCTCTTACAAGTCTAATGTTAAATAGGAAAGCCATTAAAATAATTTGCTGAGTAAAATAATGGCACACTAGGGTCAAGTACTTTAAGAGGACCTCTGAGATCGGTGTGTTGTTCTAGCTGCCCAGGAAAAAGCATTTCAGTGACCAGTTGACACAAACCTGTAGTTATTTTTAAACAAGAGTCATAAGCCTCTGACGAAAGTGTAAAGATTTGCTAAACCCTTATAAATGAAACTTTATAAAAACATCCTATTTTATCAAGTCGAGACTTTGATAGATGCTTTAGCTTTTCATCACTGTTGCATGATTGTAGTGTAATTCCTTCATAATGAAGTACTATACATTTAAAAGGCGTGCCTTGAAAATCGTAAGTTTTTTGAGTTGTTGGGTTTTCATGAAGGTCAATAGTTAAAATGGCTCTTGCTTATTTAAGCAAGAAATATAACTGCAGGACTGCTTTTGAATCAAAGGGACTATTTGAAGGACAATTTAAATTACTGGAAGGCTTTGAATTTAGCAGCTTGTGAGCAATTTCTGTACAAGCACCAGTAAATGTCTCCTAATCTTGTTTTACAGATTAATACAGACACCTATTACAAGATACCTGTTGGGATTTTAACACATCCGGTCATAATCTCTGTTGTTGTTTTAACAACCCCATCAATCCTTAGTTGGGTCGTCAAGAGCCGCAAAGCTGCTGTCCACGTGGACTGGTGCTGACATTTCTCGTCCAGTTGCGAGAGCCTCTTCATCTAAACCTAGAGACATGGCAACAAATGGAACAAAAGTAGCTGATGGACAAATCTCCACAGAACTTAGTGATGCCTCAATCACCAATGACAAGCCTAAGACATTGGTAGTGAAGGTGCAGAAGAAAAAAGGAGATATCCCAGAGAGAGACACCTGGAAGGGCAAATTTGACTTTCTCATGTCCTGTGTGGGTTATGCAATTGGCTTAGGGAATGTGTGGCGGTTTCCATACCTTTGCGGAAAAAATGGAGGAGGTACATGTTTCAGCTTATATAATTAAATGTGGTGAATTTTTATTTTATTTTAACAAGGGGCTTCTTCGGTATTAAAACTCAAAGATTAGTAACAAAGAAGAGAAACATGAGAACAGGTTACCATTTCTAACACAGATGTTAGAAAATGTGTAAGATTTGTTCTTCGTTTTATTCTTGCAAGACTTCCTAAACAAACTTTACAGCTTGGAATGTTGCTGCCAGTACACCACTGGATGCCTTCGCCACAACAGGTAGTCCCTTCAAGGAAGGGCAACAGTTCATTTCTGCTACTCTCTGGCACTTGAAAACATTAGTACAGCACAGAAATAATGTATATGCATTTGAGTTTCCTTCTGGCTGCTCTGGAATCCTTTGGAAGGGTGCACAACCCATTCCACCAGCATCCAGCCCAAGTGGAGAAGAGCAATGAGGCTCACAAGGACTGCTCTAATTACTCTTTGCCTTTCCACGTTGTGCAGACCACCATGGCTGCTTTGTGTAAATGATATACCATTATCGTGGGCTTCAGTCACAGCAAATAGCTTTTGGAAGATGGTTGTGTCCTGCTTCCCCTGAGAACATCTGCATTTGCCTTTTACAGTAAAGCAGCCACTCCTACAGAAAGCAGGGCACAACCAGTTTCAAAATAAATCCTCTGGCCAGGTAAGAGTTAGATTAGGGTATTCAGTAGGGGTTTATCCTCACTGTGAAGCAAAGCAAAGCTGTTCTGCTCCTATTAGCTGCTGATGAAATGGCGTTTGATCCCATCTATTGCATTTAGGAGCAATCAGAGCAGAACTCAAGTTCTCTGCATCGTCAGCTTACAAGACACAACAACGAAGCATAGGATTAGAGATCGCTATCTTCTTGGGACAATGCTGCCAAAGGAGATCTATAGCAATTAGGTACGAATTGCTGAAGCTCAGGGGTCCAGCTCTGAACAGCGACTTACACAGAAACCAGTAGGACAGCATTGCTGGGCTGTTTAGCATGGCAGCCCATCTTACAGCATTTGTAAGCCACCCAGAGAACCTTCAGGTTATGAGGCGGCATAGAAGTAGAATGAATGAATGAATGAAACAATGAATGAATAAACTTCTAAAAGTAAAGATAGTTGAGCTGGAGTTGCCATTTTATGACTAGATAAAAGTAGCAAATAATACAGAATTTATATTAAAATGTTTTTCCTTCTGCTGAATTTAAATGGGGAATTGATGTTGGAACCCTTGCTTAATGATCTGCTTGAGGAAATCACAAAATTACATTCTTGTTTATTGAATTGTTCATGATCTCTATCCTTCCAGGGGCGTTTCTGATTCCGTATTTCCTTACGTTAATTTTTGCTGGAGTCCCCCTCTTTCTTCTGGAATGTTCGCTTGGCCAATACACATCCATAGGAGGCCTCGGTGTTTGGAAACTTGCCCCAATGTTCAAAGGTACAGTAATGGATTAAACACATTGCCATTCAAGACAGTAATTATACTTGTGACATTGTCTCTAAAGTATTAATACTTGCCATTGATTCCAAAATTTTTCAATTTTAGAATATGCACTAAATGTATAGATGTCCATCGTTAAGCAAATAATATTTAAATGATAAGCAGAGCTGGGACACTACCACTAACTGAATATCCATTATTCCAAAGTGTATGGACCAAAAGGGGAATAAATGAAATGAAACTTCCCACTGCCACATTATTTATGAAGTATTTTGAGAATAAGCATTTGCATACATGTGTGAGTAGATACAGTACATTGTATCATATCTCAAAGAGCACCAGTCAGTTTGAATACAATCTCTTGTAAAATCTGACAAAAAATGTTTCTGCACATCTGTGATTAACTACCCAGCCATTCCGTTGAGCAGGAATTTGAACTCAAGTGATTCTACTCTGCATTATTTTCTTTCCACTTGAATTCATTTTGCACCACCCGTATCATTCCTTTCTGCAAGCATAATTTCCTAGCTTTAGGGTGGCTGTGTTTGCAGACTGCTTAGAAGTTCCTCTAAGGCCATTTTCTAAAGATCCACTCTCTTTCCTTTGCTCCGCAACCTGAATTTGCTGGCATTCAGTGAACCTAGCTGCCCTCGGCCTTATTTCTTACTATTATTTCATTTCTGTACAGCCCAATAGCCAAAGCTCTTCTCGCCCTTCTTCCCTTCACCTCTTTATATCATTGTTTCCTGCTCATGACAGACAAGTCATCTCTTTCAACACAAACAGAAACCTAAACAGAAGGTTCAATTTTGTATACCACTGTTCAACCCTCATTCAGAAGGTCTGTAGACTTTTTCCAAACCGACTTCCAAACTTTTGTAGAATCTGCTTCGACAGTTAGCCATGCATTAGGCAGAATGAGGTGGCTGTCTCAGGCAGCAGCTATTCGATGCCCTGAGCTGGCAGTAAATTCTTAGTTGTTTATTTTGTTTGTATTATATTTTTACTGAATGGAGAATGGGGATTGAGAAAGACGTGGCAGAAGGACAGTTACTTCAAGTGCCAAAATAATTCAGCTGGCCTGAAGCATTATCAGTATAAATGTGCAAAAATACAACAGATTTTATCTTAGTGGAAGCTTAGCTCTTCAGCTGTTATCATTTGACTTGTATTTTGAAACCCTTCTGTTAAGAATATGATTAATCTGCAACACTAGCATTTTTTTTCTCTTGCAGGTGTGGGATTAGCTGCTGCTGTCCTGTCCTTCTGGCTTAATATTTACTATATTGTGATTATTTCCTGGGCTATATATTACTTATATAATTCCTTCACTACAGTAAGTCATCGTTCTTCTCCTGTTTTAAAAACTTATTACAGTTCAGTTTGATTAATGGAACTAATATTTAAAAGGTCATGATATATGTTAAGTTATAAGGCCCGGTCCACTGTAATGTTTTTGCCTGATTTGATGAGCTCTTAGTAACAAAGAGCCCATTCCATCATTCCCAGTAGATTTAGACTAAATCCAATTGGATGTTAATTCTCACCTCATATAAATTAGTCTAGCTTGCCCAGCACCACCACCATCAATGGCCTGTGGCCATTGGAAACCTCTTATAGAAATATGATTTTTGGACACAGTAAAACCTTTTTGTGGTAAACTTTTTATGGGAAAAGAAGGCAGGATAATTATAGAAATACATAGCTTTGTCTTGTACTTTAAGCCTGGAGCTAGTGCAAGTAATTGAAATTGGAAAGGACTGCCAAAGCCCTCTCAGCGAAAAGCCAGCTCAGGCCTCTCGCCCTTGCTGGCACAAGCCAGCTAGACTTTGCAGTGGCAGATTGTCCACCAGTTCATGCAACATCATACATACTTAGGGATGATCTGCAACTGGAACCCTTTTCTGTGCTTATTTATCAGAAGAAAGTTCTGTTTGAATTCTCTGAGGTTTCACCGTGCATTGGTTTCTGTCCTTCACCAATCAGGATTTATTTAATTTATTTTAGAGTTTTTTTCCATCTTGCTCCCCATAAAGCTCACTGAAAGATATTTATATGGTCAGAAATAAAAAGCACCAGTCAAAAAGGACACGATCAGCACAGAGGCAATGAATACCATAGACAGCAGCTGCCTGAACATTATCCCATGCTAACAGTAATTCAGGCAGTGGTCTTCACAGGGAGGGAGGGACGGAGGGACGGAGGCAGGCTATAGGCTGACATATTCCAAACCTACTGAATAACAGTATATGGTTTCAGAAAGGAAAAAAATAACCCAAATGGGAAAGAATATTTAAACATTGGACCTTTCTGAACATGTGTGCTATAATGATAAAGATGTACCTCTAAGTTGGATCTCAGGCTGAATTGCTTACAAACGGGACAATATATCATGACATCTGAGTGTGGATTAACAAGGCAACAGGCTAGTACTATTATTCTTAAGGGTGCAATCCTGTGCATGTTTAGACAGAAAAAAACCCTACAATTACAAGCATGCCCCGGCCAGTAAAGCTGGCTGAAGGTGCGCTGAGAGTTGTAGAAAAAAAATTGGTATAAACATGCATAGGATTGCACCCTAAACTGTTAAAGCTGAAATTGCTAGGCATCCCAACATGTTTCTGTGATGAAGACCTCATATGCAAAGCTGCTGCTGCATCATTCTTAATGAATTAAACATATTTTACCTATATGTATGTGTTTTGGAGGGTCCTCTTTTGGTCCTGTGTGGCATGATCTATTATCATAATTAGCAAACTGAAGCAATGCCCCTTTTACTTCTTGATATAGGTCAGCCTTCCTGATCCCCGTGTTCTCCACATCTTTTGAACTACACTCCCCACTATCCCTGGCCATTGGCCATACTGGTTGAAGCTGATGAGAACTGAAATCCATTATACCTGGTCTCCAGGTTGGGAAAGGCTGATCTAGGCTCTGTTTAGAAGTTACCCTTTCCCTTCTGAAGAACTATGCATAGCAATAACCAAGTGGATCTTGGGCTCCCATGTTTCATCTTCTGTGCCCAATGAGAGGAGCAAAAGCTGTGTGAAGTACTACACAGGCAGCCCAAAGCACACTGTAGATCTCAGCCCATTATTTTTGCATTACATTTATTTTTTGCTCTTGCGAGGAACTTCTGGCAGCTTTAATCCTCTTCCCCATTTCATCCCCATGACAACAAATCTGTGAGGCAGATTAGGCTGAGAGTGAGTGAGTGGCCTAAAGTCACCCAGTGAGCTTCATGTGGGCCTTCTACCTCTCATCAAGACCACAGAAGCTCCTTTGTCTTCCTGAATCCCTGCTTTTCAGAGGAAGGCAAGGGAAGCCACCCGAATTGGGAGCTGCCACCTCGAGGTGCCTGGAGCTCCCTGAAGTCATTCCTGAAGGAGCAGCTACCTCTTCATCTCTTCTCAGCAAAGCAGTGACCAAAAGAGAACTGCTCTGGTATTATCATTACTTTTTATCCATCCATCCATTTTATTTCTCCATTGTCCAATAGCCAAAGCTTCTCTCTGTGCACCGAGGGACTCCTCTTTCTCGATGCTCAGAGAGGAATGCAAACACATTAACAATCCAGGAAAAGTTTGCCAGATTGTCAGTTTGCTACTTGATTCATATCCCATTTCTCAGTTTACAGAAAAGAAGCGGTTCTCCTGCAATATCCAGTATGTGTGTGAGAAAGGTGTATGTGTGTGTACTGGATGTGTGAATGGTAAACATTGTAGAAACGGTGAAGGGTGCAGTGGTGCACCCACTTTAGGGTCTGCCATGTGGCCCTTTGACAGTATGCATAAGAAAAAAATGGCCCAGTAGGACTTTAAATTGCACCTCCACTCCACTTTAGATATAACACAGGCCTACTACTTCACTGAATTTTGAGTGTCAGCCTTACACCCCAAAAAGTAGATTATGTAAAAGCAACGATTTGTTGCCTTCAGAGAAACTCTCTGTTTGAGTCAATGTTTCTCCAGTTACAGTCCAGCAAATACTCTCTCACAAAAACACTATTCATACAGATAACACACATACACACACACTTGCCCCTGTCATATGCATACACTGGCAAAGAGAGAACTGCTCATTCTGGAACTGCTCCTTCAAGTCACTGCATGAGTCACTCTTCTGGATGCTCCTCTTCTGAAGACCAGCAATTCTGATATTTCTGGATCTAAAGTCATCCTCCATTCCCCTGAAGACAGCAAGTTCTTTGTGTCTTTGGAAATTGCACAGAGCAAGGAAACTTAGCAGCATTTAAGAGATAAATGGGCAACTGAATCACACTACTTGGAGAAACAAGGGTAATTCATGACACCTGAGGAAGATGAATGGATTGAAAAACTGAAACCAAATTACTGTCTACATTGACCATCATGTCTAGACAAGCCGATATATGTTATGTTACATTGGCTTATAAAACATTGATGTTTTTATTCTTCTCTCTCCACTACCCATTTCTACCTCTTAAATTAGAATCTTCCATGGAGACACTGTGATAACCCCTGGAACACGGACCACTGCTTTTCAAATTACAGTATATCAAATACCACCAACATGACAAGTGCTGTTTTGGAATTCTGGGAGTAAGCCAAGAATAATATTTTTCTCATTCCTACAAATGTGTATAATGAATTTCTCACTACATGTACAAAAAGAGCAAAATTAGAGATGTTCATGCATTTCCTCTTTGATTTCAGACGTAATATGCACCAAATGACAGATGGGCTAGAAAAACCGGGCCAGATCCGTTGGCCATTAGCAATTACTCTAGCAATTGCCTGGATTTTGGTGTATTTTTGCATCTGGAAGGGGGTAGGCTGGACAGGAAAGGTAAGAGTATCTTTACGAATCCAAATGTTGCATTATGAATCACAGCTTTCTAGCAATTTAGCAAAATACTGATTAAATCCTTTCAAGTGCTTTACTATATACCACACATGCTAGAGGCTTTGTTTTTACCCTTTGCATATGTGTATCTCTGTAAATTATATTTAAAATATTATGTAGGTTTGAGGTATTGTCTCTATTGCTATGCAAATTGAAATTGTAATAACTTGAACTGGGCAATTTGATAGTACTGCTATGAATGTAGGCATTTAATAGGAGTAAAAATAATAAAAGCAAAAATGACAGGCAGCCAAAAAGAGACAAATTGGAGCCTGGAGCTGTTTAGTGACCTGGGAATACTGAGACCACATACCTAGCATTCAGGCAGGAAGAGCAGAATACTGTTACATCTCTCTCAGCTTCCATGACAAAAACTGGATTTAGAACTCACTGTGTTCCTGAAGTCCAATGTTAAATTCACTTAGAGAGAAGTCTATCTGGCCACTGCTTCAAAATGTCAATTTTATTCTTTGCATTAGGTGGTATACTTCTCTGCTACATACCCATATATCATGTTGCTTATCTTGTTCTTCCGTGGAGTAACATTACCTGGAGCAAAAGAAGGCATTTTATTCTATGTAACACCAAAGTTTGAGAAGCTCTCTGATTCTGAGGTAACCATTCAGCTTTTGTAACCTCGACAATTCATAATATTTGTTAGTATTATCCCAACTATATTTTCACCTTTGACATTATAAGCTACCAATCCTAAGCTTACAGGCATGCATTTGTCCGTTATAATTAGGTTTGGCTGGATGCTGCCACACAGATCTTTTTCTCCTATGGTTTGGGTCTTGGCTCATTGATTGCTCTTGGAAGTTATAATCCTTTCAACAATAATGTATACAGGTAAAACAATTACAATTCTGTACTAGCCTACAGTTCTAGAAATATAGCTATAGAGAAATCAATTCAGTTCCCAGGGTATGGAATTCTTTAGAAGTTCAGATGGATGAGGCCTTCCAATTAAACACAGGAAACAAGAAGTTCCTCTTATAGTAAAATCAGGGTGACAGAGGTATTGCTCAAGAAGAGATTCTGCACATAACACTGGACCTCCTAGATGAGATACAGGGTAGGAATCATTCAGTCAACAAATGCCAAATCTGCTTGGTCTGGTCCCTATCACTTTAGAAACAGAACAGGTCAACCTAAAAACAAAATAGTCATTTCTACATATTCAGAGGATTCCAATTTTTTTCATAAATTAAAAAAAAATTAAAAAATGTCTGATAAGGCCTGTGTTCAGTGGTTTCCAGGACCTATGGAAGGTCAAAGATGTCTGTTCATGAGAGAATGAATATGAACAGGGAGGTCTACTTGATATCTTGAAGTGATCTTCTTGATAGCCTAAATTGGTCTGAGGAGGGCATTGGGCTTAGCCAGGTGTATGTTGTGAGACTCAACAACTTCTGTCCCTGTACCATAGGGGAAAATTTCAAGAGGAAGGAAAGGCAGAAAGGAACTTCCCTTTCCCACTTCCCACCATCTTCCCTTCTTCTCCTCTCCCTCCCTGTGGGCTATATAGCAACAGGACAACATAGCCTTATTCCCGTTGGGTCTAGCGGCCCTTAGCGCTGTATAGCACACCAGAGGTAGGTTTCAGTATGGTGGGAAAGTTTACAGCCCTCCCCCCACCTCAGCACAACCTCCCCTTTCTATTTGTGAGTGCTTCTCTTCGGGACTATAGATTTTTAGCAATATTCTGCTGCAGGTCAAACTGACCCTTTGTGTGAGTTCTTGAAAGTCCAGCTCCTAGTGTAGTGAGAATAACTTTTAATGTTCCGATATCATGTATACTTGTGTGTGAAATTCTTTCTGTTGCCCTCATCAGCGTGATATATGATATGAACTGCATATAGCATCTATAGACAGAAACATAATAATAGACACATAAAGATGGATTTTTATTTATTTATTTATTTGGAGAACAAATAACTTGGAGATTAAGTACACTGGTTCATTTCCTCTTACCCACACACTGTCCTTAATGCCACTGAAGCATCCCATTTTCCACAGTTTTATTATCCTCCTCTCTTTCTCTTCCCCCACAGGGATTCCATCATAGTGTGCTGCATAAACTCTTGCACAAGCATGTTTGCAGGTTTTGTTATCTTCTCCATTGTTGGATTTATGGCTCACGTCACCAAACGACCTATTGAAGATGTTGCCAAATCAGGTTTGCTGCCTCTTCACAATTGCATCATAATATAATTTCATTAGCTAGTACTGAGAGCAATTAACCCCGTCCTAACATTGCTGGGCTGAGCTAATATTTCACTGTTCAGCTGTCCTCTGTCCAGCCAATGGAAAATGAGATGACCCAATTCTCTGATCTGGGGAGGTCAAGGAGGGAGCAGTTCTCCTAGCTGATTGCTTGCCTTTACTGCAGCAGCAGTGATTGGCCTGAATGTCTTTAAAAGCCCTCAGCACTGATGTCGGTGATTATTCTGTTTCGATCCTGAACATTTCTTACATCAGCCTCAGTTTGTCCATTGTCAACCTCCCTTCCTGAACTGTTTTACTAGTGCAAGCAGGAGAGCTCCTGTCTGAAAGCTGATGTTCTGAGACATCATGAGAAACTCCAAAATGTTTGCTCCCCAAAGTGGCTGTCTAGGAAAAATGGGTTTGCCTGCACCTGTGAAGCATCTGTACCTATATGCATTCCTAGCAAACGACACACCTCACACAGCATTGCTAAGTAAGGGAAGGCACGGTGTCTGCCATACTTCACAGGCCTGGGAACGAAATCAGTGCAGGCATGCATAGGTGAGCAGCTGATCAGTACTGTTAACGTCTGGAGGAATTATAACAGTAAGACAGGCAGGCAGGGGCACAGAGGTGCGGGGGCGGCTTCAGGCAAATGCAGTGGAAGGGAAAGGGTAAAGCAGCAGGGACCTGAAGTAAAGCTATGGCTGAGGATCTCAAGCCATGGAAATAGGCCTGTGCTTGCCTGCCATCTCCTCCCTGGCTCTCTGTTACCACTGCCTCTTTCAGCGCTAGCCCCAAACTCCCACCCACCTCCAATCATGAGGCCATTTGTGTCCCTGTAAAAGTGTGTTTGTCTCAGGGGGAACTCGGGGCCACTGTAAAGCAGCAACAAAAAATGTTTCTTTGGGCTGTACTTTCCATTCTGACACACTGCAGCAGCAGGTCTTCTCAGGCGGACAAAGGTCCTCTGGGGCTGCTTGCAGTGGTGGCGGTGGGCCTGAGCCCAGCAGCATTCTGCCTCAGTGGGAGGGAAATGTATGCCACTTGATCGCAGTGGCTGGGAAACCATCCCCATACACGCAACACCCCCCCCCCCACAGAACAGGAAGGAAGGCAGGGAAAGGACACGTCTCCTCCTCTTCCGTCCTGCTGGTGTAAGCCGATTGGGCTTCGTGTGGGGCAGTTTGCCCACCTTCAGGTCTCTCCACTACACCTGGTAGGATTATTCTGTCAGTTTCCTGACCCAGAGCAACTTGTCAAAGTGGAACAATAGAAAGCCAATCTAGCAAGATAACATACTGCTTTAAAATATCAGTATTTGACAGAATGGGCCATCTAGTGAGATTGCTGTTCTTCGCAACCTCTGTAATGAGCCTTATTTGGGTTAATTACTACTGCTTGAGGGGCAATGCAGAGAGTTCTTGTAATGGGGGCATAGCATGATTATCCATCAGCATCCTATTTTATGGCACTGACATATTGCCATTTGGAGTATTTTGTCAGCACTTTACCAGTGATACCATGCATTTTTTTTTTACCTTAAATGTTTATTTGTGTGACAAGTTTCATCCTGAATGTATATTGCAATTTTTGCTGTCAAGTATAAAGGGCAACCCAGAGCCCTGATTGCTTTAGCAAAGTAATCAAACAATGTCCTGAGTGCCAGGATTTTAACTGCATAGTAGTGTCACTGTAAATAGAATATAGATCAATGTAGTTAAACAATGGGTGAGATAAGCACCTACACAGAATCTAGGTGGAATATTTTTACTAAGATTTAGTAAATGCTGCAATTATTTTAGCTATTTATTGCCAGGATGAAGAATTAAGTTGAATCCAGTTTTAGGACCACTGAAATCAATTAGACTTAACATTAGTCATGACTATCTGAAGTCACATTTATTTCAACATTCACACTCTAAGTATGACTAAATCTGGATCCAAAGCATGATAAAAAAATAATATTGATGGCATGGGGTCTCTAACATTTTTGGATCTGTGGACACATTTGGCAATATGAGAAACTGCCTTAGGCACACATCACCACAAAATGCCTGTCTTGGAAAGCATGGCTAATCACAAAGGACAAGTAACCTGCCCAAAAGATTAAACAGAAGGCATGACAACCTACAAAATAGCTCCTTGCAGGCCCCACTTTTCTATGCAATCAGCAACCTGTTTCATAGAAGGAAAACCCTTTCTCTGGCCCACCCTTGCCAGCCATATTGTTCTTCTTCCCATCTTGTTTTCTGTCACAGACCAGATAACCACTCAGATTACCATCCATACACACATACTCTGGCATGGGTCACATGTCAGAAGAAGCCATTCTGTGTGGTTTCTGCAGTTTTTTGCCTCAGTGTGCCTGACAGATGATCAGGTTCATGATGGTAAGTCTCCTTCCTCCCAACATCTCCTCCTGTCTCAGACCTCCAGCCAATATCTTAGGAGACAGCGAGAAATGAGGCACTTTTCTTTGGTAGCTGCAGTCATAATCCAACTTTGGCTTCGCAGGCCAGGTTGGCTTACTGTGGCTTCTACCACAATTCTGTTTACTGCCTCAGTGGTCCCGCTTAGCAAATGGAAGGCCCATTGCTCTGTTTCCCATTCCTTTTCCTGGGGACTGAGCACACCGCAGTAGGAAGCGTCAGCCTGCTTATTGCTTAAGAATGTATCTGAGCTCTCTATGTGGGCAAGAAGCATTTATGGGAAGAGAAGACAGCAGCAACTGAAGACTTTGTTCACTTTGATGCAATCCCAGTTGCCAATAATAGTAAACAGTTTGTTGTTGTTGTTGTTTGACAGGCACACAGAAGCTGATTTAAAGAAAGGGTGGCAGTTTCCAGCAAGAACAATTTCAGTGCTGCAAATTTCACGTACACAGATTCACTATCCTATGTAGGTTAAGAAGGAGAAAGCCCCGTCACTGCCAGCAGGCTCCAGCCAGTTTCCTCATAAAAATACTCCACAGGAAAGCCCAGAAAAAAGCCTTGGAAAGCTGCTGCTACTCAGAGCAGACAGTACTGGGCCAAGTTGGATCAGTGGTCTTGACTTGTTATAAAGCAGCTTCATGTGTTCATAGAGATACATTTATAGTGTTTTCATGTCACTGCCGCTGCTGGCATATGTGGAAAAGAGGTACAGTGGCCGCCCTTCCTGGTGGTCAGCCTTCTGCCGCACTTGCTGCTGCCGCCATGCACAGAAAAGGGGTGCCGTGAGCAGGCATGCCAGCGGCCATTGCCAGCATCCATCTTCCCTGCTTGCTGTTGCCGGTGGCGGCAGCAGGCGTGGAAAAAGAACACTGCTTGTGCAGCATGTGGTGAGTGCCCTGGGAACTCTGCAAAGCAGCCCAGAGTCCACAAGACTGAAACCAGGGAATCCAGTGGATTTTATGCACAAAGCAAATTCTTCGCATGTCTGTGCGAGGAATTGTCAGGCTGCACTGAAATAATTATTTTGAACATCATTGTCTCGGTATGTTCTGTACTTCATTCCACATCTTTTTATTCTCCAGACAGAACTGTCGAACTGTGCATTTGTAACATGTGATAACCATATTATTTATTGGATTTTAATTTACATATGCGTAGCTGCTGTCAGTCCTGATCGGCAGCTCCTTCATCTTTATTGTTGTTATATTTTGAAGAAAGGTATACAAATTATAGTTCAAGTAGATTTGTCATACATCATGGGACACGAGATCTTACATTGATTGATAATGAAACAATGCATGCCATTTTCCCCATTTCTAGGTCCTGGACTTGCATTTTTAGCCTACCCAGAAGCAGTGACACAACTTCCTGTATCTCCATTGTGGGCAATACTGTTCTTTTCCATGTTGCTTATGCTCGGGATTGACAGTCAGGTAATGTAGATGCCATTTTTCAAAAATTAGTTTTAGGGAAGATAAATGTTCAATGGTTGTAGATATGTACCAGTTATAAAGTTTTCTCATTGTAAAATATCAGGTAAATTTAAAAAATTGTCCGCAGAAGCAGACAAATTGGTCTCGTTCAGATGTAACCTTTCCAACCAACATGATTTGCTGGAAATGCGACTGTTTCCCTTCCCACATTTTCTTGTGCATCCTGCTTCAGTGGATAGTGTATGTATGGTCTCTTAAACCACCCTTTGCCTGTGATGGTAAACCAAAAAACTTTGGTTTTGAACACTCCTTACAAACCAGGATTGCAAACTGTGGTTTGATTCTGGTTTATATTGAACATTTAAACAACACATCCCGTTAGGATCATCACAAACAAACCTGCGGTTTACCTAAACAGAAGGTCTCCTTTGAAGCCCACACATGGAAAGAGGACAGAAAGGGAAGGGAGAAAAGCAAGCACTTGAGTTTGTAGCTCATGCCAGCAAATCAAGACCAAAAACGTTATGGTATATTAAGGCTACTAAACTGTAGCTTAGGGTTAAGCAAATGAGTCTTGAGCTTGTGCAGTTCCCTGTCCTCATTCAGCAGGATTTGCTTCCATTTTCAGCCAACAGTGGTATAGTTTAATGTACAAACCCTAAACTGTGGTCAATCTTAAATATAGTTTATTGAATTTACTCAGCTTCATAAACCAAAGTCTGAAGGTGACCTCTTAATGCAAACCCCATGCTAGGCATAATTAGGAAAGAAGCAGAAAATAGAACTGCCAAGATTGTACTTCCTTTATGCAAATCTTTGGTATGACCACACTTAGAATGTTCAGTTTTTATTTAGTTCTGGCCAACTTACCTGAAAAAGGACATGATTGAGTTGGAAAAAAGTACAGAGAGTGGCAATAAAAATGATCAAGAAGTGGAGGAACTCCTTTGTGAAGAGTGACTACAAGGGGAGACATGATACAGGCATTTAAAATAATGCAGTTCCATAACACTCAAACCTGGGGTCATCCCATGAAGCTGATTGGTGGGAAGTTTAGGACAGAAAAAAGGGAGAACTTCTTCATATAATGTATACTTAAACTATGGAATTTGCTGCCATGGGAAGTGGTGATGGCCACCAATTTGGGTGGCTTTAAAAGGACTGGATAGATTCATGAGTGAGGAGACTATCAGTGGCTACTAGTCTTGCTGCCTGAATGCTACCTCCTTTACCAGAGATGGCAGGCCTGCATACACCAGTTGCTAAGGAAGCGTTCAGTAAATGAATACACAGTTCTGGACAAATATGATAATAGGTGCCTCCAGTAACCAAGTTCAGAAAATTCTATTGCAAAGGACAAAACTCAAGAGGCATTAAAAAACACCAAATCCATGGAAACAAATTACAAAGAGAGTCAGTATAGTACTAAACAGAAGATGATATGGTTTCAACTGCCAATAAAATTTAAAATGACCATCTTTATCCTTTGTAACAGGAGAATAGACAGTCAGTACAAAGAATAAAATGGTATTTGAACCTAGGCTATATAGGATCCCCTATTTTTATCTAAAGAAATGCCATGTAACTAGAAAAGCACCAAGTCTACCAAATGCACAAGGATGCCAGACAGAAGCAACAACTGCATCTTTTATCATATTGCAGTATGTATCTCCTAATATTCTCCCTTGTGTAAGAGCAGAGGCAATAGGCTATGTTCTGAAGAGTCTAGCCCACTAGCTTTCCAGGAGGTTAAATTTACTGAAGACCCCACAATGGGAGAAGCTGTCAAAAATAGATACTCCTGGGAACAGCAATGCTAGCATGATTATGAAGCAGCCTAAATAGCACCTCTTATTTCTGATTTTCCTGCAGTTGAGGTTTTGCACAAGCTAATGGAACGTGTTCGTAGAAGGAGGGCAGATTTAATGTTCAACTATACTCAGATCTGTTCATTGTAGAAATTAATTGTAGCACATAAGAAGTAGGATGTAAGGCCTTGAAATTCCTCTGTTTACTAGGAAAAGAAATGAGGGGACTTCTCTCTCAGGTCCATACACGTGAAAGGATTGTAATTTTAGCAGTGCTTGGATTTGGTATTCATAAATTTAATATTTTAAAATGTGTCTGCATTTATTGTAATATGGAATCCGGCAACAAACATCCCTCCCTGGTCTTTATTTCTCTAAGTATCCTTGGTTCATGGAACCAACACAGTAGCCAAAACCTGACCCAAGAAGGCTCAGAACTAGGATGCACATAAGTGTGCTCTACAGACACTTTTTCCCATGAGTTTATTTTCCTCCATGCTGTGCTTATGATTGGTATGGGGTTCTTTTGTGCAAACAATCACTTTAAAGAATGTACAGACCACCATCACTCATAACAGTTTACATACTGCTTCAAATGGGCAGCTGATCATTATGAGATACCATTATAGAAGCACAAATACCTTCATTATGATGGTTGATCATCCTGAACATTGTGAAAGCTGGTCCCATGTTCCCCATTGACTGTTTTTTTTTTTTTTTCAGAGGCCATATTCTCTGTTTGGTTATATTCCCTGAGTGCCTTGGATTCTCTCCCCCTCCCCCACAGAGCCCTGCATGACCAGGAAAGGGACACGTGTGTCCTCCCCTCATCCTCTGCTGATCAGTTCCCTCACTTCTTCCCTGTCCATAGGTCAGATACTGGGCTTGTTCCATGGATGCTCTCTCAAGCCCAGCTGTTCTTGACATCAGCACAGGCAGCTTCCTTCCTGCTAGAAATCAGGCTGTGGCCTTCAGCTGTACCTCATTCATGGGGGAAGCCTTGTGGGGTGGGGAGAGTGTGCCAGCATGAGGGTCCTGTATTACTTCTGGCTGGGCCCACTCACATGTATCCCATGGACCAGCTCCTATTTCTACATCCTTTAATACATGCAAGTTTAAAATGTTCATGCTGCCTTTATGCAAACCTGACTTCAGAAATCTCCATTTGTATCAAGTAAGGCAGGATGGTTGCATGTTGAGTGCAGGAGTCTCCGCTTCCTTTAATGAACAGTTTGTCTGTGAAATTCACTGGATGGCCTTGGGCAAGTCATAGTCTTTACCTACATCACTGGGAAAGTGAGAGGTTAAAATATGGATTTCCTGCAAATCCACTTTATTAACCAAAAATAAGAGTGATAGAAAGAAACTCAGATACAATAATCAGTGTCAACAAACCTCAGTGTTCACCTTACTTCAGCTTATTGCTGAGAAAATGTACTCAGTACTTATCAAACAATTTCAGTTGTCTTTTTGTTCATTCTTTCATGAAGCCCAAGTTTTTGAAGGGTTATGGAAGAAAAAAGAATAACAGTGTTAATGCATTCTGAAGAAACTGCTTGAAATAAACTGCGTGTGACAAACTGAGTGTGTCTTTAGGCTGCTGAAACAGAACAGAAAAAGTATGTCTTCACAGTAAAGGCTTTCAGGATTCTTTTGTTGTTGGTTTCACTGTCTCCATCTGCTTCATACTAAAATTTCGAATGTTCCTGGTCTACTGTCACCACAGAAATGGCACCCAGAATGGTTTCATTCACTGGGAGAGACCATCCTCCATAACATGTTGCAGTGCCCTGTTGCCAGTTTTAACACTCTTTCTAGGGGGAAATCAGAGTTCTTTCAGTAGTAGAACAAACAATTGTTTTCCCTAAAGGTCCTCCTTACCCTGACCCTAAGAAGCAGCTTGAGGATCCACTTACGCATGTGGATGAAAGGGCACAAGGCTCTGTAAGGGAAGTTGAATATATTTATTCAGGGAGCAATCCTATGCATATTTATATACAAAAAGTCCTACAGCTCCCAGCATTCCCCAACCTTAAACTGAGCTCTAGGCATATCTAGATGTATCCCTCTAAGACAGGTTCTTGTAGTAAAGCAAACAATTAAAAGCCAATGAAACAAAAATCAGAACCCTAAAATCAAAAGTATAGTTAAACACCCCAGTTAAAAATCACTAATAGTTGAGCGGAATGAAAACATATTCATTGTGTGTCAAAATACCTCAGCAAGAATAGTTCCCTTTAGTTAGTCCAGAAAGGTGACCCACAATATACCAAATAAATATCATACCCTTCTGATTTTATTCATAGATTTTAATGAATCATAGAAGTTGTCCTATAGATAATCCAACTGTGACTTAATGCAAGACCAAAAGCAGTTAGGATAAAGCTGAATGTTAAAATAACGCTGTACTGAATGATGTTTTGATTTGAATATAACCTCTAATTCACTTTCAGTTCTGTACCGTTGAAGGATTCATAACAGCCCTAGTGGATGAATTTCCAAAGTTGTTACGCAGTCGAAGAGAAATTTTCATTGCCGCTGTGTGCATTGTTTCCTATCTGATAGGACTGTCCAATATTACTCAGGTAAGCCATATATTGGAGGTGTCTTACCCTTCACTTAATAAAATTGCATTTTGTGCTAAACAGAATTAAAACATTATATTTCTTTAGTGTGCCTACTGGGAGACAGAAGAGATTTCAGCTTTTCTTGAACTTCTGAATGTCAATAACCATTAAAGAATTTGAGATTAACACAGGGTATGAGTATTAAGCCTATGCCAAGTTTAGACTTTCAGCTTGTTTGATTCAGCTAGTTTACAGACAATGTGAATTCCATTTTCCTTGTTAATTCTTACATATCCTTAGATAGAAGAACTACATAAGGCCAATAGTTTTCATAAAGATGTTGAACTTAGTGGTACTGATTACATAAGTTCACCATGCTTTATTACCTAAGCTAAAGACCATGGCAAGATTTATTACTTAATTTAGCAACTTGCAAAATATATTCCTTTAGATACTGTAAGATATAAATGACAACCAAAACCATAAATATGTATTGTATTAAATATAAAATATGTAGTATGGGACATATTTTTAAACAGGAACAAAACATCTGTATAGATGTTGCCCTGTCAGCCTGCCCTCAGGTCTCTGGATGCTGCTTTTCAATGCCAGATCGGTGAATGATGAGACCATGCTCATTCACGAGTTAATAGTGGATTCTGGTGTGTACAACCGAGACCTGGGTCAGGAAACAGGGAGGAGTTAGCCCTTCCCAACTCTGCCCACCTGGGTGCTTGGTACATCATCAGGGAAGGCACAGAGCTGAGGGCAGGGAGCTGCTGTGGTCTAAAGGAATCCCAGGCCCCAGCAGCAACTGGAGTTTGGAGTGCAGATGACATGCAGATCTATTTCTCCTTTTAATCTTCAATATCTGAGGGTGTTGATGTGCTAAACCCATGCATGACTGCAACAGTGGACTGGACAATGGCCAACAAACTACAGTTCAATCCAGACAGGACTGAGGTGCTGTTAGTGGACCGTTCTTCTGACCAGATGGAGGGTGCACTCCCTTTAGAGGAGTAGGTTCATAGCTTAGGGGAGCCATCTTTGTCACTTGTGGACCGAGGGGCCTCAGTGGCACAGAGTGCCTTCTACCAGCTTCAGCTGGTGGCCCAGCTATTCCCCCGATCTGGACAAGGATGGCCTGGTTTCAATATTCTATGCTCTGATAATCTCTAAGATAAGAAAACTGTGGCATTCAAAACATGGTGCTGGAGGAGAGCTTTTCAAATACCCTGGAGTGACAGAAAGATGAACAAGTGGTTCCTCGTTCAAATCAAACCAGAACATTCCCTAGAAGCAACAATGACAAAATTGAGACTATCATACTTCAGACACATAATGAGAAGGCAAGACTCCCTAGAGAATATAGTCGTGCTCAGGAAAGTTGAAGGCAGAAGAAAAGGAAGACCAAATTAGAGATGGATTGACTCCATAAAGGAATCCATAGCCTTGGATTTAGAACAGCTAAGCAGAGATGTCATGGATAGGACATATTGGAAGGCTTTCATTCAAAGGGTCTTCAAAAGTTGGAGATCACTTGATGACACATAACAACAACAAATTACTGCAATGTACTCTGCCTGGGGCAACCCTTGAAGACTGTTCAGGAGCTGCAGCGTGTGCAAAATGCAGCAGCTGGATTAGTAACAGAGACCAGAAGCCCAAACACATAGCACCTGTTCCAGCCTGCTTGCTTCAAATGCCTATATGTTTCTGAGCCCAATTCAAGGTTCTGCTTTGAATCAGTAAAGCCTTACATGGCTTGGGACCACAACACTACCTGGCAGACCACCTCTCCCAACCACAAACTATCCATGAAAGATCATGGACCTGCCTCTGATTGAAGCTCAGTTGGGACCAACAAGGAAATGTGGCAGCTCTCGGTTATGGAACAAGGTCCCCACTGAGACCTGCCTGGTGCCAATTCTGATATCTTTTCAGAACCAGGCTAAGACTGCCCTGTATGACAGGGCACTTCAGTAGCTTTACGTAATATCAGGGCATTCTGTCAACTGCTTAAGAGGTCTTGTGAGTAAGCTATTGTAGTTTTTTAAATTTAGTTTATTTTTTATATTGTATTTGTATTCCATTCTTATTCCAAAGTGCAACGAATTGAACATGCCTTCTGAATTGCAGGGTGGACTATATGTGTTCAAGCTTTTTGACTACTACTCCGCAAGTGGAATGAGTCTCTTATTTCTTGTGTTCTTCGAGTGTATCTCCATATCCTGGTGCTATGGTATGTGATGTTATAGTATTTGACATTTATGAAAACAAGTAATAAGACTAGAACTTATGTAAAGGAATCACAGACAAAAAAGAATAATTGAGCATAATCCAAGGTGAGACCAGTAGATTATGTTGCCCTCGCTCAAGTGATCACTAATCAGGGACTGCCCTCCTATGAGGTGTGGTGAACCTCCTGCCTCAGGTGATACAGCCCACCTTTCCCACTATTTGCTGCTGCCACTGCTCTACCTCTCACCCACTACATTGCGGCCATCCTTCTCTGTGGAGCCTATCAGAGTGGACCAGCAGGTGGCCAAGCTCTCTGAAGAGCCATATCAGCTGGAAAAGTGACCAGTGTGGCTTTACACAGAGGTGGTCACACCCAAATACGGAGGAGTCCTGCCTCGGAGTCAAGCACTGTGGAAAGACAGATGCCCCTGGAGACCACCTTAAGTTACAGGCAATTTCCAGGAATACTCCCTCCCATAATGCCTGACCCCTCAAGCCAGGCCTTTGAGCATGGCTGCCATGCTGAGGAACCATGCCAACCACTTTTCCAGCTGACATGGAAAAGTCATAGAGACTTTGGCTACTCTGCAGAGCAGGCAGTGACTGCAGTGCGATGGGTCAGCAGGGGTAGAGGGGGCGAAGCTGGTGGATGGCCAACAGGAGGGAAGAGTCAGATCAGGCTGGGTGGTAGAGGTGCCTTCATGGGACCTTTTCAGACCAATTCCAAAAGACCTGTAATAAATCTCCTAAATTTTAATGCCTCTTCTGTTGACGCCTGATTTCCCCACTTCTTTGTTAAAGTAACATACTATTGATTGACACACCTTTCTTCCTCTTTATGGGTTGTTTTAGACAGCATTGTGTTTGTGTAAGGAATACAAAGAGTTCATATGACCTAATGCTGAATGTAGACAAAATTTCCCCTTCTAACGCTTCTGCTTCCATGAAATTGAACTTTCCCTGCTTTCCACCCATAATGTTGAGCCAAGAACAAAATACGGTTCTATAATCACCCCTGTGTCAAGAGCTATTGGAATATTGCCCAATATTTGGTTTGTTGTTCCTCACCTCCTCTCTCTTCCATGGGTTGTGTGGTCATTTCTCCTGTGCCCAAACCTCCCCATCACTACCACCACCACCAGTCTTACTATTTTCCTGGCAAAAAGGCTGCCTCATTCGTATTACCTGGGGACAGAACCACAAAATCACTGGGACTAAACTGGGGCTTATTTTCATCAGAATTTGGGGAGATTGTCTGGAAAAGCCTTACAGGGAATCCAAAAGCACGCAAACATTCATTACAGGGTTCATCCAACAGACATTTTCTTTCTTTCTTTTTTCCTTTAGGTGTGAATAGATTTTATGACAATATTCAGGAGATGGTTGGGTACCGGCCATGCATCTGGTGGAAGCTCTGCTGGTCTTTCTTTACTCCAATCATCGTGGCAGTAAGAAATAAAATTGTGTTATAATATGAAAGATATTAAACCTTATAGAGTAAGATAAAATTATGCACACTCATTTTAAACATCCTGCTTTCTATCATTTTTCTTAGTGTTAGTCACAGAACACTTAAGCTCAAAGTAAATTATTTTTAAAAGTCTAAAGGTGATTTGCTAATGTTTGAGTGGGCCTAATCTGAATAGTCACAATAACTGTTAAAGTATTGTATCATCATTGCCTTCACAGCCACTGAGTGATGAGTTCAAGATGCATTTACTTTGCATTTACTTTGAGATCTTTCAAGTCTGACAAATTCTGCTCTCTGATTTCCCAAGTTATGCCTTTTAAATAATTTGCGTTCTGTAAAGGCATCTAAATCCTCATTGATTTGTTTGTAAAGTTCACATTTAAAAAATGCCAAGAAACAAAAGAAAAGTATAGCATCCTTTAAATGCCATCGACTGAGGTATGTTTAATCTGCCTTATGTTAAGAGCCTTCTGAAAGCATATAGGCAGATAAAGGCCAAGATGGGGCAATCTCCTAGGAAGAATATAAAATCTTTGTACATCACGTTGGAACAAATTTGGCAACTAGTGCGGAAGAAGTCTGTATGAATCAGATGTTTTGTGATGTGCAGCCACTGCAGCTGCCATAGTTCTTTGCAGCCAGATAGCCCATTGAGAAACCCAGGATTGCATGTGTTTATATAGCCCATAATCCCACTTTTGTGCCTTCAAATGAGATGAGAGGCTTGTTGAAAAATCATGTGAAGCGCCCCTCCCGCAAAAAGCTGACCTCTAAGCTAAAGTTCCCCACAACACCAGGCTGATTCACTGTTGCTATGGGGTGGATCTAGGCCAGCCAGGGGCCTAGACAGATGCTGAGTCTGCTCTGATTCCAGGGCTATGACAAGTGAACCCACATACCAGCCCCATACAAGAGTTGGGATAGTAATTTAGTTTTAAGTGACTTAGGCAGGGGTCTCACTAACTTCTCTCCTGGTCCAGCTAATAATAATTAAAAAGCCTAAGCAGTTGATTAGCCACCAGAGCAGCAGCTTTCAAATACAGACCAAGTACAGAATTCATAAATGTCATATCCAAATATTTATATGAGTTGGCCTGCAGCTCTAACAACTGATTATCCAGGCTCCATGTCCATTTCTTCCCAAACATCAGGCTTTCAATTTTGGAAGCCTCACCTTATCTTAAGACTCTTAGAATTCAGCATATCCCCAGCTGGGTATGCAACAGAAAAATAGCATTGTCATATAGCATCAGCATATAACAGAATAACAATACTCCTTTCTCTTAATTGGGGAGGGGGAAGTGTACCTGAAAAAGAAAGAAAGAACTCTACATTGTTAAGCTACAGATTAAATAAAAGCAATGCCAACAGTCACCTTTGTCTCCCTCATTCAAAGCAAAAACTTCATAGAATCATAAAAGAGTAGAGTTGGAAGGGGTTAGGAAGGCCACTGGGTCCAACCCCTGCTGTTGCGGGACACCAAGTTACACCATCCCACTCAGATGGCTGTCCAGTTTCTTTTTGAAAGTCTCCAGTGTGGGAGAGCCAACACAACTTCCAATAAGTTCTCTGCTGAAGTGTCTCTAAAATGGATGCTAGAGTTAGCATACAACTCTTGCATATAATTCTCAACAACAGACCACAATCCATATTCAAAAGAGACAGTCTGCGCCAAAGATAAAGCTAAGATACAAAAGCGGCCCCCAGATCTGCAAAGGCAGCAGAAAGAGAGTGATCAATGAAGACAAATGTTTCCTTACCAGCAGATTCAGGATGAAGCAATGGTCAGCTGGTGATCTACCATAGTGGAAACCTACCTGCTCCTCTGATAAAAGATTTCCTGAATCTATACAGCTTTCGTGTTTATCCAGAAAGTATCTTGCCTGTAGCTAGGTGGATTTTCCTTGTTCAGAGGAATACCAAAGGGAACAAGCATCAAGGGAAGGCCATTGTCTTCATGCCCTGCTTGTAGCTTACACAGGCTGGCCCAGAAATTCACACCCCAATTAATTCTCCCTTATGTTCCACCATCAATTTAAAAAAAATGGTATTCTGCTTTTGCCTATTTTCTTTGCCCATGCACTCCAATTCCATTTTACGCCTCCATAAATTTATTAAATCCATGTTCTGCCATCAGCTGGGTGAAGAAAAGTGTAAGATTTACAAGCTGTTCAAAAAATATTCACCATGCAGGTGGCACAATTCACCATCCTGCTACCACCAAGCACCACTTCTTCACCGTGCCACAGTACAGACACTCACTGTACAACTCTGGGCCATCAAAGGACAATGAGTAGATATGGTGAATCCTTGCTGGCAGCAAGCCATTGATTATTTGATTGATTGGATTTATTTAAAGAGCCACTCATTTCATTTTCCAAAGTGAAAGTCAGGCATTACTAAAGGATGTGCCAAATCTCATGATGAAAAAGGGAGACAAAATCCCAGGATGTTAAAAAAAAGTTTTATTCCTCAGAACAGTCCAGTGAATTTTAGCCCTGTACCATAAATTCCTCATCTATTTACAGGATTAATGTTTGAGTCATATTTCTTTTTTCAGAGATCTCTGCAGGCTACATTTTAAAATGTGAACTCTAAAGAGAACCCAAAAAATATATGTTATACATCTGAAACTCTATTCTGAGAAATAAACTTTTTTTTTTTTACATCACTTAGTCTCTCATTTTCCAAAATGGCAGCTGTCAACTTTCTGTACACTGAAAGAGAAACTAAGATCACACTATGCTCTTTGGTTGCACATGTAGTTTACTTCACAATATGGAGGAAAATCATGTACAGTATCTGTAATCTTAGAAAAATGTATTGACAAAATTTAGGGAAAATAGATATAAACTAATTCCTGTGTTTTCATTCATTCTCCAAATATTTCAACCCAGCCTGATGCCTTCTGTAAGGAAAAGTAATAAACATAATTTAAAATAAAATGCTAATCTTCCAACAGAAGGTTAGAGGAAGAAGCATAACATCTGCTCATTTGGCCTAAAATATGTTATTTCAGATAATTTAGTGTTTATTTTTAGTGCACAGGTGATGATAATCTAATATAAAAGCTGCCATCTTATATTTCCTTCTTTCCCAAAATCTTTCTTGTTGAGCAGAGAGAATATCTCCCTTTGCTGATTCAGTTAGCAAATGTAGCTTTGGGCTATGGTTGGCAGTGGGCAAGAACGGGCCTGATTGTGAATACATAGACAAGGCATTTTATGTTGTTGAGAACCAGAAAGAAAAACATGCAAACTGGATTTAGGGGGCAGTTCTGTGTACATTTAGACACAAAAAAGATATACACCTCTGCTAGGAGTTGTGGGATTTTATTTCCTGTCTAAGCATGCATCAAATTGTGCCCTTAAGATTTTTGTTGTGCAATGCACATGAAA
Organism: Varanus komodoensis; assembly: GCF_004798865.1. Taxonomy (NCBI): domain Eukaryota; kingdom Metazoa; phylum Chordata; class Lepidosauria; order Squamata; family Varanidae; genus Varanus; species Varanus komodoensis. The sequence continues at coordinate 9,761,533 of NW_025336346.1, forward strand.
ATAACATGAATCAACATAAATGGCTCGGATCATTTTTCCTTGTACACCAAAAACCATGTCAAGTAGCAGTTTTTCAGACTGATAAGATTAATTCAGTAATCAAGTTTTAAACTCAACCTTACTAGGCATGTTTATTATCAAATGTCGTGTAAGACATACAGATCACACAGAAGCAGGTAGAACAGTTCAGGGATCTGTGAAGAAGTACATATATGCAGAATTGATGACTGACAGTTGCCGTTACCTCTTCAGCACGATAATGTGAGATGCTGAGCCATGGCGTAGCTTTCTGCTCCTGGCCTTCAGCACTGTGGAGTAAAGGTGTGTTTGCCCTACCATAATGAATGCACAAACTGGAGTCAGGTAAACAGGGAGCTGCTTGCATAGCCTGGGCTTCAGTAGCACCATGAGGGGTGGTGAGAGTTACTTTAGCCTATGGTAAAGTCCAGGAGGAAGACTAGGGGCAGGGAAGTGTAGACCTCCAAGCCCCAGTTCCACCCTTCTTTCTGTGATACTGCAAGCTATCATGCTCTGCCACCTTCACATCTCAAACTGTTATTGGAGGATTAACATTATAGAGAACACTATTAATCCAGTCCTAATTAATCCTGTTAATTCTGCCACCATGACTCCTTCAGCCTCAAAATCTTCAGAGCCTTTAAAAGGATATGCCCAGCATGAAGGAGAGGATTTGGTGTGGAGGGTGCTCCTCGGGACACAATGCCCAGCCTTTATCTTGGCGCCTTTACCCATAACCTGGTAAGGACTCCATCAGGACAGTTCCCTCTCACTCACCCTTCCACCCAGCAATCACCTCCACACCTAACCTACCTCAGAGCATAACATGGGAGAACTGAGAATGCCACCCTGAACTGTTTGGAAGAAGAACAGGGTAAAAATAAACATGTGATAAATTAAAAGGGGTGAGGTGTATCCCCAGGACCAAGCAGGAGTCACTCCATGGCCGTGCAGTCTTCCTAGAGGAGGAAATTTGTAGAATTAATAGGGAGGAATGTGTCTGAGGGGAAGAAAGAATGGCACACCATTATGTCATCACATTCTTGTGAAACCTCCTCTAATGTTAAGTAGCACTAAAGAGCTTCCAACCCTTGCTGCTTATTAGGGGTAGAGGGAAAAGGTTTGGATAGGGAGAAAGAGAAAACTGCCCTTTTGCTTTTTACCGTTCTTCCCTCATGAGAGGCCTCTTCCCAACTAATTTCCTACGCCCAAAATTGTGTCAGTTATGAGGGGCTAGACCAGGGCAATTCTTTCCTCTCCATTTTCCTTTCTCTTTCAACAAACTGCTCAACTACTCTTCGCAATTTTGGGCTTCAGTCTGTGTCATATTACATTTGTTTCTCTTTAAACATACGTTCAAAGAGGTCTACGTTCCAGAGAGCTTCCTGGGCAGACAGAAGCTACAAACTTGTCTGTGGATGGTTCTGTTAGGCACAACAGATGCCTCCCTCCTGTAAATCAAACATTTTATGTGTGTGCATTGTGGCAGTGGGAAGTTCGATGCGTTTCTGAAACTCACTAATACCTATCTTGGCTCACGTGTATCTGTGTATAGAGATTGGTGGCTGTCTAGAATTAAAAATGACAGTTTCTAAAAGAAGGGCTGATGGGAGAAAATAGTTTATTTATTTATTTTATACATGTATTTATAGGCCACCTATAACTGCCGAGGCTTTCCTAGGTGGCAAATGGTTAATAATAATAACTTGCATAACATAATAACTTGCAAAATATCCTTTTCAGGGTGTATTTCTCTTCAGTGCTGTGCAAATGACGCCTCTCACTTTGGGTGATTATGTCTTCCCAAAATGGGGCCAGGGCGTTGGCTGGTTCATGGCTCTGTCATCTATGGTGCTGATTCCGGGCTACATGGCATACATGTTCCTTACTTTAAAAGGATCCTTAAAACAGGTAAGCTCTGAGTTTAGTGCTGTGCTTGCCCTTGGGAGAGGTTCCAGGTTTAGCATGCGCCAGATACTGTTACATCCCCAATCATAATGTGTCACATACTTAGCTGCTTTAAGATGTCACTGGGTCAGCACAATGTTCTGCAATTCTATGTGGCCTCTGAAAACCGAAAAATTAATTTAAACTAAACTTAATCAGATCAGCAATGGTAGGCATGCCCAGTAACCTGCCATATATGCTGTTCGTTTGACTCTTTTCTGTGCCTTCCAAAAAGCGACCAGTGCTTTTGGTATGATAAAGTGAACACATAGGTCAGTTTGTGCCCATAGGAATGCTAGTTTGTTTTGCCCCACCCTCTTTTACCTTACCCAAATTTTTGTCCTGGGGATGCCACTTACCATGAGGCAACCTTTTCCTTTTTCACCCCTTCGGTTCAGTTTTGTACAGTCATTGCCCATTCTTTAACATTTATGGCTTTGTCAATGAGCACTTACAGGAAATCCGGTTGCTCCATTCTTTGGGTGTACTGGTTGCTCTGTATATACAGAGTTAATATTTGAGGATGGGGATTTAAGTAATGGATACTATCGCAACTGCTTTTGCCTATATCTATACAGATAAACCAGAATCAACATGTCAAAGTGCAAGGTTAATAAAAAGTCCACATAAACAGAATTGCCATCACCTGACAGCAGAAAGGCAAGGGCAATAAACTACCTGCAGGTGTGACTACAGAAAATGCACATCCCAAGTAACCTAGCATCCATCTAAGCCAGGACTTCCCATGCCAGAACGTTCTTTCAACCAAACATTAGTTATGTGGGCAGGATGATATGGGAGGAACTGGTCACTTAGGTTTTAAGAGAAGGGATGTTTGAGGGATCTTCTGTCAGGCAGAAGACTGAAAGTTCACCAAACTAGTGATCGCTGCAGCTTCTCTCTCTGCTTTGGAAAAGCACCTCTTCTGTCCATGCTAGCAAAGCAGTCCAGAGGAAGTGGCATTCAGATGGGCAGACAGGTTCACAGAGATGTGTCACATTATGATACAAAATGATGCCTGCATCTCAAGGAACCAGGATGTACATTCTCTTGTGATATTGTTCCCATTGTGTGGCAGATGAAAACGTATCAAACAGATCTGATTGGGTAAAATTGACACATATAAAAGGGCCAACTCTTACAGCTTTTCAGATTTAATTTTATTTTTTATTTAGGAAGCCCTATGCTTTTAGGAATATTTTTAGGAATGTTTAGCATGAGGAATTTAAAACTTTTCAATTTTTTTGATCACATTTTATAGAATATTCTGTAAGTCTACTTTGACACAACTAGGAAGACCAGGTGTAGTCTTTCCATAGGGGTTCCATGTCTCAAAGGGGTTCTAGGACTTTGAGCAGTATCCTTCAAAAGCCAGAATAATACCACAGAAATATGACCACCACTTCTCCACTAAATATACTTGAGAAAACTGTTGCGGTGTCAAGAGCCGAAATTCTGTGGGTGGTTTACTAAATCAAATGAAAATGAAGAACAATCATGTTAAAAATTGAATGTATTTCCCTTTTTTTCTACTTTAGCGTATCCAAGTAATGATCCAGCCAAGTGAAGACATTACTCATCCTGAAAATGGACCAGATCAGGCCCAGCAGAGCAACTCTGCAAACAAAGAAGCATATATATAAAGTTTGGGTCACAGAAATGATTCAAACCTTCATTTGGGGGGCAAAAAATATATATAAAAAACAAACATGGTTGAATATGACCACAAATTTATGTCTGAGAATAAAATTACCTACCTCTAGTGGCACAAAAGACCATCACCACTATAAGGGAAGCAATGTGGGTATGAGCAAACCATTTGTGGGCTTAGTTGTTGACAGTGTTTTGTGTTTTTTGGCAATCCATAGACTGTTAACATTTTTATTCGCTCTCAATAAGAGCTGAATATCTTTGAAATTTATAAACAACACATGTAGGCCATTTTTAATCTACCTTTTAGCACACAAATTTGAGGTTTTGTGCAGCTGGTTTTTATTAATATATTTCTTACTATTTAAATCCCAAGACTGTTATTTCTGAGAATTGGAAAACTGTTTTGTATTCACCAGCAAGGTATTTTTTACAAAGAAAAGTTATACTGAAAATACTTCCCTGGAAATATTAACCGACTTGATTCTTGAGTTGGTTTTTCTAATTTTCTTGAAAATTTCCTTGCATTCAACAATATATTGGATTACTCATATACAAACGGCATTAACCAACTCTTTCTAGAGATACAGCACAGCCTAAATTGCACCACTACTTAACTATATTTAATGGGCCTCTAATGCATATGATTTTATAGTATGTGTCTTTTAGGATATTTTCAGTGTTAACACTTTAAAACATATATTGAATTTTTTTTTTAGCTAACAGAAGTGGCAATATGATTACATACTTATTCAAATTGTGATGAGTCCCACCCAAAAGTTGACCATTTTTAAAGCTGTACAAATTATTCATTATTTAAACCAGGTGGTTCTTCACTTTCTGTTGTGTCATTGACCAGTAACACCTTACCACTGAAAAAAGAACCAAACAAATACCTTACATTGTAAAATGCTCCCCATGGAATATAATGCCGTGCTTTCAAATTAGCACTAATTTAGTCAGTCTGTTGAAAGCCTATCAACAATAAAAGATTCTGACTAACAAAGTATCTTATAAAGCACTTTGAAGAAAGATTTTTATTTTTATGATTTTAGTTAGATACATGTTTTTCATGGTGATGATGGAGATGCAAAAAAAAAAGGTCTTGCCATAAACAGCTTCACTCTGCGCTCTACCGTGCATTTTTCACACAGGCGTGCATGGCTAATGGATTTGTTCCTGTGTAGAAAACTGCAAGTTTAAAGAGTCCATCAAGGCATTTCTTGTTTGGCAGCTATGGAACAGACAGTGGCGATTATGAGAAAAATGGTATGTGAAGTTTGATTTCTAAAACGACTGTGATAGAACCGTGCAATGAAAAATGCTCTTCAGCAAAACCTTGTGCAACGTACAATGTTAGATAGCACCCATTTTTCGTAGAACTACTGTGTGAACAACATGTTAACTGTGAATGTTGGTTTTTTTGTTGTTTTTGTCTGAAGGTGACAAACTTATGTTCTTGCAATAAGGTATTATTCTCAGAATGTCAAGCACATTATTGTAGAAAATACATATATACATATATTTCAACTTAACAAATTTTTAAAAATCTCATAAAAAGAGTATTGTTTAGTAGATTCTAAACTGTTTCATACAGTAGGTCAACTGTAAAATATTCAGAAATCTGTGATACATACTAAATGTCTATAGAGGAATTCACCAATAAATCCAAATGTCTTGTAGATTTTCCGGAGTTAGAAGAAAAAGAAAACATGTCATATTTCACATGCTTCATATACATTATAACTGTGAATTTCATTAGACTTAAGATACAAATTCAAACTTTCTCTTATCGTTTATGTAACCAAGTCCCATGTTGTTCTAATAAAAATCCAGTATTCAATGTTTGATTGTAGAACTCTTATGACAGATGTTTGACAGATTTGCTGTTTAGCAAATTCTGTACAAACTTATCATATATAGCACAAAAATAGTGTTGTAGAACTACTGTGTGTAAACTGTGTATAGCTGTATCTTTTTGTAGTATTTGCCCTTAAAAGAAGAAAGAATATATGATCATATATGCTTTTTGCAATAATGAATTATTCTCTAAACACCAAGCAAATTTATCTCTATATAAAAATATATGTAATATATACACATTCTAAAATATATATAGAGCCTGTTTTAAAAAGAGAGAGAAAGTACAGTATAATTTAGAAAACTGCAATGTTCTATGGACCAAATGTAAAATATTTATAAATTAAGATGCATTTAAAATGTCTATAAATGGTGTCCTAACTAAAGCACGGTTGTTATGTAACTTTCCAAGAGCTTAGAAAAAAAATAAAGATTATATTATACATTCTATGAAGTGGCTTTACAGTCATTCTTTAGTTACACAGGAGATTTGAAATGACTATTCATAATGTTGGGAAATGAATTCCAGTATATAAGATCCCTTGCCCAGTTCAGACACAACATTAGCAGGCAAACAGTTCAGCTTTTGGGAGAAGTTAGCAATAAGCTTACATTATGCCTTCATTTTCCTAATTATCTCATACGCCAGGTCTCCTAGTACACTACCAGCAGAACCGTATGCCCCCCCAGCTCTGACAGGGGGCAGGTAAATAAGTTTATTTGAGTCCCCTCTCTGAGCCACTATGGGAGCACCTGCCCCACCCCTGTAGGAGTCAGCATGGAAAGGACTATACCATCTGTCTCTCGAAGGTCACACACTGGTCTCACAGAGAAGAAAAAGGGCTATGGCGGGGATGGTGATCGGAGGATGCTGAGACTGACAGGTTACGCTATACCTGAATAGTGCTCCAGCCTCCTGCTCTCTTCTCCATGCCACTTCATCAAGACGACCAACAGCTAGCAAGATGAGATGCAGCAGGTGGTGGGGTTCAACAGACTCTAACGTTCTTGCTCACTTATGAATTGCATCTTTTCTACTCGTGCAGAAGGGAGGGCATTGTCTTCATTAGGCATGTATACAGACTTGGTTGACTTTGCTTGGTCTGCTTTTCACTGACTGTCAGGTACCTTCCATTCCATTGTCCACTTATTAACAAAATCAGATTTGGTGCAAAGTCACACTTGTGCAAATTTTCACCTCCAAATGTTTGCAAATAACCCCCCCCCCAAATATTACACTTTTTCCCACATTAAGTCGATGAGAGGAATATGTGTTTGAGCAGTGTTTTTTGCATTACTTTTCTACAAGTACAGTTGGGTATAGTTACATAAAGCAAAAAAAAATCCATTCTGAAAGTGCAGAATCCACATGCCTTGGTCTGCTGTGAAATCTGCAGGGTAGATTCATGGAAATCAAAAGTCCTTTGAGTTTGTTGCAGATATACTCAACATCCCTCGTTTTCACTGGTTTGAAACATTCTTCTTTCACCTTTAATTAACATTTATTCATTAGCACTTTTTTCTGTGCATAGAATCTCTTGCCAAATCAGGTTCTCTGCATGCAAAGGGGTGCTGCCTGAAGGATTTCCACAACAGGGCACACAACACAAATACAGAACCCTCTCCAAATACATATGCCTCAGGCAATGCTGACTAATGGTTGGAGAGGTCTAGAAATCCAGTTCCACTTCTTCCCCACTACCAGTGACTGAACCAGTCTGAAGGGGCCCACCAGGACTGCTTGCAGTATTCAGTGTGCTTCAATTGAGCCTGATCAAGAAAAGCAGGCCTTAAATAAGGCCTAGTTAGCATTGTGGTGTTTCCAAGTTTCTAGAAGAGCTTTTCTCCTCATCCTGAAGGCATCCTGTGAGCAAATAAAAGAGGAAATACAGATAAAGTCACAATTTCCCTGTGGGTCCCAAAACCCCCAAAGGAATTCATGTTCTCACTTATATGGAGCATTAGCTCAGATGCTTATGCTTTAATTCTAAAATGTTGATCTCTCAGACATACTTATTTTCAGGAAAGGTTTGTGAATACTTGAGTCTACATGCCAGTATTATTATTACCATGAAAATCCAACTGAATTCTTATTTATTTTATATACAAACTGAGGAAAATCACCTGCGAAAACACCGTCCAGCAGCATCCAGCAGCATGGTTGCTTGATGGTAATTTAGAGGTTAGTGTCAAATGTAATAACTTTGGTTACAGAGACAGATGGTATCTAGTTGATATAACCAAGCAGGCAGGGCTGTGGGGAACAGGGTGGGAGAGTCTTCAGAGTGATCTAGAACAAGACAGAAACTTTTTCAATATTACAGTGATGAACAGCAACACCAACTTGCTGTTTGAAAAGGTATATTGATGGGTTGGGGGAGTTTTTAAATGTGTTAAAAGCAAGAGGATGACCTAGTCTCCCATGGCATCCTTTCCCCTTCCATAAGCACTGCTTGCAAATGCACTTCCCTGCTGCTGACACAGACCTGCTATCAGGTCTATTTCACATGAACTGTGGATAGAGGACTGCAGAACCAGAACACACAGGCAATTGACTGGACCACCTTCCCAAGTTGCCTTTGGTCACTTTCAAAAATTGTTTCTTTCCCACCTGCTAATCTACTCATTATTGCCTGTTAGAATATATTTTACAGTTTAATTAAGATTTACTTATTTATTAGATGTATATTCCACCTTTTCCTTTTTTAAACAACTCAGAGCTTAATCATTCTCCTGCTGCTCTCAATCTTATCCCCACAACAGCCCTGCAAGGTAGGTTGAGCTGGGAGTCTGTGACAGGCCAAAGTCAACCAGTTGGCTCAATCGTCAAGCAGGGACTAATACCCAGGTTGCCTGAGTCCCACATCTGCACTCTTATCCACTATGCTTCTGTCTTCCAGTCATTCAGAATTTCAGGTTTCATTGTCCCATCCCCATGTACTGGGGCCAAATGCCTCTCCCACCAACCTGCCCCTGAATCACCTCCCCCCCATCCTCACCGGCTTAAATCTGAGGGTGGCCACAGTCTTGAGGCAAGAAAGGCTGCACCGAGGCTTTCATGAATTCTGAAACCAGCCATGACAATTTATTCCAGAAGTAGAGGCAGCTCCCTGGAGAACCTTTGAGAACACCAGTGTTGTGCTAGTAGACAGTAATGTCAGTACTGTCAAATAGTAATCACATCAGCATGGCTTCAATATTAAGTGGCACTGAAATCAACTATCCCATGAAACCACTGAGGGAGGTTGCCCAGAGATGTGGCATAAGATGCCATCAGTGTGCAGACAACATGCGTTCTCTTCCACCTTCCATCCGATTCCATGTGGCCAGGACGGTTTTGCCCACCTTGCGCTACGATACCATCTACACCCATTCCTAGGAAGATGAGAAAAATCTCAGGGCCTAAATTCAGCAGTAAGACTTTCAATGCTAATCCTTGCGCACATATAACATCTATTTTAAAGGAGCTGGACTGGCTTCCAGTCCATTTTCAGCTACAATCTGAAGTGCTCGTTATTACCCCTAAAGGCAGCTTTACTACCATTCATTTATCAGTAAAGGGTTCCCTAACTCACCCAATAAAACAGCATTGCTCTGTGCTATAGGTCTATCATGATGAACTAACTTTTCAAAGCACGTACATTCTTAACTTTCAAAGCACTTTCTCAATTTCTTTTCTTCTTTATTTACATCTTTTTATAGCTATAATTCTGGGCTGAGAAAAATGATTTTTTTACCGCCAGGTTTCTCATAATAAATTATCCAGACATTCTCTCTCGGTCTGAAAGCAGATCTATAAATCTGAACAGAGCACACATGAAGGTACTAATAATATAGATTGAATAAAGACAATTCTTTGCTGAATAAGTAATCACCTAGAAGGCTTTGGAAAGAGTTTAGTGTGGGTGGCATATTGTGTTTTTTATAAATTATCTTTAATTTGTTTAACCATACAATTGGCCTTTGTTGAACCAGTTCACATTGCCTCATAAATGTAATGATGTGCAAATTGATAGTGGACAATTAAACAATCAATTACTAACTATCATGTCCAATTCATGTGGAAGAAATTAGGATTCTGCCCTGACAAGAATTTTTGGGAATTACTAGTAAAATCTTCATTGGTAGCTGATGGTTGTATTGAATGGCCAGTGAAATGGAGACCAGTGAAATGGAGACTGGCGGACACACAGATATCAGCCCCTGTGCTCTAGAGGGGTGAAGGACCTTCTGGAGCAGATGTGAGGATGCATGGGAAGTTTGAGAAGCTGGGGCAGTCTCACTGCACAACTGGAAGTCTCCATTAGCTCTAAGCTCAAGAGTCCTCTAAGCGTACATTTCTCCAGAAAGTATGACATATGATGCCTCCACGTACAACATCAGAATCTGCAAGGGGGGATCAACACCAGAAAATATAACAATGAACTTCTGAGTCCTACTAGAAAAAGTAAAGATGATAATGAAAGATCATTAACAAACATGGAAAAAATGAAATTAGCTTAGTGACTGACACTCCTAGTATGTCATAAAGCACATTAGAAAAGAATATACCGAATAAGTAGGAAGTCAAAAAAGACTGGAAACCAATCTGGAACTCCAGCTAACCTAAATTACACTGTGCTAACATTAAGTAAGCTATAGCTTAACATTGCCTGGTTTCTGCAGAAAATCTGTTGTACGAACAAAAGCTATTGGTGTCCCTTGCATAACACCATGTAATTGATGCTAGTGGCAGTACTTTTGATTTTTCTGGCAATCTTTGTTTTTTTGGTTTTTTGATTTGAATTGCCAATCTTGGTTTTTATGGATTTTGCAGATTGTACCATTTTATGTGTTTTTATTGTGCACACCACCTTGATAGGTGTGCAGCAATAATTGGGCAGCAATAATTTCAGATAGATAGAAATTGACCTCTGCCTGCGGTACTAAAGGTTTCAGCCATGATCCATCAGTTAGACACAGAACTAGATTGATTTAAGCATGTTCCTCTGTGCTGGATAATTGGAGCCCCTGTGCAGGTTCCCTATGCTTGTAATATTAGGGGAGACAAAGTTTTCTTCACTGTGCGCCAACAGGATTTACTCCAGTGTAACTGCTTATAGGACTGTAGTCTTAGGTTGCAATCCTGCACAGTCTGAAGCTACAATCCCGAACACATTTACCTGGGAGCAAGTCCCATTGAATCCAGTGAAGTCCACCGTGTATGTGTGTATTAGTCATGTATGAACACTCCTTGATTCAGTTCATCTATGCACCCTTCTGAATCCTTGCCTTCTGAACATTCTCAAAATACCCTGAGATTGCAAAAGGCCAGTGATTATGTAATCATCCTTCCAGCAACTTCCACTCACAATGCTTTGCCCTTCTGTTCTTCAAGTCTGCACTATTCAGTGCTGTTAAGGTGATGAAAACGTCTTTTCGTAATACTTTTTCCTCAAATGGTCTGTGCTGCATATCAAGATTGTGTTCATTCTCTGAATAAACTCAGAAAACTACAATAATTCCATCTGCAGAATGTAACATATTCTTCTAAACTGTTACCTAGTGGTTCATGCAAAATTTCAGATGCAGAGACAGAGGACACTTTGGAAAATTTGAATCTTGTTGTGTAAGTCTGAACAAACTACAAACTTCCTATGTCTTTAGTAACTTGTCAAGACTAGAAATGTTCTTGCCTGCATTGTATTTAAAGATAAATGAATGATGAAGATGCTGGAGTATTACCAAAGTCCCATTGCTAGCAAAACAGCTTTTCTTCTTGCTCTACTGGCAGTGCCTCATCTATTGTTCCTCTGGGGCTGTTTTGGCCACATTTAGCACCATAAGTCATCTTATGACTCACCAATAACTCACCAAATTACTTCAGCCTACTTGGCAATCAAAATAATGAGCATGTAAATATGAGATTAACTCTAACTGTGGCTGCATAAATTCCTCTAAACATGGCAGACCCATGGTAGTCTTAGAAGCTATAGAAAATGTCTTCTAAAATCAGTCTAATAAACACTGAAGTATGAAAAGCTTTTCCAAACAGGAACAATCATTTTTATTCTTACAGTCTCCCAGATCCAAAATCCAAAGCTTTGCATGCTTGTTTAGAAATGGACGCCCTCCCTTACTCACTAGTGCCTGCTCCCAAGTAACTCCGTGTAGCCTTTGCATTTACCGGCATCTGCGAAGGCAAAATTCTGTAAGGTCAAACATCCACTGAAAAACCTTTCACCACCTATCCCACTACATTATAGGCTTCTGAGCAATCTCTCATCTATTTATACACATGCATTTACTTAAGGTATTTCTGTTCTGGCTGTGTACAAATGTTAGAAACATAGCAACAGAGCAAGGCAGAAGGGGCATCCCAGGCCATTTAGTCTGACCCGCGGCTCCAGCCAGCTCCACCCATGTCAAATTTTGATTCCTGATCACTTGAATTAGAACTTTAGGGAACATCAATATGTACAAAGCAGACCTAGCAAGATTAGAATTCAAAACCAGATCATAGTTGCAAGAAGTGGTCAAATTAAGTTTCCAGGGCATTTTATTGTTTCCTACCATTATTTATATTATTGTATTCTTGCAAGGAACTGAGGATGACCTACATGATCATCCTTCTCTCCATTTTATCCTCACAACAACCCTGCTGTGAGACTAGCTGCCCGAAGTCACCCAGGGAGCTCCATGCCTGAGTGGGGACTAGCACCTTCATCTCGAGTCCCATACCAGCTGTTTGCAAGAAACATTAAATAATGCAATCAAGATAAACCATGTCACATTTTGGAAAATAAGTTCAGGATTCTTCCCTCTGGGCCAGGCTGGAAGTTGACCCAGGACTGGAAGAATCCTACTGGAACAGGAGCAGGCTTCTGGATCTGCCCCGCTACTCCTGGAATCCCATGTCAGGACAGTTCATGGAAGCTCTCCCCCAGGGGCAGGAAGAGGAAGTCCAGCTGGGGCGGGACCCAAGGTGTAAACAGTCAAATGAAAAGAAGTGTTTAGAATTATAAGCGTACAATTTCAGAAGGAATTAGTCACATTTAGAAAAAATGCGTAGCTTTCAGAGACCAGTTTGGAAGAGACCATTGGTGTTTGCCAGCTAAACATAATTTTTAGAGCATAGTATTGGCTTTGTATGACAAGAAAGGTATTTGATCTGCAACAAATTCCTGTTTTATCTTCTTTGTGCCATTTTCTGTTGCCAGGCAACACATGGATATTGATTTTTATAAGGAACATTTCATGCCCATACCTCAGGAGGTCTTGTGAAGTTGGTGATTAAATGTAACAGCATTTTTCTAGAATGGTATATAATCATCCAAAATAATGACTTAGTGATGCTTTGACCAAAGGAAAAAAAAAAACCAAGCAAAGCACTATCTATCTGCACTTAAATAGAAGTCTCAGGTTCTGCTGCAGAATTATTTCTAGGTCATTACCATTCACTGAACACTGTCAAATGTATTTTCCTGAATGAATGACCAAAATAATTAGTCAGAATATTCATAGGAAATACCAGATTACAAGAAAGGTAGTACTCCAAGTTTAGCCTATGGTAGACTTCAACCCAATGCCTATTACTAGATATGCAATACAGAATTTAACTGTAGAACTATTAAAATATGAAATATGGACAAATTTGGAATATGTGATTTTTGACTGAAATGTTTGGCCTATAGTCACACATTAATAAGTGAAGGAGATGGGGACTGGTTTCAATCTATGCAGATTTAGACATTCAGAATTATACCTTCCTGCTACATCTGTGTAGCCACTCTATGTACAACATGATTTTGCTAGCGCAATGGCCTACAGTGAAAGATAGCATGTAATTTGCAAACCCAATCTACTTTCTTGAAAAACAAGACCTGGGGCTCTTAAATATCCTGTGCTTGGTAGTTTGGCTAAGAGATTTTTTAGCCAAGGTAAAATCTTTACTTGTAGCACAACATACTTATCCAAATCCTTGTAAATTCTGCTCAACCAAATTTTTGTTCTAACTTTTGCTGCACCAAGGTATGACAAGAAACAGTATGAGGATTCCTTTCAAATAGAAATAGTCTACCTGGAATTTGAAACTATTCCTATAGGCCCAATGAATTTGTTTTATGAAAAACTATCCTGAGACTCAATCAAATATGTGAAAATAACAAATCTTCATAAATCGGAGAGGTGTGAATTGGCAAATGCTGACCTCATGGATAGTCTCCAGTTTCCACCTTGAATTCTGTTCCAATTTGCGTCCATTTCAGATTGTAAGGTTTGTGCATTTTAAATGTACACATATCAACTGTGCACATTATTGAAATATATGCAATCTTCTCCAATTAACTGAAGGAGGTTTGTGCACATTTTTCAAACATTTTTGTTGTTGTTGCATGCTTCACATTGCAAGCTTAGAAATTTATGGGTTTCAGACTAGTGATGGTATGTGGGTCGATATGCAGTTCAAAGAGATATTAGATAAATTATGGCAAAAATTAAAACAAAACAATTTTTTCACTCATCCTTAGCAAATTCTTCAGCTGGAAAAGTTTCCGTCACCCTTAGAGCATTGTTGGGAGGGGAAAATCCCCTCTGGGAATATAAATACCCTTGTAACCATTTAATTTAATTGAGGTGAATAAAATGAAAATTAGAGATTGCCCCACAGAATAAGATCTTATTTACACTTAGAAGTAATTAGCAACATACACTAACAATATAAGGGCAATTACTTCCACTGCTTAAATGTATCTTTACTCCAGTACCAGAAAGATTTCCTTTCCCACTGCTGGTGTTACTTTATTCAGCAATGCTAAGGGGAGAGTGTTAGCACCCTTGCTGAAATGTTCCATAATTAAGCTCCAGCTGGATCGTGCAAGGGCAGCTCCACACAAGAGCCCCTTCAGTTGACGAGGGAGTACAGTCATGGTATTCACACAACACGCATTCACCACTTTTGCAACACATACTAATAAATACTGCGAAGTTTCTACTGTGTTGAAAATGTCACCTTCTGACACACACAAATGCAATTGCAGGAGAAGGTGGAAAGGAGATGTGTGCTGGGAAATGGCCCTTTACCTAGGCGTAAGTGTAAGGAGTAGAGACTTTTGGTAGTGAAAAAGACTTTTCCTTCTGTCCCGTATGAAAAATCACAGAGAAGGAGAAAGGATTAACCATCCTTATAACTACACTCAGACCCATCCATAGCTATTTGTCTGCCAGTTCAGGTGTTTCGTTTCCCACCTGCTGCTCCGCAGAACCACCATCTGCTCCTTAGAGTCCCATGGCTGCTCTGCAGGAACAACAGAGCAGCACCTCCTGCTGCTGCTGCCACACGCCATGCCCAGGCAGAGCACATCCGCCCACACCTCTCCCTCCTCGCTCGTGTGCCTGACGCTCCCCGCAGGGTGCTGAATTTGCACGTGCTGCCAGGGCCTCCCCCCTGCAAAAGCATGGAAGGGAGCAGCATGGGCCCTGGGACCAAGGACGGAAGGAGCGCGCCAGGCATACTTGCCCAAGGTCTCCATTTGGGCACCTGCCCAGGAAACTCCACTGGC
Source organism: Varanus komodoensis (assembly GCF_004798865.1). Lineage (NCBI taxonomy): Eukaryota > Metazoa > Chordata > Lepidosauria > Squamata > Varanidae > Varanus > Varanus komodoensis. The sequence goes on from NW_025336346.1 coordinate 9,776,547, forward strand.
AGGTGGGGGGGGGGGCAGGGTTGGTGGGGAGTCTCCTGGACTGTTGGGGGCAAATCAGGCATGGGGCAGAGGGCAGGAGGCAGAGTGGAAAACACGGGCTCTCTGGGACGTTTGCCTGAGAGGCGAGGCCCCGCGCTGCCCATGTGCTCCGCAAACACCGAGGAGCACCCAGGCAGGAGCACCACACCTGGTCCCCTGCCTCCTCTCCCTCCGTGTGTTCTCTGCTGTCTGGCAGCCCCGACTTGCTGTCACTACACCATTGTGTCTGCCCCACCTCGTCACTTTGCCACCTTGCCGCCTCACCAAGATGTCCGCTGATGCACTCGCCTTGCAAAACGGCCTGACCTCGCCGCAACACCAGCCTCAAGGCAAGGCCCAGCATGACCCACCTTCTTCCATGCCTGAGCATGCAAAGGGATACTTCCAGCTGTTGTGCGCATGCACCGGGAAAAGCAGCCAGAACTATTGATAGGTTTGATGGGAACAAGAGTTCAGACAGTGAAGCCAAAGCAGTTTTGGAATGTCAGCAAATGACAGTATCAGATCAAGGCCAGGAAATGTGTGCGGAATGGACAGAGCTGCCCCAGGTGGCTGGGGGTGACAGCCAGTCATGCTGTGAGAATGGGGAGATAACGCAACAAGGGGCAGAGCTGGGGGCAGAAGCTGACAAGCGTCTTGATCCGCCAATGGCAAAACAGGACTTGGGTTCAGGGCCTGGTGAGGGTGTGCACCACTAGCTGAGCAGTCGGTCAGATGCAGAGTCTCCCCCCGAGACAGTGTTACTGGTTGCTAGGATGCAACACAGGCAGAAGGTTCAGTTGTCGGAACAATGACAGGACCATCCGCAGATGGGGAATCTCTGAGGAGATGTTGGAGAAAGATCCCTAAACAGGATGAAGATGGGGGTGGTGGTTAGAGAGGGCTCAGCACTTCACTCTGGGTGAACTCAGAGATGTTTGGGATTAAGGACGTGCAGCAATATTGTGAAATGCAACTTCTCCAGTGTTCACCGGGGAGAAGGATCGTGCCTCACAACAGCACCAGGAATTAGGCAAGAGTGGATGAGAGCAACCGGCAGCTGACCAGCTTGTCTTTCAAAGAAGCCCAACAGTCCCTTCTTCTCACAGTGCAACCCCAAACATGTTGAGACCACCCCCTGCAGAACAGTACTGAAAGTTTAGCACATGCTAAGAAATATTTGGTGGGAAAATGCAGCCTTTATTACAGGATATTGCTAGTCTAAAGAAATCTAGGCTATCATCCAGAAATAGCACAAGGAGCAGGATTTGGTGTAGGACCTGCATCACACACCAGTGAGACAGGCATTACAATGCTGGTAAGAATGCCTAGGGTAGATTCTTCATCCCACTCCTCTTCAACTGCATCACCATTTCCAAAATATTTTGATTTCCTTCATTTTGAATGATACTAAATGTCAGCTGAATAACTTAAGGTAAAACACGTTAACTACAAAAGGAAATTCAAGAAAATAAGACAGTAAAAATAAATGCAGATAGAGTTATGTGCCTTCTAGCCATGCATAACCTTTCTTCGGTTCTTTAAATTTTCAGGATGACCCTGTGACATTTATCTGCCGTTTTACATCCTTTGGATGTCCCAAGGCAACCATGTAACTCGGGCTTCATCAGAAAAACTGGCACATTTAAGTTTAGCACATTAAAGTGACATCCTAACCTTTCTATAGTCATTCTACTATTTCCATTGCCTCTATTACTGAAAGGGATTTCATAATACAGTGAAGTCATAGACAGAACAAAGTTTTAAAGAATCCTGAGTGAAGAGGGATGAGTGTGAAGCCCTCAGTATTTTTTCCCTGAGGTATATTCTATGATGTAAACTGAAATAGAAATAAATCAGTGGCTTTGATGCATCTGTGAACCAGTTATGGTGGCCAGGTGCAGCAACGATCTTGCCTTTAAGAGGAGCACTGAATTCCAGCAGATTAATTCTCCTCAGCCATGCATGTCAAGCTGTATCCATAGGGAATGCTTTAGGATAATCTGTTGAGGACATTTCCATAAGATATTCTCTGTCTTAAAATCCTGAATCCAAACTAATTGAAACTTAGGAGAAAGAGGTCTTGATGATTTTCTTTGGCATTGAGATTGTCAAGAGCCTATTTAAGATGCTTCCATGAATAATTAAGACGAATCCTGTTTGGTGGCACCTGTAGGGGGAGAGATCTCTATCTAACTTAAATGCCTCTGACTGTTCAGTGGCTCAGAAACATGTAGCTTGAACCCCTGGGAGGTTTTGATTGCAGGAATGGCCGGCAGGAAAATGGTGAAGCAGCCAACATCACTCAGAAATCCAGCCTGTAGGGGAAACTGCTTGTTAAGAAACATACACACCATCAGGGCTTTGCTTGACTCAGGTCCATGAAGCAGGCTGCTTGCCTCTCAGATGGCTCGATTCATTGATATCCTGGCTGAGGAGAAACAAACAAACTGAAGGGGGAAATCTTAGTTTGTATAACCACAGCATCCAGAACGGTACATCAGCAGGCATTTTGTACAAAGCCCCGCCCCCGACACACACAAAGATAGTTCTGACAATGATGGTTTTACCTTTAGACAACCAGGATCTGTTGTGTGTCTAACACACAAGTTGTACTGAAATATACTTTAATACTAGCTGGCAGTTAACTGAAAAGGGAACATTATAAAAGAAAGATTGTCTTTAAGAAAGCGGCCTAGAAGTTAACATTTAGCCATGTTTATTTATATCCAAAAGCATGTCAAAATGTGTGTAATTATTAAAAGTAAAATTATTACTTTCTGGATTACCTGTATATTAATTCAGAAACATGGCAAGAAAATAATTCAGACCAGAAACACCAAATTATGGCCAAATCAATCATAACAGTAGCAAAAAGGGACATTCAAAGAAAAGGAATAACCCTAGCCAAAAAAAAAGGGGGGGTGGCAACAGTCAGTTAAAAGGAGGATAAACGTATTAGAAGGAAACAAAAGGTACTTTCTAGGCCAAACTTAATGTTCACTGTAGACTCAGTCACTGATGATGCTCTCTTGTGGTCTTTAGATGACCACAGAATTATTCAGAGCCCCAGCTCCGTCCTTGTAAATTTGGTCCAAGTGTTAGGATGACTTGGATATTTGGTCCCTGGACGCAGCCCCTACATTTTTCAGCTTCTCCTGAAATGCTTAGTTTGGTCCAGCAGCTGTCTATCTTGAGACAACCCCCTCCCCATCAGATTTCTCAGACTTCATCTAGTCCCATCAGACTTCATCAGACAGTCAGGCTTCAATTCTTTCCTTCAAAGGCTGCTCCAGGAGTCTTCTTCTCTTCATTTGCAGCCCTTCTTCAGCTTCTATCAAACATGGTTTCCGGATGGTTTCTCATAGCTGCTCTTCTTCCTGGCTATCAACTTCTCATGGAGGACCCTTCTACTGACTTCCTCAGGCAAAGCTCCCTTGGCAAACTCACCTCAGATGCCTTCTTTAAATTCACTCCAGACATACCCATTAGCCACTCTGCTAGGACCGATGAGCATATTTACAATGTTCAGTTGTTTTACAATCAGATGATACCAATTTCTATCCCATCTTTCCATATACAGAAACTGAAATCAGACCTCATTCTCCTCAGTGGTCACAGTAGTTTCCACTCTATCAGCACACCAAGTGTATGAAGAATCTGTCCTCAGGCTCAAGCCTGAAGTAAAGGACACACACGCTTTTCTCTTGTACCAGTAACCTCTTCAGGTGTTCAGTCATTGAAACAAAACGTAACACTGGGAGGTCCAGGCTGGCCTGGACACAGACGGTGGATGAGCCAGAACTACTGGCCTGCTATGGCTGGTCAAGCTCAGTCTCGAAATAGCTATGGGCAAATCCATCAGTAGGCAGGCAAGAGGCCAACCATTGTTTTGGCAGCCAGCAGTTCAAAGCAGGAGGAGGACAAAGTTAGGGTTAGGAAGCAAAATGTATACACAACAGCTTCTTGCAAAATATAACAACTGAAACAGAATTAATCCCCATCTTTCAGATGAACACTGAAAGTTCTTTTATGGAAGATGGCTATGAGAACAAATCCATTGTTTAGCAATAGTCAGATAACTTGCAGCTGATTAGTCTAAGGAAATAACACTAAAACAGCAAAGACCTTACGATGTAACTATGGCTTTACGATGACTGAGAGAATAAAGAAAATATATTTTGAATAAATTAGAGTAGATGACAGACAGTCCCTTTAATGTGTTAATTATTTAAACCTTACATGTTTATACTAAAGAGCAGAATTAAATGCTATTTCAGATAATAATGGATCCCTGTATTCAAGCAGATAAATTGATTTTTTAATCCACATGAATGCAATTGGAAAGTTAAAAGTGACTTCACATGCAAACAAACCCTTCATTGCCAATCCTATTAGAATGCTTAATGGCCTCTGACATTACTTTGCCATCAATCTGCCTGCTTTGCAGTTAGAATGGGTGTGAACTGTTAACTGTTTTTCATTTTAATTAAACTGGAATATCAGGAAGGAAATTGCATCTTGCTTAGCAGCAATTTGCCAATTCCAGAGTAAACCATAGGTAGTTAAGAAGCTGTTGTCTGGCTATGTCTCCATCTAGTCCACTCGTTTACCTGCTTACAAGTGACAAGAAACCACCGTGAGTGAATTTCCCTGGGAGGATGGCTGCTATCTGCAATATTTGGGGCACTGCAGAAACATGGTGTAGCTTCTCCTTATGTGAGAACCTGGTGAAGGTGGGCTGTTGGGGCAGTTGACGAGCCATCTGCAACTCTAATCCTGGCTGGCTTGTCAACTCCCCCAACAAGAAGTACAAGAAGCTATGGTGGGCTCCCATAGCTTCACAGAATATTCAAAATGGCAGCTTCTGTACAACAAGAAGCCCTGTAAAGAAATTCACCCATGTTGGCTGCTTGTGCTGACCTGTCACTGGTAGCGCTTTCCTGGTCCTTAAAGTCTTTCGCATCACCTAATCCTTTAAAAAAGGGAGGAAGTAACAAATGAGTGGAAATGCCATGGATTGAATTTAGGACCTTTTCTACGTAAGGCATGTGCTTTATTACTTAGATAGGGCCTGTCCAGTTATGCTTTCGTGCAAGACACCTAAAGCTCAAGATGCAACACCAGACTTTGAAAAAAGAGTCACTGAAAAATCTGCTTTTCTGTAATTGTACAGCAACACATAGTTCCAAGAACCCTGCAGGTGCCCTGCCATTCAAATAGAGAAAAGAAAAATGGGATAATACCTCACAACAGTACTGACAAATAACCTAGTACATTGTATTAAAATTTTGTTCAAGGAACATTAGTACATTGTTGTTGTGGGGATAAGATGGAGGAGGAGATGTAAGCTGCCATGAAGCCCTTTGTAGGAAAAGGGCAGGATATAAATTGAAAAATAAATAAATAAAATGTAGTTTTCATGATGAAGCCACACAGAGGTTGCCTTAAGAAAGCAGTCTTGTGCTCCTAAAGGTATTAGCAAAACCCTCAGACATTTTCTGAAAGAATTGTATCGCCATTTCCCTTACTAGACAACCAGCAGAATGTGGCTGGACTCCATCTCAGCTTTAATGCCACTATCCCTGGCCTGGCTCCTTTTCCAGTCCACCTGCCTAGTTTGGACAGGGGATGTACCCTGAGCACAGCTCCTCATATTCTTTTAGGCTTCCATGATGCATCTGTAGAGCAGATATCCCACTGATGTCCTCCAAAGGCTTCAGATGACTAGTCCCATCATATACAGATGGTGGAAGTTGTAGACCAAACAGCTGGATGGCATCAGGTGGGGGAGGCTGCTGTAGGGGTTAACACAGCTGGCAAGCATCAGATTAGCATTTGGGAAAGGGAATATTCAAATGAGGGAAAGGTCACAGGGTAAAATACCTTTTCCCAGAGTGCTGCTCCAAAATAGCCCTCCAGGCTGCCTGCTTAGAAAAACAAAAACTGTGGGAGATGCCTTCCACCCTCCTTCCATCCAGGAGGTGCCAGGAGATTCAGAAATAGGGATGCACCATGCTTCCCAGGGTTCCTTGTCCCTGGGATGCTGCTGCTGCTTTCTTCCAGACCATGGGCAACTTCAACAGTTCTCCCATCACATCAGGTTTAGCTTCACCTCCTTGACAATCATGTCTCAGCTATACGCTGTCTAGCAAGATGTACTCCTCTCCTCCACCCAAACGGCTTTGCATTTATACAGGCACACTTTAACATTCCTGATTCCTTTCAAGAACTTTTTTTTAAAGACGAAGGAATAAACATTCGTCAGCATGAGCAGCCTCAGCACCCAACATCCAACAGGAATCATGACCAAGTACATTCTTGAAATAAATCTGGAGAAGAGGTTAGTTAACATAGCAGCCCTTTCCAGAGCTGCCTGTATAAACATTTGTTTCACTCAAAAGTATTTTTAAACCCAGCCTGCAACACAATAATTTATCACATTAAACTGTCTTTAAAACATCTTGCTTTGCCTACCAATCAAGCTAATAGCCATGTCACATGAGCACTGCAGCTGGAACAAATTTGAGAGCTTAGGCACCAGCTGCAGATTGCAAAACAAAACACCAGAAATACGTTTACTGGAAGAGTGGGTGCTTCACAGCCTAAAGCGTATTCAGAGTCAGCAGCAAAGCTCCTATTTCCATCCATTGCTCAGCACAGAATGTTGCACCAATGTTAGTTAGCCCATGAGATTGCATAAAAGTTGTATCAATTAACCATTCTCAGAAGTTTCTCCCCTGTCTTCCACATGTTATTTTTGTAGTAGACCAGCGAACTACGGTATCCAAAACTGCCAACTCCAGTTGCTGTGAATAAAAAGCCCACCATTCATCTTTCTTTTCGTTTTCTCCATCACCACCCCACACACACTGAATAAAAGGGGCTGTGAAAAACAGGACTTTTTCAAGCTTGAGCCTCTCTGAAGACCACCTGATAGGCCGTGAGAAAAATTGCCAAATCCATATTAGGGCCATACCTTTATTAGTCCACCCAAAATCACAAGCTCTCATGCTCCCCAGAACTCTTAAGGTACCCTGGCCATTTAGTCATACGATGGAATGCAGAAAGAGAATGCAGGCGCTCAGGGTAGGCCTACCAGGCTTGTCCCTGGGACTGCTGGGATGAGGAGAAAGCAAAGAAGAATTGAGTCTGCTATTTTTGCAAAAATTAAAATCCAGTGGTTGTCTCCATTCTAAGGTTTCACTGGGTATAGTTTTCCAGAGCCTGGGGCTTTCTGCTTGAGCATTTTCTGTCTATGGTAACCTGAATTAATTACTTCAGAATAACAAATTATTTCCAAGCCTTCAGCATGTGAACTGCACAATGGGAAGCAACATAATCATGGGTGCAGCCATTGATTTTCAGAGTGAGCAGACACGCACGCACAAGCAGGGAAAAAAAGCCATGAAAAAGAGTTCCTCCCGATGGCACAGGGAAGGAACAAGCCAATGCAGAGGAAGTGAGGCCGAAAGGGAAGCTAAGAGCTGCAATAAGGGAGAGTGACAGGAAGGGCTGAGTAGGATTGGTGGGAAGGAAGGAAGGAAGAAAAGCGGGGGGGAGTATGAAAATGATGAGATCATTTTCAGGGACCCAAGCCCTGTTTTGCCATTGGCAGATCAGGGAGTAAACAGAGAATAAAGAGCTGGAGAGCAAAGGGTGGAGGAAATATGGAGTTGCCAAACGCAGATACTGTCCTCTGTTGCCCCTCACACCCAGCCCTCTTCCCGCCTCAGCTGTCAATTTGCCCAGGAGTTCTTTTTCTGCCTTGCATCTCACACACAATTTTTTCCTTGAAAATTGGAGCACATGGAAAGAGGTCAACTGTATGCTAGCCCTGCAGAAGTGTTAATGCTACAGAATTATTAGCTTTATTGACGGAGTGCTGACTTCATCAAAGTTGTCTGCATCCTACAAAATCTGCTGAAGAAATGTCAAAACCGATTAATGCATCCATGAAGTAAGTGGCTATATCCTAGTCTTTAATGAAGGGCCTGCTTATTTGCCACAGTCATGGCATGAAGGTAGAGAAGGGTTGGTCTGCCTCCATATCGATAACATTGTGGGCTTGCTTCTGCACTGCATGCATCTCTGTACTGCAAAAACCCAGCTTGGGTTTTCTTCAGGAGTAGAGAAGGAGGAGTTTCAAGAGGAGGTGCTTGTAGCAGGACATCTGTGTTTTCCACCCCTGGCAGTCCTTTCCACAGTAGAGTTCAAAATATGCATTCAGCACCCCAGGAGAGTGGGAAAGAAGCCGATCTATCTCTGGTGGCCACTTAGGCATCACCAAAAAAATAGAAATGTATTGGCAAAAGAGAGACCAGCCAAGGACAGAGATTTTTATAAAAAGGATACATGTTATTTGATATGTATAAATGCTAATTTAGAAATTATTATTACCAGGTAAATGAATATACAGTACATTTCACCCGGGAGAAGAGAGTGCTGTGTGCCTCTTGGTTTCCTGGCTGGTGCTGCTGATGGGGAACTGCAGGGACCCCGTGCTTCCTCCTTATGGGTCTTTATTTTAACTCCAAACTTGGATGGGGCAGTCCTTCCAGTGTGGGAGTCCTCTGATAACCCTTTCAATGGAGGACTGTTCTCTGTAAAGTTTGTGATTTGGAGCAGAGAAGCTGCAGGTGGGAAAAGGAGGAAGCATGTCTTCAGAAAGTTTTGGTGCTCTGAATATCACTATTTGATTTTTCTTATATTTTTCTGTAACATGTAATTAGCTCCTTAATCAGCTGGCCTGTACAACTGCCCTTTACTAATAACAACTTTTTTCCTGATTCAAGGGTCAGCTGGCTTCTGTTATTGCTACCCTTTTAACAACAAATATTTGATTGATCAATTGACTGATTTGAATTGATTTGATTTGACTTGTACTCTGCCTTTCTACCAGGAAGAACAGCATTCCTTATTCAATAAATGCAAAGATGGGTATGATAAAGGACCAAAATGGCAGGGACCTAAAAGAGGCAGAAGAGATTAAGAAGAGGTGGCAAGACTACACAGAAGAACTATACAAGAAAGAGCTTAACATCCCTGATAACCACGATGGGCTGGTCACTGACCTCGAGCCAGACTTCCTGGAATGTGAAGTCAAATGGGCCTTAGGAAGTCTGAGCAACAACAAAGCTAGTGGAGGTGACAGCATTCCAGCTGAGCTATTCAAAATCTTAAAAGACGATGCAGTTAAAGTGCTACACTCAATATGCCAGCAAATTTGGAAAACACAGCAGTGGCCACAGGATCGGAAAAGGTCAGTTTACATTCCCATCCCAAAGAAAGGCAATGCCAAAGAATGTTCAAACTACCGCACCATTGCACTCATTTCACATGCTAGCAAAGTTGTGCTCAAAATCCTACAAGCTAGGCTCCAGCAGTATGTGGACCGAGAACTACCAGAAGTACAGGCAGCATTTCGAAGAGGGAGAGGAACTAGAGATCAAATTGCCAACATATGCTGGATCATTGAGAAAACTAGGGAGTTCCAGAAAAACATCTACTTCTGCTTCATTGACTATGCTAAAGCCTTTGATTGTGTGGATCACAACAAATTGTGGTAAGTTATTAAAGAGATGGGAGTACCTGACCATCTTATTTGTCTCTTGAGAAACCTATATGGGGGTCAAAAAGCAACAGTGAGAACTGGACACGGAACCACTGATTGGTTCAAAATTGAGAAAGGAGTTCGGCAAGGCTGTATACTGTTGCCCTGCCTATTTAACTTATATGCAGAACACATCATGAGAAAGGCGGGGCTGGATGAATCACCAGTTGGAATTAAGATTGCTGGGAGAAATATCAACAACCTCAGATATGCAGATGATACCACTCTCATGGCAGAAAGTGAAGAGGAACTAAAGAGCCTCTTGGTGCGGGTGAAGGAGGAGAGCGCAAAAATTCAACATTAAGAAAACTAAAATCATGGCATCTGGTCCTCTCACTTCCCGGCAAATAAATGGAGAAGAAATGGAGGTAGTGACAAATTTTATTTTCCTGGGCTCCAAGATCACCGCAGACAGGGACTGCAGCCAAGAAATTAAAAGACTCTTGCTCCTGGGGAGGAAAGCTATGGCAAATCTAGACAGCATACTAAAAAGCAGAGACATCACCCTGCAAACAAAAGTGTGTATAGTCAAGGCTATGGTTTTCCCAGTTGCAATGTATGGCTGTGAAAGCTGGACCATAAGGAAGGCTGAGCGCCGAAGAACTGAGGCCTTTGAGAATTGCGGCCTTTGAGGCCTCCAGTGCTGGCAGAGACTCCTGCGAGTCCCTTGGACAGCAAGGCGATCAAACCGGTCAGTCCTAGAGGAGATCAACCCTGACTGCTCTTTAGAAGGCCAGATCCTGAAGATGAAACTCAAATACTTTGGCCACCTAATGAGAAGGAAGGACTCCCTGGAAAAGAATCTAATGGGAACAATAGATGGCAAAAAAAGAAGGGGATGGCAGAGAATGAGGTGGCTGGATGGAGTCACTGGGGCAGTCGGCGTGAGCTTAAGTGGACTCCGGGGGATGGTGGAGGACAGGAAGGACTGGAGGAATGTTGTCCATGGGGTCGCGACTAACAACAACAACAACATTCAATAAATGATCACATGAAAATGCAGGTTTGGGAGCTTTATCAGACAGTCATAGTCAGTCTTACAGTGTGTGAATGAACACTGTAGCTCACATTATTTTGCTATTGAACAACTGCAGGAGTTGGTAAGTGGAACCTTACAAGTGTTACAGCTACTACAAATTCTCGGTCTAAAACTGTGCTCATAACTGTGAACAGCAGACTCTTTCTTGTGTATTGCAATGTGTCATACCCAAAAGAATGCAACCCCCAAGATGCAATCAATATCATATCTTACTCTTCCTGGAAAGCTATAGAATTAATGTCTCCAACGGGGTGCATATGGGTACCAAATGAACATAAGAATATTTTAAAAAACATGCTGGATCAGACAAATGGTCCATCTAGTCGGACGCTCCTTTCATGCAGTGGCAAACCAGCAGTCCACAGGATCACTCCTGCAGGATGGGTCCAAAACTTCTGCTCAGCAACTGGTACATACAGGCCTGCCACCTCTGGTTGTGGGGGCACCCCATAGCCAACAAGTCCAGTAGCCCCTGATAGCCTCCTCCTCCATGAATGTATCCAATTCCCTTTTAATCCATCCAAACCAGTGGCCATTACCACTTCTGGTGGCCATTTAGTTTAACTATGTGCTATGTGAAGGACTTCATCTGTGCTGAATCTCCCACCAATCAGCTCCATGAGATGACTCCAGAGTCTGTTGTTATTGGGTGGGGGGCAAATGTGTCCCCTCCATTTCTCCACACCAGGTGTAATTTTAAATACCTCTGTCTTGTCTCCCTTCACTCCCCATTTTTCTAAGCTAAACAATCCCATCTGTTCCTCATAAGAGAGTTGCTCCATCCCCTTGATCACTTTAGTTGACCTTCTATGCACTTTTTCCAACTAAAACATGTGGCAACAAAAACTGTACACAAAAGTGGGATTGCACCAAAGGGTTGTATAGCAGAGTATGATCTCGACAATTTTATTTTCAATACCATTCCTAAATTCCTAACAAGGAATTTTCCTTTTTTTTTTTTTTACCAGAAGCTGTACACTGGATCGACATGTTGCCTGCACAGACCTTTCTTGCTGCCTGTAGGCATCCTTTCCCAACTTGATTTTATTAAATCTCTTAATTTAAAGCAAATAATAACCTAGCAAGTTGGCTCACCATAAATCAAGCCTTCCTATACCATCTTTATTGGAGTTCAAAAGAGTACTTGGTACTTTGGAACTTGGGTTCTGGGCAAGTTACAGTACTTTGAACTGAGGAATTCAGCAGCACACAAGTGCAACCTGGTGACCATAATTCAGAAATCTCAGTAATTCAGCTTCAGTGACTGGTCTGGATTATTTTTAAACCTTCCTTTGAGCATAGCACGATAGTATATAGAGAATTTATATACTAATCTGGAATAACTGTTCAACCAGGGTGACACATTGAGCCCATTTTCGCATTTCCGTGTGTTTTTATACCCCTTTGGTGTCTTGCTTCAGAAGGAGGGCACTGCGAAATGCTTCTCTGCGTTCTTCCTGCCTTTCACCCACTTGAACCTCCCATCAGAGCTGGCGCCTAGTGACCAGCCACGTCCTCTGCAGGAGGGACTTCTATGTCCGACAGACTGCTGAGCTCTCTGGTTCCACTCCCCTGCTGTGAGACATGTCCAGCCCCTGGATCTAAGTCCTCCCCATGGATTGGTAGACTGGGGTTCCCACCAGTCCAAACTGTCCTCTTTTTCATCTTTGCAATCATTCCTATGGGTGCTCTCCTCAGACCAAACTGCCAACTCGTCTTCCCACCCATATCCTTTCAGCCTTTCCCTGACCTTGGTCTACTGCTTGGACTTGTTGAGATTCCACAACAATCTCCTCCTCGCCATCTGAGCTTGAGTTCCCATCGAAATGGACAGCTGCCCACACGTGCACGGCCACTTGAGAACGGGGCGCTTGGACAATAAGCAGGGGTGTTTCACAGGGATTTCACTCTAAGCCTAAGTGGGTTGATTTGTTTCTGTTGATTTTATGTTGATTTTGTTACAATTTATTCATATTGATATTTGTATTTTATTTATGTAAGCCATCCTGAGGCTTTTGCAATAGGACGGCATATAAATATCACAAATAAATAAATAAAATAAGCCTGCAAAAAAAGCTAGCAACCCCAGCGTAACCACTGCACACTCCTAAAATTCCAGATCTCTGCACAAGGAATGAACTGAAAACATGGGAAGTCGCTCTCAAGATTTGCCAAACTTATCAGGGACGTAAGTGGAACTGAGAAGTGTGCAGCAACTCCCTGCTGTTTCCCAGGCATCAGGCAACATAAATAAGTACTCCAGACCCTTTATCGAATGCCTCCTTTATGTTGCCAAGGTGAGAAGCTTTGGATGATGTGTACATTGCTCCCCCACCTTTTCTTGAAATATGGCATAGGTACAGCCTCAACTGTGAGCATTTGCAGATCAAAGGCAATTATATTTATTGACTACCTTTATATTCTTACCTCTCTTTTGAACAGAAGTCTTTAAAATGTTCACAGAATAATTGCTTATATTTTTCACAGTGGTCCTTCATTATTACACATAGTCAGAGCCTGTGAATACAGAGAACAGGCTCATGCAGTGTAAAAATTCCTAATGGAAATAAGGATGGATTTTTGGTGTTGTTTTTAAAGAACTTCTTACAATAATTTTCAGTAGGACTCCACTGACTTTTGTGCTAAAATAATACCCGCCATTCAATCTTTGGACTAATTATCGTCTCCTTGCATCCTGCCTTATTCAGGCAAGTAGCCCAGGTGCATCACCATCTTTCCAACTCCTCACCAGTGGTCATTTGCATTTGTTCAAAGGTCAAGCCTTAGTTTCTTGCTTCCAGCAGGTGGACAGGGGTGGGGCACTGTGTTCTCTTTTGTCAAGGGGTCCAGTGGGCTCCAGAAAGCCCTGAAAGATGGGAAAAAATGATCATCTGTGTGCCTGATCATTGGCTATTCAGGACCACCTCCTCTTTTGTGAGTCTATGTAACAAGTGGCTACAGCTGCCTCAGAACCCCTGGTCTTGTGGGGCTAGTTCACAAGGCAAGGCAGCCTACCATGAGTTATTTAGCCCACCATGAGGCTGTGCTGCATGAGGACCAGCCTTCACTCAGAGGCTGTAATACCATGCAACTTGTGAGCATGCGTTGTGTAGGAGCTAACAGCCTTTGCACAATTCTTGAAGAGGCCTTGGATTAATGAAGAGGCCTTGGATTACAGCTTAATGTTCACCTAATGTATGGTCATCAAGGCAGCATGACACAGAAAGTCCAGTGGGTCTCCCTGGGTCCCATGCCTGCAGCATCCCCTTCCCTGATCCTCCTGACAGTCCTTCATGAGTGTCCTCCTTTATTTTTGCTAGCTAAGAGTTTGCCAAGTTGTCGGGGCTCCTGATTGGGTTGCAGCTCTGATGAAAATGCCTCTGCTGATGATGCTCACATGAGTTCAAATACAGTAGTTCTGATACTTTTCATGGACGGAAGAACAGATTGAAAATAATTTCAGTCTATTAAGCTGACCCCCAGCATGTTCTGTTTAATAAGAAAATGCTTGGTAACATAAAAATGATATAATTAATCTACACAGACGTATCACAATCCTGAATGTGTTTGCTTACAAGTCAGCCATATGGTGCTGTGATCAACTGCAAGGAGTGTGGAGCGGGGAGTAGGTTTTTCAGCATTCCGCTTTGCATGCTGGATTGTGATAAGAGCAGCACATTTTAGCCACACTGTTGTGAGCGGTGATTGTACAGGGGAGAGCAAAGCAAGTAAGAAGAGAAGAATGCAACAGAAATCAGTGTCGATCTGCAGCATTTCTGTTCAACATACAAACAATGAGCAATAAGAGATCTTCAAATAAGCCAAGTTAGTTAGAACTACCTGACCTAGAGGTGAGAAACAAATATAATTTCTGGCCTTTGCTAAATTATTTGTTCCTGCAAGTTTATTGAAGGAAAAATCAAATAATAATGAAATTTAGAAGTTGCATTGTTGTTATGTGCCATCAAGTCATCTCTGACTAAAGTGCCCTCCAGAATTTCTTCTCCTTGACAGCCCTTCTCAGCTCTTGTAAACTGAAGGCTGGGGCTTCCTTTACGGAATGGATCCATCTCATATTTAGTCTTCCTCCTCTTCTTCTACCTTCAGCTTTCCCTAGCATTATTTTCCAGTCCATCTTGCCTTCCCATAATATGGTGAAGTCCAACAGCTTCTGATTAACCTTTTTTTTCTGCCAAGGAAAGTACTGGCTTGATTTGATCTAGGACTCCCTTGTTCAATTTTCTTCTCATCAGCTTTCTTCACTGTCCAGCCTTCATACCCGTACATAGTGATCAGAAGTACAATGGTGTAAATCCTCTTGGCCTTGGTCTCCAGTAAAGTGTCCTCACACTTTTCTACAACCTTCATTGCTGCCTTTCCAAGTCTTCATCTCTTAATTTCTTGGCCTCAGTCTCAATTTGAATTGCCGATTGAGCCAAGGTAGGCAAAATCTTTCACAATTTCAATTGCCTCATGGTTAACATTGTTAGGTGATTCTTCTGTGATCACAAAGAAACCTACAGAACTTAAGAATTTCAATGAAGAACACTAGAGTTTTGCTTTGTTTTATATGGAGTATGCAGTATTTCTCTTTTCATCCTTTCAGCAAAAGAAAAAAACCCCAATTATCAAGCCAAAAAAAGGAAAAAAAAGCTCATGGGCTTGGGAAGTGAATGAGAACTTTCAATTAGTGCTAGCAGTTGGAGTTCTGCTCTAAATGTAGTTGGTCTGGTTCACAGAATGTGACAGGCCATAGGTTATTTAAGCCAGGGACTGTTGTGCTGTGTGAATGAGGTCAGGGGTAACACCCAGAGAGTTTCGGCTGTGGGCAGTATAGAAATTTTAATGAATGATGATGACGACGACGACGACGACAACGACACTATCTGAACAGACAGAGCCTTGCTACAGTTATCCATGCTCTGGTCAACTCGTTTTTGGATTTCTGCAATGTGCTGCATGCTTTGAAAATCATCCAGAAACTGTAAGTGATCCAAAACTTCAACTGATCCAAAGCAGGGTAGCAAGACTGTTAATGGGGACTGGCTCATAAGAATACATTATGCCAGTCGTCTTTCAACTACTCCAGCTGCCGATGGAAGTCTGGGCCCAATTCAAAGTGCTAATACTAACATTTAAACTAACAAATGGCTTGGGGTCAGGTTATCTGAAGGTATGCCTGTATGAGGTCATCTTTAGGGGTTCTTCTCCAGGAGGCCATTCCAAAAGAAATGAGGCGGGTGGCTGCCAGGTGGAGGGCATTTTCAGTTGTGGCATCCTGGTTTTGGAATGAGCTCTCCAAAGAGGTACCCCTGGCACAAACTTTGTATTATTTTGGTGCTTGGTAAAGACCATTTTATTTCCGAAGCATTTTAACAATCTAACATTTTAACCTTGTTCTAATATGTCCAAATTTATTTCCATACCACAGCTATCACTGCTGGGGTCAGACTAGATGGCCTGGGAGACCCCTTCTGACTCACGCTGTTTTTATGTTTCTACATATCTGTGCAGTGCAATGGCAATTATGGTTTTGTTCTTTTAATGTTATGTTTTTGTATGTGTTTTCTTTTAACCTTTTGTTTAATTTTAACTTTTGTTAGCTGCCCATAAAGTCTTGGCTATTGGGCAGTATAAAAATGAAATAAATATATAAATATTCAGTCAACCTTGAATGGTGGAACCTTCTCAAGGCATGTACAAGTTAAAAACTATACCAAGTGGGTTCAGTTAAAATGAATGAGCACATCTTCCAAAAAAAATGGTTTCTAATTTTGTTTACTCTTATCTTGCATTTTAAGGATCGTGGGTGAGCTGATGAGTTGCTCTCTGCCAGGTGAGAGCACCCACAGGAGGTGGGCTCTGGATGATGCCGCTTGTCTGAGCGGAAATACTTTTTACACAAACCCTTGAGCATGGCAATGCTGTCGAACACAGTTCCAGACTGTTCCCTTCCTATTTCTTGTGTTAGAGTTGTTCCAAATAGATTTCACCTCCCCATGACTATTTGATCATCTCATTAAGAAGCAGGGTTCTGGATGAAGTACAAGGCAAAACATTTCCAAATGTAGATGAGAGACCATTTAATCATCACAATGTTTACCTAATTCTGCCATAAATGCTTACAAGCCCTTGGAACTGTAGATACTTGAAGAAAAAAGCAGTCCAGTCGCAGAAGGGCTTCACTTGCTGGGAGAGAAAACCGTGAACCAAGAAAGTTGGCTTATAGAGCATAGGAGTTTGGAGCTCTCCGTTTTCCCCCGAAGCTGCCTGGTGCCAATGCTAGGCAGGCTAAGACTGTCCTTCTATCAGAGGGCACTTAATTAGCTTTAATAGTATATTGGGGCATTTTGAGAGGTCTTGTGATTTAATTCATGATAGCTGTTGTAACTTTTCAATGTTGCCTATAAACTTCATACGGTAATTTTTATGATGTTTCATTGTTATTTGTAGTTTATATTGCATGTATAGTTTATATTGGAATTTAGGTGCTGTTGTAAAAGAGCTTCAGTTATTGAGCAGCACAGAGATAAAATTCATAATAACCTCTGATTTAAAAACTGTTCTGGGGAAGTGGATCTAACTAAGGCCTCAGCTAATTCTTCATGACTAAACTGTGCCTGAGGACTGTGCCTGTTGGAAACTTGGAAGAGAGTTGAAAGCTTGTGCCCAGAGCATCCAACAGGGGAGCCATTTAGGGGAGCCAAAGTCAAGTATACCATACACAGAGACAATGCTAGTGTTGTTGTTGTTGTTGTTGTTGTTATTATTATTATTATAACATTTCTATGCCGTCCCTTGCCGAAACCTCGGGGCGGCTTACAACACAATAAAATACATTGAAATACAATAGAACATAATAAATTACCATTAAATACAAAAATACAAAAAATACACTGAGTTACAAATATAAAATTATCAGTATAAAATAAGTAAATAAAAATATAGGAGGAGAAAGAGAAGGAAGAAGAAGTTGCCCTGGCCAGATCATATGTTTTAACAATTAAAATGATGTTTAAATAAAAAGGTCTTTACCTGGCGCCGAAAAACCAGTAACGACGGTGCCAGGCGGACCTTGGCTGCAACTTTATTGGTTAAAATTGAGCATGTGACATGGCGTATGGAAGGATCCCCTCATCAGGCAGCCTGCTGCTGTCCAATCTGCACCCCAGCCAAGTGCTTTGTGGCCCTTCCATGAAAGGAGCTTTCACTGGAGCAAAGGGCTAATGGTTTGACTTGACTTGATTGACTTGATTTGATTTATATGCTGCCCGATTAGCCATAGGCTCTCTGGATGGCTTACATACAATTAGAACCACAATAAAAACAGAAGTACAATAAAACAACAATAACACTAGAAACAATAAAATTAATAATAAACAACCAATAACAGTAAAGTATATTTAATTAATTAACTGAAAAAGGTGATACAAAACAAATTAACCAATAATAGAGAATAATTATACACTTCCACAAAACTATAAACCAATAAAATTACAGAATTAAAATGGTAGCAGCAACTGAAACCTTCAAAACAATCCTTTAAAATCAATCCAACAGATTCATCCTCCAAAATAACTGCGAAACAGAAAAGTCTTTAGCAGGCACCTAAAAGAATACACTGTCTATGCCAGCCTAGTCTCTTGCAGGATGGAATTCCCTAACTGAGGTGCAATTCTGGAGAAAGCACCCCCCCTTGCCAACTGCCCCCTCACTTCACTCGAGGGAGGAACACAGAGCGGGGCTCAGATGCTGACCGCAATGTCCAGGAGGGTATATCTGGATCCTACCCATGTGTGTACCATTGGCATGGGTCCCAGCCCCCCTAGAAGTGCTGCTGGCATACAACTCCTGGGCCAGTCAGCAATCCTGTGGTACCACCCTCAGGAGGCAACCCATCATTGTGAAGGAAGGAGCATGTTTCCCTTTCTTCCTTGACTTGGATGCAGCCCAGTGCCAGCCACCCACACATTTGTGACCCTTCTGCCTGAACCAAGGTTCCATTTAGATGCCCCAAAGGTTAGTGCCCCGAAGGTATGGAATGGGCTTCCACGGGAGGTGGTTGAGGTCCCATCGGTGAGGGTGTTCAAGATAGGCTAGACATGCACAAGGTAGGCATGTCATGAGCGGAGCTGGCTGAAGCCGGGGGGTCAGATTAGATGGCCGGGGAGGACCCTTCTGACTCACTATGTTTCTATGTTTCCCACCAACTTGCCTTGCTACAGGAAAGGCAAAACTCTGCAGGGCAGGCCATTCAACCTCACATCTGCAGAAATGAGTCTGGGCTGAAAGGGTGAATGGGTCGGGGAAACCTCCAGCCGTTGGTTCAGAGAGAGAGGCCAGCCAAGGCATGGCGCCTTTTGAGTAGTCACACAGTGGATCGGAGCCCCCACCACCACTGTACCAGCAGGGAATGTGCACTGGCGGGAAACTGCACAAGCACAACCAGACTGCCTTGCCTTTCCCACCAGAGCACACAGCAGAGCCCCTGGGCAGCCAGGAATCCAAGCTTCTTGGTTGTTGGCTGAAGTCACCGAATGATAGAGGTGAGGCAGCCACCAGAATCATCAGACTGAGAAGTGCTCCACTCTTCAGCAAAGATTTAGTGAAATGGCAACAACCTGGGGACAACCATCCACTGAGTGTCATCGTTGGGCAGTTGTCCCATCACACAACTCACTGTTGGCTAGAATGCCCAGTTCCGCTCATGGCTGTCAAGTGCAATAAGAACCAAGATCTTGTTTGGAGTCTGTTTCCCTGACTGGGTCCTCTGAATCCAGCCAACAAGAGCCACTGCGGTTCAAGCACCACAAAACCTGCTTTCTGGCCAGCACACTCTGCTAATAGCCCTCCCCAAAGCACCCGATCATGGCTGCACACATGAGAGCACCAGAAGCATGCAGCAGAGATCCTGGCCCCTGACAACAGCCACACTTCAGGGTTTGTGGTGTCATCGCACAGCAGAGATCACTGCCGCCATCCTCCTGGTCCTTTCCCAGGGCAGTTCTTTCCCTGCCAGCTGCGAGTGAGCAGAGCAGGGCTCCGCATCTGGAGACTCAACTCTGAGCATAGGACTTTTGAAGCAGGGACTCCTGAGGAAACTGTTGCCACCCCGATGATGTTGGGAGCCCACAGAATTGTCCCCTAAAGCTCCTTTCCTTGGAAAATCTGAATGGCCACCTGCTATTGTTACGCCAGGCAATCCTGGGGAGCAATACGTCTCAAAAGGAGGTGCTTGCCTGCTGGATCAAAGGGTTTGGGATCATTTGCTGGGTTTAGCATGCACTGCCGGAAGGAGAACACGCCCTGATTTTGCATTCACAGGGACACACACAACACTTAGCAGGGAAAGAAAGTTTATTCAGCAGAAGATACAGAGCAGAACAAGATGTTACCCTGCTGTTGGCTAGGCTACAGATATTCCTATTGCACCCCAATCTTGCTCTATCTTTCTAAAGAGCTTCCTGCCTACAGAGAGAGATACTAACAGACAAAAAGGGAGTGTGAAAGGGAGTTCGTTCCCTCTCCCACAGGGTAGACCCACAACAGCAGTCCTTGGTATGGGCAGGAGGGGTGCAAGGTACCCATAGGCTGCATCCTACGCTTCTCTTGTGTTTCCTAGCTGTGCCCAGTGAGGTAATTTCCAGATGCCTCAGGATAATGGGCCATCCTCCTTGCAGAGTTGTTTTTCCCGGACTCTTTAAGGGGAAAGCCTGGCCTTTCCTCCACAAGAATTTCAGCTTTTGTTCTTATCTCTCAGCTGCTAGCCCTGGACAGCTTGTCCTTCTTCCTGAATCTAAGCCTTCCCTGCACGGCCTTGTTCTGAAAGCCTGGCCTGGCCTAGCAGCTTCTGGTTACGGTGCTAATACTGATACAGACATATGCTACACTATTTAGTCACAAGGCCCTAATAAAAATTTCCATTTCTTGTCAATTTCACCCACTGTGACGCTAATGATCTTCTGCTGTCTCCAGGCCAAAAAAAGATAATTTTTCTCCCTAAGTTACCACAATATTGTGCTTTTTAGATACATGCTGTTTGACAAGACATGCTGTTTCATCTCAGTTTTAAGACAAAACATAACATCAAGACATTTTGACTCCTTGGCGAACAACCTCGTTTCTCCAAACAGGTCTGTTCCCTTCCAGTTGCTAGGAAACATATTTGTTTCACGTGATCTGCGTTCTTCTAGCACACAGACTCCAAGGGCAAAAATATGCAGACAAGAGAAGCACATTATTGGGGTTTTTTTTCTGGGAGCCCAGTGTCTTTCATACCACATTAAATCTCAGCCCTCTGTACAGAAGTAAACAGCACTCCTCCTCTTAACAGGACATGCTTCTGGCCAGGATCTTAGAAAGAGCATTTTTCGAAGGAAAATAAACAAATGCACTAAAAAGGTCATAAATATTTCTTGTGAAAGAGCTTTTGTTTTTCAAAACCAGGTACTCCTATAAATATTTAAACTGTGCATGTGCTACAATGATTTATATTGGGCTGCCAAGTTAGATGAGTGTGTTTTAACTTGGAAATTAATTTCATTCACAGCCCATGCTTTCAGAAATATATAGCTTCAGGGTGTAACATTACTTCAAAATTCTCAGCACTGAGCCTACATCCCATCATATAAGAGAAGGCAGAGGCCCACCCTACCGTTCAATATCTTCTTGTGGGCCTGCAACCCCTTGCACTCCTACCTGCTAGGAGAAGAGTTCAGTTCAGAGATCAGCAAACCTTTAAACACTGTTCATACCACTCAGCTGAGGTCAGAGGAAGTGGCTGCTATTTTATCCTCCCCCTAGCAGCCTTCCCAAACCTTGTGCCTTCCAGACACATTTGGACTGCAACACCCAGAATTCCCAGTCAATGGCCTTGCTACAGGGGAATTCTGGGAGTTGCTGTCCAAAAGCCTCTGAAGGCCACCAGGTTGGGGAAGGCAGCATAGATGGCTAAATTTTGGGTTCTCTGCTGGTTTTGAATATGAGTATTTTATATTGCCTTATAGCCAAAGCAGGGCTCTGAAGAATGTGCAGACTCAAAAGCATTCCCTTCCCTTCCCTTCCCTTCCCTTCCCTTCCCTTCCCTTCCCTTCCCTTCCCTTCATTAGAGCATGGACAAGGGACATGTTAACCTCATACCGTTTTTTCTGCAACCCAATCCAGAATAAATTGTTAGGCTATAATCTTTTAGATGCTTGAGGAGACCAATTTGCTCTCTTCTCCTGCCTCTCTTTTTTCAACTAAACCCCTGCAAAATGAGTAGAGAGAGACAAAGGCTGGCCCAAGTCCACACAATAAGTGAAGCGATGCTTCATCCTGTGACTTGTTGGTTCTCAAAGGATACTTCGAAGATCTTCACTGGCTTATCATCCATTTCCACGTGCAACACTTTCCTTTACCGCTCTGCAAAGTTTGAGGCTCTTGTTGCTGCCAGCCCATGTGTTGAAGTTCTCCACTGAGGTTCCTTTCCAGGTGCGGTGCCTCTGCATCTGAGCCATCCTTTGGTCATCCAAGGGTAGGCAGTAGCTGACCAAAGGGCCTTTATGGGGAGAGTCATTTCCAGGGAGAGTCACCTGAGGCCAACACTGCTGTGGTTTTGGGTACTGGACTAAAGGTGCTTTCTTTTTAAAGTTTTGTCTTTTTAACTTCAGGAAATTTTCAGAAACTGCTGTCTTTCATTTTATTTCTGGGTTTGCATTTTTGTATTTGGCTTTTTAAAATTATTATTCTTATAGAAACTTCCACTATCATGGAGAACAGTATATAAATTATAAAAGCTAAAATAACAGATTTAGAACTTCATATATTTATGAATCGAGACAAGATTTTATGCTTAACCGATTTTTCCTTGTTACTTTCAATTGCTGTTTAGTTTTCTTCACAACAAAATTCCAGATTTGTTAGCCTGCAATAAAAGTGAATAATAGAGAAGGCTCACATGTTCAGCCATGTTGAAAATAACCCACAATGGGCTGGTTGTCTGCAGAGCAATCCCTGGGATGCTCTCAGAACAATCACATTGGCTTCCTTCCCCTTTGTTCCTCTACTTCATATCACAGGGAACTTAGTGGTTCCTCTTTCACTCAATGTCCCCACATGTTTTTCCTAGAGATAGCTTTCTACAACTCTGGGGTGCTACCCCTCCAAAGTGACCAAGCAGGAGGGTTGTCACAGATATGCCACCTCATTTTAAGATTATTTTTAAGTACAAGATTTTGTAAAAATATTTTTATCCTTTTTAAATTAGACAGTCTTGTACAAGTGTGGTACTGTGCGCTTGCAGGGATGTGAAGCTTTGGCTGGACAGTGTCCAGGGCATGACTGCTGTCAAAATGCAGCAGGGACAAGTTGTGGGCACTGAGCTGGAGAAGCTGAAAACAGGATTTTTTAAAAACTGCAAAAGCTGTCAAAATGCAAGTGTCAGGGAAGAGTGAAGACCCCTTTTGCTAAAAGGGGGGGGGAGGGAGTAGACTGCCCCCTTCTCAGCAAGATCTCATCAGCAAGTTTTATAGCCTGAACCTGAAAGTTCTTGGCATCCTTCACCTTTTCTATCCTTTACTGAGCCAAAACATGGAAAATATTCAAGGCAACTCACCTTTTGACAGCTTTGATCTCAATACAACAAGGGGGCCCTTTGCAAAATCAGCATCAAGATAACCTGACTATAGCATCCTCTGTGAAACTGGAATCTGATTCAGAAAAGAAGGGCTGGCAGCAATATATAGAAAGACTGGGCTGCTTTTTCTAGCATAAGAGATCAAGGCAAACAGCAGTTTGCTTTATTCTGTCACAATAAAACAAACCTCCTTGGGACACTTGTTGCAGCTTCAGAAGCCCGAAGATTTTAACAGAACATGGTATTTCAAAGTCTAAGTTTTTTGTGATATGGTCTACATTCCATAACCAGATGAGACGAGAAGGAGTGTCTATATCCAAATATGTAGCTGTGTTCAAAAAAGCTAACTAAACCTACTTATTTTACAATGACCTGGAAAATATATTTGTTTCTGAAGAGATATTCAAAAATAGGATATTTGATCAGAGCTAGAACTGTGAAACTGGCAAGCAGCACTGAGAAACTTAAAATGATTTACATCTAGAAAACTAGTAAACTCGGAAACTCTACAGGATGGTTGTTTAGGGCCCCAGAAATGGTTCTGTCCTGCAGGTCATTCAGCCGCCATTCAGCCTAGCTCAACAGAATAAAAGCATATTTTTAAAAAGTTTCTCTTACTTCAAACATGTGCTGTTTAGATTGGCTCCATTTTTCTTAAGGAAGTGAATTCAGTTCAAGAGAGAGAGAAAAGAATGCTAGCAAGCAAGCAGCTCCATTTTGTAGGAGAGAAAATTGCCTGGACACTAGAGGAAATAGAAGAGGAATCCAGGGGTGCATTGGTGGACGACTTTCCTTTTAGATGGCAAGGAAGTCTGCTTTAAAACTATACTTTGATTTGCCAGAAAGCGGCTTGCAGGTCACATGATATGTGTGATCAAACAACAGTGCCAGGGTTGTTTTCCAGTGTTTTGGATGCCTTCAGGTAAGTTCATATATCAAATCATGGCACTGACAAGCATTAGACAAGCATCCTCAGACAAGCATTAGTATCTGTAGTACTAAGCATCCCTTCTTGTGCTTGAAAAAATAATTTTAAAATGAGGTGGCATACCTGTGACAACCCTCTGCTTGGTCACTTTGTTTTCCTTGGAGAGTACAGGCTGGCTTCATCCTGCTCCCTCTCAGTTCAAAAACCCTCAGAATAACACATTTTTTCCACCAAAACTGATCCAGGAATTACTCAGCTGAGCCCTTCCTGCTGTGCCAAGCAGAACACCTTCCCTTCCTCTTACCATGCATGCTGCGATGGCTGCAAACAGATGCCCAAAGCCAGCTTTCATACCGCAATGTGTGAATGTTCAAATGCCAGCATTACGTAGAGCAGCCTTTCTAGGGGCTGAGCAAGGCTGTCAAGGACAGGGCAGAGTGGAGGGCGTTCACTCATAGAGTCACTACAAGTCTTGCTGACACATAACCACAACCAATGTAGAGCAGCAAATGTTATACAATGGAAAGAGCGCAGAATATTACAAATATCGGCCCCATAAACTTGATCAAAGAAAAAAATGATGGTGATCATTTCAGCACCGGAGATGCTGAAATAGCGAACTTTCTGCCATATCCATCAGACCTGCTGAAAATGGTCCCTCCATCACCCTCCCAGGGACTGAAAGCACATGAATTAAGACCCACATCGGAGGAAGGATTGTCATTACGTATTGTGAACTTCCATTCTGTTACATGTGTGCATTTCCCCTCTGGCCAGTGAGAACTTTCAGCAGGATTGTGTTCATCTAGGACTCAGCTTCCTTTGGAAGGAGGTCACTGGAGCTGTGTGGTATTTTGTAATATTTGCATTTATTTAGAAATCTGCAGGTTGACTAGAAGGTGGACAGTTGCAGCTGTATGCAGTATGAGCAGAAGGATGATTGACAGCAGGGGCCAGCAGAATATGTTAAGAAAGTGATTTAGAATGAGAGCTATTGGATTTTACTGACCACACAGCCAGTCCATTTCAGTATGAAGATGAGAGAATTGGGCTAAGAATATTTCTTGGTCCATCAGTGAGCATGAGCCTGTCGAAGAGTGCATTACTTAGAGTCAGCACTTTAGGCCTTCATCCATCTCGTGGCTTCAGGAATCCAGGCCCCATGGCTCCCCCCTTTCCACCACAGGGTTGCTGGTAGGAAAAGCTGTCCTACACAAAGGAAAAAGGATGGGGAAGGAAGAACAGGAGAATCCAGCTCAGGCACCAGTTCTTAAAGTTCCAGTTTTGATAACAACCGACAAAGCTGGCAGCAGTAAAGGTAGCATCACGGGCAGGCTGACCATAACGATGTGGGAGCAGGTGCGGCTGGTCTCTCAGTGGGTCACTGGAAGAGCCCCACTTCTCTGCCCCTCTTTCTGCCATGCAGCCAGATGAAGCGACTGCCACTATGATTGCCACAAGTCCGTTCCGGAGCCCCGCGCACCCTGCTGTGTGCTCATATGGAGCGAGCATTCCAGCGGACCTTCGTGGGTAACGCCACTCTCGGGGGATGGCCGCTGAGGTGGCTGTGGGAGCCCTTGGCCATGTGGTAGTTTCCATGCATCCAACAGACCTTTCATGTGCAAAAGCTCCTTCCAGGTCAGGCTGCTTGGGCTGCAGCATGGGGGCAGTTTCCTTTATAGGCGCCTTGCAAGGAACAAAAGGTTTTGCTGCCCATTGAATTATCTCCAATTCGGCGCATTCAGTTGTGCGCGTTTCACCAAGTTAGCGATAATGGATTGTGGGCAGCAGAGAAGGTGGACCATCCGTTTTACTTCTCAGCAGTGTGAAGATGGAGCCATTCCAGGCTTCACACATGGAAAATATGGGTGAGAACCACATTGTGTATCTTGAATTAAATATGCCACCCAGGAGATGATTGATGAAATAGCAGGAAGGCTCTTCAGATAATGGGGATACAATTACAGGAAAGATAAATATCTGGAAAGAATGGTAAATCAGAAATAAAAATCTTTGGGGCTTTTCTAGGTGTTACTTTCTGTATTCATGAAATGCTTTAGTCATTTGGTTGCTATGTTAATTATTTTTTTATATACTGTTGTAAGCTGCTGTGGGATCATTTTCAAAACACAGGCAATACTTTTGAAAATAAAAATGAATAAGTAATATTTGTCTAAATATTTATGATTGCAAATTTCATCATGATAGCCTTTTTTCTTGAACAGCAAATTACATATTGCAGTGGGGAAGGTAATTCAAGAGCAGCAGCTTGATTGCAAAAATTGGCAGCCAAAGTAGCTCAGCTGGGAAAGTGTTTGATGAAAGATCTGAAGGTCTTTGGTTCAGTCTCTGGTTTTGGCAGAGCTTCTGTGTTTTGCGTACTGCACTCCGCTGGAAAAGGCTGAAACCTGGTGGAGGGGGACATGCTTTGCATAAGAACATAGCATAAAAAGATAAGAAAAGCCCTGGCTGATCAGATCAATGCTCCCCGCAAAGCTAGCACTCTGTATATGTCCGCAGCTGTCCACAGAATCCCTCAAGCAGGATGGGTGCAAGACTTCCATTAGCCCAAGCTCCACAGCAGCTGCTCCATGCAGGCATGCCGCTTGCAATAATGAAGGAAGAACATGGCCAGCAAGGCCAGTGGCCATGGTAGCCTCCTGCTCCATGAATTTGTTCAATCCCCTTTTAAAGTCATCTAACATGGTGGCCATCATGACTTCCTGTGGCAGTGAATTCCATAGTTTAACTAAATGCTGTGTGAAGTGTTTCCTTTTATCAGCCCTGAATTTCCCAACAAAAGCTTCATGGGGTGACCCCAGGTCCAAGTAAATGGAAAAGGGAGAACAATTTCTCCTTCTCCACTTTCCCCACACCGTGCATTATTTTAAACACCTCTTTCATGGCTCCCCTTACTCGCCTTTTTCCTTAACGAAAGAGGCCTACTTGCAGCCACTCCTCACAGGGGAGCTGCTCCAGCCCCTTAATAATTTCTGTTGCCCTTCTCTGTACCTATTATCAGGGCATTTTTTGTCATAGAACCCACTGGAATGGCATTCCGGCACCCTTTTTTGACGGATTTTTCCAAGTGATTGTGAATCACCCTGTTGGGCATAGCAGATCATTAACATAGTGCCTGTGGGCTGCTTGTGTGTTGGCGCTGATTGTCAGGGCGCTGCTCGGCTTGGGACGCTGCTCGGCTTGGGATCGGTCATGTGGTCGCACGCCGGCGGCGACCATTGTGTAAAAGTGTGACCCCAAGACGTGAGTTCCGGCACCTTTTTTTTTTTTACAAAAAAAGCACTGCCTATTATTATGATTAATTGCATTTCTGTACTGCCTATCTCCTGCCAACCTCCAAGTTCGAAAGCATGCAAATGCAAGTAGATAAAAAGGTACCACTTCGGTGGGAAGGTAACAGCATTCCGTGCACTTCGGTGTTTAGTCATGCCAGCCACATGACCACGGAGACTGTCTGCAGACAAATGCTGGCTCCCTCGGCTAGGAAACGGAGATGAGCACCACCCACAACAGTCAGACATGACTAGACTTTAATATCATGGGGAAACCTTTACCTTTTTATTGCCTATAACTGAAGCTCTTTTATTTTTCCAACTCAATGATGAACTTTTCCAGGTGCAGCAACCAACACTATACACAATATTCTAAGTGTGGTCACACCAAAGATTCGTATAACGGGAGTACAATCTGGGCAGTTTTATTTTCAATGCTTTTCCTAATTATGCCTAACATAGAATTTGTCTTCTTTACAACAGGTGTGCGCTGGCTCAATATTTAATTGAGCTGTCCAGAAGAACCCTCTAGATCCCTTTCTTGTTGAGTTACTGGCTTGATCCATCAGTCAGATCCATCTGCCTATACCTGAAGTTGGGATTTTTCACCCCAGCATGCATTACTTTACACTTGCTTGCAGAGATGCATTGAGCTGCATTTGCCATTTCAATGCCCATTCTCTCAGCTTGCAGACATCCCTTTGGAGTACCTCATGATTCCTTTTGGTTTTAACCACCCTAAATAGTTGGTATCACCAGCATACGGCCATTTCTCTACGTATTCCTAACTCCAGATAATTTCTGAATGAGTTGAAAAGCATTGATCCTAATACAGAAGCTTGTGGGACGCCACTAGCTTTAGTCAGTCAGTCAGTCAGTTAAAACTTTTATAGCCCATCCACCACTTTGATGTCTCGGGATGGTTTACAATAAAGAACAAAAAAAATAGCAAAACAACACAGAATCCAGCAATCAAGATAAATACCCCAGTTAAAACAAACTAAATATTAAAATAATGGGAAAATAAAATGGTTTTCACCTGATGCCAGAAAGAATAGTGTCGGCACCAGGCAAACCTCTCTGGGGAGCTTATTCCAAGATGGGGCGCCACCGCAGAGAAGGCACTTCTCTGGGTAGCCACTGTCCTAATCTCCTTCAAGCAGGGCCTCCACCTCAGATCTCAAGGTGCAGGAGGGTACATAGGGAAGAAGGCGCTCCTTCAGGAACCCAGGTCCCAAGCAATTCACAATATTCTCCCATTGGGAAAAATTACCATCTATTCCCACTCTGTTTTCTGTTCTTTAACCAGTTACTGATCCGTAAGAAGACCCTCCCTCTTGTTCCATGACTGCTAAATTGGCTCAGGAGTCTTTGGTGAGGGGCTTTGTCAAAAGCCTATTGGAAATCCAGGTAAACAATGTCTACCAGATACTGGGTTTCATGACCGCAAAAACTGCACATTATCATGTCAAGTTGCCAGTATCTAGAAGGGACCAAGTGTTTTTCCCAAAGAGTCTTTAAGCAATGACTGCTACAGAAATAACTGTCTCAAGAGACTCACATCATTTTCTCCTACCAAAGTATCTCCTGATTAGAACAGAAGCAATTTAAATGGTGGGTATTAAACAAAGTGCAACCCACAATGGAATTGACCATTCTGTCTTCAAGCTGTGGAATTGTCCTTTTTAGA
Organism: Varanus komodoensis; assembly: GCF_004798865.1. Taxonomy (NCBI): domain Eukaryota; kingdom Metazoa; phylum Chordata; class Lepidosauria; order Squamata; family Varanidae; genus Varanus; species Varanus komodoensis. The sequence continues at coordinate 9,805,744 of NW_025336346.1, forward strand.
CGTTTAATAGAACGGTCTGTTTTTCTTTTTTTAAACTTATAAGAAACAAAAAGCTAAAAGTCCTCAATGAGCATATTTTCCAACCATCTTCTAAAGATGTAGCTAATGCCTGTTCAGCTGGTTTAGAATGGAAAATTTCTTTCAGCTTGTCAACCATGGTTTGTAAGCCATCCAGAGAAGCATAGAGATTAGACGGGATAGAAATATCCCAAACAAACAAACTGACACAACAGAGTCAACATGAATGCTGGTGTGCCAAAATAGTACCAATTATCAACTCAGAGCTTACTAATTCTTACTTCATATCATTTTTGTCATTTCATATGTTATCTTTCAGGCTTTGGTTTTTGTTTTGAGACAGCACAAAAGCAAAACAAAAATTTTATCTCATGTATCACTATCCTCATACAAAGGATATATTTTGTGATAGTAGGACTGGGAATGGCTTGTGAATTATGTGAGGTACTGAGCTGGAATGAAGAAATGTGCTTGGCTAATCTTAACATATAATAAAATAAATATTATTGGAATGCACTTTTTCCATGAAATTACCTCCAGTTTAATTTTATTTCAGAAGTGGATTGTAGTTCTTCCATTTTAAGGAATTGGTCCTTTTCGAGAAACAAGGACTGTTCCAAATGCCATGAATGCAGCCACACGCATTGGGATCACATGTGCCTCTCCACGTCCCCATCTGTGGAATACCGTGATATACGCTGAGTGGGCAAGGAGGAGATAGGCACCAAGACAGGGTTACACCTGGCCAAAATGGGATTGTTTCAAATGAACCAATGGTCAACTGGGATGAAGGTCCATGAGGCAGGAAGGGGGCTCTGGCCATCACCAGAGTTTCCGGCCCCCATCCTGCAATGACCACAATCCCAGCCTTTGTGAGCCTTCACTCTTGCATCTCAAGATGCAGGTGCCTGTAAGGGAAGCAGAGGAAAGGAGCTCTTTCTAGACTAGCTTGTAAGTTGTGATCTAGCTACACCTCAGAGTAATCCCACCTCCAATATATTATCAGGACATACCCAAATAGAGATGATTAAAGACCTGAATAAAAATGATGGACTGAGCAAGGAGCCCTTTGACCATGAAACATCATTTTGCGACCATGATAAGAAGTTTGAACAAATGTCCATCTAAATGTATCCTGCAAGAGGAAGCAAAGAACTGCAGGCCTTGTGCAATAGGAAGGTAGCAGTGGCATTTTACAAATTGTAAGGTGATCAAATTGAGTAAGAAAATGTTTCACTTAGTGTGGTGTGCCAACATGCAGTTAATTCTGAGCATGCTTCAAATAATTCTGGCAAGTAAATTTAGGAGAGAAGCTTCTTTAAATAGACTCTTTATATCAGAGTCCTTCAAATATGTATAGTTGTAAATTGAAGTCATAATGAAGCCATTCTTGCTTGAGGCAGAGATTCTACTGTTGAATATTCCTGGAATTTTCATGCACTATCTACTCTTTGTTTTGGCTTTTAACGCCTGACCTCCAATGCAGTTGCAGCCAATACGTCACTCAAGGTGCAATGCCATGCAAGTTTAGGCATAAAGAAAGACCTGCAACTCTCAGCATGCCCCAAGATCAGAGCAGATGCAATGCATCTGTTTATGTCTAAATTGTAGGCTATTAGCATAGCCTTACAAAACAGAAACAAAACTTAGCATCTTCTTACTCATTTACCACTGCTGCTGGTCAGTTTGCTTGTACAAAAAAAGAAAAAACTTGGATGTTGATATGGTACATGTTATTGACAGGATTTGAGACTGAAATAAGAAATAGATTGAATTGTTCTAGAAAAATGTTCTTCTCTGAAAGATGAATGACATGCCATCTTTGTGAAATGTTTTATATGAATTACCATGGTTGAAATCCTGTTGAAAACAAAAAAGGTATGTTCGATCCACTTGATAAAATGGCATGCCAAGTTTTTAAATAGCAGTACAAAGGCCATTTAGGAGATTCAAGAGTTACATTTTGATGTGTCTCACAGAGAGGTTTTCACCAAACTCAGTATCCTGTGATCCAGTAATTTCGGGATGGGGAAAATGCTCAGGTAGTTTAATTTTTACATACATTCGGATTCTCCAGTGCATCTTACAGATATCTATCATAGATGCAATGTGGAAACTAGACCAGCAGTTTTATCTTTCTCCCATTTTGAGATACCCTGGCATATATTACAAATTGTTTCAAAATCTTCCATCTTTAAAGATATTGGCTGAGTTCATACAACAAGACGAGCAACCCTACATGGTTCAGTTTTTTTACCATGGTCTACTGACGGACAATTAAATGGTTCCTATATTAACATGGTTTCCATCTTTCCTGCTCAGTCATTCCACTGTAGGCATGTATCCCATCAGCCACCACACCTGAAATTCAGTCCCAAGGTGCATTGCTCTCTGCCTGTGTTGCCTGCCCCTTCTTCATTGGTCCACACATGAAGACTGCAGTGTGTCAGCATCTGGGCTGCTCTGGTGGCCAGAACCACCATCATCATATTATCAGGATCACTCCCAGGTCCTGCTGGAGCACTCGGCTTCAACTAGCTCTTCCCTTGAGAAGGGCTCTCAGCAAGGCAGGTCCTCCTGTTTGCTGTACTACCTGCACTTGCCTGACCTGTATGCTGCCTCACTGCCTCACCTCATGCTGGCTGTGGTATGTCTGAATTCCTGGCCCTTGCTGCCCTTGGTTCTCTTGTATCCTTGTCATGTTGCCTCAGCAGTGCAGTTTGTCTGTTGGCTGTGGTTCAAGTCCTGCATCTTGCTAACTCTTGTTGTGTATCCTGTCCAGTTATCCTACCTCGAGGTACCTGCACCCGTCTTTGCCCCCTAGTTCATGATCTAACAACCTGTACCATGCCTTTGACCTGCACTTGCTATTCAACATGGAAACATAGCGAGTCAGAAGGGCCTCCCAGGCCATCTCGTCTGACCCCCGGTTCCACTCATGTAATACCCAGCACATGGTTGCCCAAACCTTGCTTTTGGACCTTCAGCTCTGTCCCACCTCACGTTCTCCTGCCCTGTCCCAGCGCCTCTGTCTTGTCTCCTGCGAAATAAATCATTGTTTCTTATCATGGTTTTCAAAAACCAAAGTTACCATGGGGAAAGACCATAACTAGTTCAGACAACATGACAGACCAGCAATGGCTCAAAACCACCATGACTTGTTATATGGTCTGAGCCTATTCATTCAAAGGGACAGGGTTTTTTTTTCCTTGTTATTTCAATCTTTTTCTAACATAGAGTTAGAAGATATGGTAGTACCTTCTAAGAAGGACTGCCTGACTCTGGGGAGAAACATCTGACCCAAACCAGGAATAAAGATTACGTTTGTTATGGAAGAAGAACAAGGAACCATCCCCTGGGAGGACTCAAATAAGACTCACAGGGCATCACTGGTTGGGGCCCAGTGGGATTTGAAGGCCTTTCTTCAGTCTAAACTTGCATAAGCTTATGCCTTCAGTTGTTTAAATATTCCCTTTAATTTGCTTGTGGTTTAATTATATTCAATGCCTTGAGAGCTCAAGGCACTGAGAGTTCCACTCTGCAGTATTTTCAACTTCTTTGTGATATTTTAAGACAAGCAACAAAAGCTGGATTGCACCAAGCCTCTTGATATATAAAAGGATCTCATATTATTTTCAATAAGAAGCAAACGTGCATGCTAAAATAGAAGAATGGCTCCCTGCATGCCCATGCCTTTATTTCTGCACATTTCTCCACAACATTCCATGAAAAAGGCATTACCTGCCCAACAAAAAGCCAGCTCCGAAAGCAAGCAGTTTAAAATGAACAGAGGATGCTATCTGCTCAAATACTTTTATATGAACTATTGGGGCAAGAGCTGATCTTCTTGGGTAGACTTTAAATATAAGTGTGGATATAGAATAGATCATCAAAGAAATAAAATCTCAGTCTAGATTCCTAAGTGTATGGATACCACCCAAATAATGACTTTAGGATTAAATTAACAGTGTTCAGCCAAGAATTTCAGATAGATAATTTGATTGTGAAAGTGGTTAGACTAATACGTATTTTCTGAGGGCTGAGACATCTGAGAGTGGATATTCTTGGATTGACTGTGAGGCCTTTTGGGCATCAGTCAATTGTCACGTAGGAACAGGTGCATAGTAACAAAAGAAAGGAACAGAAACTAGTGTAACAAGGGTAGTTCATCATTCAATTTGAATCAGTACACTGGAGTATGCACATCTGGGGAAGTTAAAGTGGACTTGAAGAGATCATTTTGGAAATCATAATATTTTACTTGTATCTTGGCATTTCTTTCCTTGGATTCTGCTTTTCACGCTTCCTGGTTCCCCACCTCCCACCACTGAGGTTTGGTGACAGTCGAAAATATAAAGCCATTTACAAATAATGAGCCAAAGGATTTAGAATCCCACCTCCAAAGATATTGTAAATTTGCTTTAGAAAACCCTTAAAAATAATCAGATCATATTGACTTGAGGCTTTAATACTATCCCCTTATTTATCTTGAAGATTACAGTGTCCATCCTCCCCCCTGCACACACGCACAGAGAGAGAGAGAGAGAAGGCTGTAGATACAGATATCTTATGTTACTTGGCTGTCCACTCACTGAATTTGCTCTCTTTGAAAGCACCTCTGGACATCTGTTCCAAATTAAAGAGCATGGAGCTTACAGTTGTGCCCCCATTGCCTTCTTTAGTTCACATTGTGCTAAAAAATAGTAATCTAACATGACATTTTTATATCATTAAAATGTTCGAGGACTATCATTAAAATTCATTTTGTCTTCTGTTGCAGTGTATTGCTTAGGATTTGTCCTGAGAATTCTTTGCTTCTTAAAAGGTTGAGTCATGGTTTGATCACATAAATATTTTGCATGTGATCAGCTGCTTTTTAGTCATCTTTCATGGTGGAACTCTGAACGACATGCAACACAGGACTTCCACCAAAAGAAGCATCTCTGTGTCACCCTTGCAGTGCCTCATATTTAGTACCATTTAAATCTGCCCAAGTTTTCCCTGCAAGACATTTGCTAATGCAATGCACAGTATCCCATGACCTGTTTCCATACCACACGGCTCAGTTATGTCTGAACTGATCAGAGGCTGAGAAAGACATAGCCATGTGAAGGTACAACATGGGATAAAACCTTTTGTAGGAGTAGAATGCAACATGTAGGTGCAATTTTCAGTGACATCCCCGTGTCACATGTTCCTGCATTCCTCTGTGATACTAAAGACCCAGATCATGGCTGGATGCATCATCCCTCATCCTGCACTCTCCTGTTTGCAATGGTGCAGTATTCTGAAGTGTTACATACAGCTGAATATAAAGCTAAACAAAGAAAGTGCCAGTGCTGCAAAGTATTTGTGAGTATTGCCCTTCGGTCCTTAGGCATGTATTGTCTGCTGAAACCTAATTAACAGTGCACTGCTGCAGAGTGCTTCTCGGAAAGTGTTCTCCCAAGAAAGTACAGCCCAAGCCACCAGACTTTCTCCCTCCTTCCTGTAGCCCACAGAGTGGTAGAGTGGCTGTTCCATCAGACTAGGACCATTGAGATACAGGTCCAGTTCTCTTTCATGGTAGGTCTTCAGGAAGACCCCTTCAGTTGGGGGCACACTAGATTTCTTTTCTTTTTTTTATAATAAGTTTTATTCAAAATAACCCTAAAACAAACAAAAAAAATCTGAAAACAACATCAATCAAAAGAAACATTGGACCTGCTGGGTCAGCCCACACATTTTTTTCTATTTATGATAACTTAAAAACATATTTAAATTTATACGAAGTCCCGTTTCTCTAGGTGGGGTACACTAGAGTTTTTGTATTAAGTAGGACATCTTGACAGTTGGCCTCTAAGCCCCCTATAAGCTTTAACTGTGATTCTAGGTTCCACCAGCTCCCACCACAGACATGTGCATGGTCCCAGTTGCCTGCTTGCTGATAGTTCAAGTCCCTTTAATTCCCAGCATCCATGTAAAAATCACTAACCTAAAAAAATAATTTTAATCAGAGCCTTCAGCTTTTGGCATAGAAAATCTTGGCAGCTGATCTGATTTATTCCATGACATCTATCCTTCTGGGACCATGTATTGCCTTTTCCTTTCTTAGATTGAAACCGCACCAATCACCTGATGGAAAAGAAAAGGACTTGATGAGTAAGCATTTGAGCTTCTTTGTGAAAAATGAGACCTTCTGACTGGTGAGCAAAAATGTCCACATTTGCCAGAACAACCGACAGCTGTGTATACTTTCTATTTCCTAGTAGAGCTGTCAGAACTCAGAGGCCTCTGCAGGAAGAAGGCTTTCTTTAAAAAAAAAAAAACCAATTAATTACATTTATTAAACATTCACAGGATCACTGTCATAGTCAAAGCCTCCCCAAAGTTCACAAATAGTCAGGCTGGTAGATAGGCACTACCAGATTCAAGATGTTGGATCTTAAATTAAGCTGTAAGATTTTCCAGAGCCTTTGTTTAGTTCTGTGATTCTCCACTGGAGGAAGTTTTAAATCTTAATATAATAAAACAGACAGTTGGTAAGCAAACTTTTGTCTAATGACACCCTGTGGACACATGAAGTAGATATCAGGTTGGACATCAGGAAAAGCTTCCTTACTGTCAGAGCAAAACGACAGTGGAACCAGCTCCCTAGAGAGTGGTGGGCTCTCCCACACTAGAGACATTCAGAAAGAAACTGGACGGCCAGCTGAGTGGGATGGTGGAAATTGGTGTCCTGCAACAGCAGGAGGTTGGACCTGATGGCCTTCATGGTCCCTTCCAACTCTATTATTCTATGATTCTATGACATGACTTCTCCCAGGTAACAAGGTAGGAAGCACAAGGGAGCTTCACTTCTGTTCCCACATTTTCTCCTGTAACATTCAGAATGGCGCTTGCACCTTCATACATGCTTTGGTGTCTGAAAGCTATCAGGGTTCCTAGGCTCAGTGTAAAGCTTTCCAGAGGAGGATTGGGTTTTTCACCCCAACTCTCACAGCTACCAACGACATGGAGCAATGTAAGAAGTCCTATTGCAGGAATGTTACACCTGGGCTCCTACAGAACCCTTTCAGCCTGGCTTTGCAACTCTCCTCACTCAACAGACCAGGTGAGATGCTTTGAGTGTCATTGAACTACCTGGCTCCTGAAGACCCTTTTGCCCCAGTTTTGCTCAGGAGGAGGGAAGTTCTAGCTGTGGACCATGTGGAAGCAGATCCAGATACAACTGCCAAACCAGGAAGAGAGGTGGGTGAATGCATATAAGCGTTCAGTCTCCTGCCAAGGGACTATTGTTGTTTTCCAGTACTTCTTAAACCACACCCCCAAAAGTTGCTTTACTTTTTAAATTTGCTGTGCACTGGTCAGAGACGTTCCCAGCAGAGAAAAAGAGGCCACTTGTCACATTTCCCCCCTCTGCAGGTTCAGGGGTTCAAGGGTTCCAAACTGGGCAAAAGAAACAGGAATTGGGCAAAAAGGTACTCTCAGCCATCCAGTTCACAACCAGCAAGATCCCAAGTTAATGCAAGGCAAAGGCAAAAGCCAGAGCACAGTCCAGAAGTACTCATGAGTGCAGAGCCCAAGAAAATTGGATGCGGGAAGGTCTGCCCAAGAGTTTCCAGCAATTCTCTCAGCCTCCCACTGCTCTTCTTTGCAAAAGCTGACAGAGCTGCACCCAAGCTCCAGCTGTGCACTGTCCATGGCTGCAGCTGCAAGGTTTGCCTCTTGAGAAGCCTCCTGTGTGAGAGCAGGCCTTTCCTAAGAGGACACTACGAGCTTACTGAATCCCAGGTGGCGTCTTTCCCCAGAGGCAGACTCCTTGTCCTCTGCAGTGATGCCCTCACGGTGGTCACCCTCGAGGGCTTGGGCTCCTCCTGATTGACTGGCAGATCCTGGGCATTGCTAGGGACGGTGGCTGTGGTCCTCCACAATCCTTCCAAGGAAGGAGTCTTCCAGAGAAGGCATGACACAACCCACCCATTACTGTCACTGCATATCAGTGAGGAAGAACTTCCAGCAACATAAAACGTCCTTCAGTCTATTCTAACACCTGCTCTCTTTGTGTTTCAGTAGATCCCAGATCTGGCATGAAATTTATATTAATTAAAAATAACTTTTAAAAAATCTCATTTCATTTGATGAGATCAGGCAAACAGTGCAATGGATGACAACTTTAGCTTTCCTGTCACAAATCAGAATGAATAAACATAACCAGAAGTGTCAGCATTTTCGGCTTCCTTATTGCACAATCGGAGAAAGAAAATCAACACATCTGAGCTTCCAAGCTTCCTCCATGAGCCACTGCCACTGCTAAAAGCAGTGCCAATATACCACGCTAATGCTTCCTGGGGACCATATGTGTGGAGCTAAGATTAAAAGGTACCACTTTGGTGGGAAGGTAACTGCGTTCCGTGCACTTCGGTGTTTAGTCATGCTGGCCACATGACCATGGAGACTGTCTGCAGACACACACTGGCTCCCTCAGCTAGGAAATGGAGATGAGCACCGCCCCCTAGAGTCAGGCATGACTGGACTTTAATGTCATGGGGAAACCTTTACCTTTTTAAGTGTCCTGAACTGTCACTTCATTCTGTGTGCCAGCCATTTAAGGATCATACAACTTCTGGTGTGGAGAAAGGGATGATGACTGGGTGTGGAGAAAGATCAAGGGTTTCTTTGTTACTACCTTCTGCACTTCTTGGATTTCAATTCAAATTTCACAGGTCTGTAGGGTTGCTCTAAGTAGACATGAAGACTAAAAAAAGATAGCCAGATAGCATGTTTGTATGGGCATTAGTTATACAAAATGGTCTTACTGCCCTCATGTATCCACACTGTTCATCATCATCACACCATTTTTGATGATGGCCACCATGTTTGTTGTTGTTAGTCGCAAAGTCGTGCCCGACCCATCACGACCGCACGGAAAACATTCCTCCAGGCTCTCCTCTCCTCCACCAGGGTCTTCTCCAACGAGCTGTTCCTAGTAGAATGTCTTCTAGACCATTTCATGAACAAGGTCTACCCATGACTATTATCTGTGGCAGCTAAATGAAATCTACATTTTCAGGGGCAGATGCAGAAAGAAAACAAGTGCTGGCTGTTCCTTCATACCTTGCCTGGGAACTTCCTAAAGCTCTGCAAAGGCATAAATTAGTGACTAATGCTTCACACACACGCCATGCAGTCGTGGGTTGCATTCGCAGAAGCACAGCATCCAGGTCACAGGAGGTAATTGTTCTGCTGTGTTCTTCATTACTCAGTCCAAAGTGCTCCATTTTAATAAGGACATTAACAGGCCAGCATGGGTCAAAAGAAGAGCAATTGGAATGGAGAGGGGTCAGGAAGGCAGACCCTGTGAGGAATGGTAGAAAGACTTGGAGAAAAGGAGACAAGAAAGGCTGCCATGCAGACATTGCAGCAGGCCAATTGCTTTGTGTTCCTCCAGGGTGCAGAAGTGGGACCCACCAGTGAAAACTGTGGGGAAGAAGATGTATTTATTTATTTATTAAATTTATATCCTCCTTTTTTCTTATAACAAATTCAGAACAGCATATACCATGCTTCTCCTGCTGCTCTCAGTTTTATCCCCTCAACAACAACCCTGTGAGTAGGTTGGGTTGAGAATCTGTGCAGTTACCAAGTTGGCTGCCTGGCCAAGTGGAGTCTAGAAGCCAGATCGCCTGTGTCCCAGTTCCATGCTCTTAACTACTACACCACAGTGGCTCTCTGGTGATTTAGGAGAACTGTTCTAACAGTGGGACTGTTCAGTCATGGAAGCTGCCTTGGGAAGGAGATTGCCTCCTTCACTGGCAGTATCCAAGCAAAAGCTGGATGGCCACCTGTCTGGGATGCGCTAGCTGTGCCCTGTTGCACAGAGCCTGAGGTAGCCTCCAACTGCATGGATCTATGATTTTGTTCTCACAGATCCATGAAAGAAAATCTGGAGAACTCATTCCATGTCACATCTCCACACAGATGTAGTCACAGATTTAATTTAAATACTGAACGTGACTGAGAGCATAGAACATTGCATCAGACAAGGCCCTAAGAAGAACCTCCACTGTGTCCCCTTTCTCATCACAGCGTTTGATGGATGACTACGTGGTCATTTCAAAATGACAGGGAGAAAATCCTTCAGGTTCAAAAGGCGTTGTTGGATGCATTCTGTATTGTAATGAATTAAGAGTGTGCATCTGACGAGCGAGTGGAGATGTGCCATTCTGTCTGTTTTCATGCTAATATCGGTCTTTCATGGGGGAAAACATATTCATGCCAATATGTTTCTTATCCATCATAATTTAACGCAGAGGAATTTGCTCATCTCACTCACTTGACCTTGAATGGAAGCAGCATCGTCGGCCTTATTGAGATTTCAAGAGCAGAAAAGAGTGGCTCTCTCTTATCAGGGCATTTGACAGATACTGATCATCTGTCTTGTTCATGGCGGGCAGAGAGAAGCCAAAACTATATTTAGGGCTGGATTGTATATTCCTTCATTATTTTTTCTTCATTCCTCCTGCCAGTTTCCCCACCCACCACCCAACAAGGCCTCAAAGATTATTTCCTTTTGGAATGCCTACATGTTCCTTTTTGTTTTTATTGATATGTATTCTACTTTCTTTGGGGTTCTGCTTTAATGGAACCAAATTTGTTAATTTTGTTGCCTCTTGGTGATTATGCTGTTTTTCTTACTGTTTGGCCATTACATTTGCAGTCTCGAAAACACTCTTAAAAGGTGGAAAATAAATCCCAAATAAGATATAAATAAGTCCAGGTATAACCAAGAAGGAGAGAAGGAAACAGCAGTGGTGGCACAAGGTGTCCTGCCTCCTGAGGCGAGAGGAAATGTGTCACAGACTTGTCCTCTCCAGTTTGAGAGGCTGTCCTTGAGTGAAAGCTTGTGCGGGTGGGCAGCCCCTGCGTTTGACATAGGCGACATTCACTGCATTAATACTGCATGGTTCTGTCCGCTAACCAGAGTGGAGGGAAGGGGTTAAAGCCATAGACAAAATGAGACAGACCTCTCTGCTTGAAATGAGGTCCCTCCTGTCCCTTTGGTCCTTCCACCTCACCTGGAAGGCAAAAGGTCACAAGACCATTTGCTTTTGCTCCCTTGCTCTCTCTCTCCCTTCTACCATGACAGGGAAATTGGGTGTCCTCCTTCCTCTTCCTTTAAGCTAACCAACTAAGCATGAAGCAAGAAACCCTGCATGAACTAAGCAACATCTCTCCTTCATACAAGTCACACATGGATGGCTTTTACTCGTCTTAAAAAGACTCTCAGTGTGGAAGCTAACAGATCCAGGTGCAAGCAGCAACCTCTTCGCAGAATTTGCTGTTTTATGCCTTCCTCTGCTGAACCTGCACCAAAGCAAACATACCAAGAGGTTCTCAACAGTTGGCAGTGTGCCCACCCAGCTGCCCTCTTGTTCACCCAGCCTGTGGGAGCTTGGGCAGGCGGCTCTCCAGAGAACCCACCGGCCTGAGCTTTCCCTTCATGAAAGTTTCCTCCCCAGAGCCCTTGCTTGCTTGCCACTCACCTTCTGTGGCATTTGCCACAGCAGACAAGCAGGGGGCCCTCCCGATCCAGCCCCTGAGCAAGGGATGCCCCCTGCCTCATGGGAGGACTAGGCCTGGAAAGCAGTGCAAAAAGGAGCCTTGTGAAACAAAAGGAATAACTACCCTTGAATGCTGTCCGTCGTTCCAGTTGTTCATTTGGGATGTGAGTTTTCGGGGCCACTGTCTCTGTCAAACATTTAGAGGGGCCTGAGCAAGTGGACAAATTGCTGAGGAGAATTCTAAGTCTTCTAAAACCTTCAAGCTGGCCTGATTTTATTCTTGTGTTGCCTTCCTCAAGGAGAAGTATATAGAGGTTGGCAGCAGAACCAGAGGTCTTTGTGTTTGCTATTTAAGGTAAGTGGATTAGAGAGTGAATAGAGAGAGGAAACCTGCTAGTTTGGTTCTCCTTCATTTGCCCCAAGCCAAGAGGGCCTAATTAGCATGAACATCCTTTCCTGCCACTCTTACAGCTTATTTCCTCTAACAAATAATCGGCATGAAGAGAAAAGCGAAAGACTGAAATGCTTTCAGTGGAAGGCTTGGGAACAATTTCTTCTCTGGGTACAGTGGCAACGTGGCCCTCTTTGCACTCGCTGTGTGCCAAAAGCAGTCTCTTTCAAGAGGACTGCTACAGGCCTCCACAGCCTCCAGATGTATTGCGCTGTAACTCCAAGGTTGGGGTGATGGGAATTATAGTCAACACATCTGGAGGGCACCAGGTTGGGGGTGGCTGACCTACAACACAGAGGTCACATTTTTATGAACTGCTCGTCACTAGTCCCTTTTTTCTACAAAAATGCAGCTCTGGGAAATGGAAAGTCTGATTCTCACCATCATAGGGAAAGAAGTGGTTAATCTCCATTGCTCTGGCCATGTATCTGCCCAGCTTGTCAGGATCTGGGCTGCTCCGGTGGCCAGGAGCAGAACAACTACCACTGTTTATGCAGGATCTGTCCCAAGCACCAGCCAGGAGTCCTGGGGGAAGAGCTATAGAGTGGCCTGCTCTTCCCTCCAGAACTGGCCTCCTGCTTCCTGCCTCACTGTGTTCCCTCAGCCAACGCGGCCCCTGCCCAGGACCTCCTGTTAGCTGCATGCCAGCATCCTGCCTGGCCTCTCCTGTTCCCACATGCTGCTGCGTCTCCTGCATCCTGCTGAGTGTTCTGCCTTGCCATGCTGCCTCAGCAACTACAGGTTCACCTGTTTGCTGTGGTACCTGCCTCTCGCCTGCCCCTGGCCCCTGCTGTGTTTCCTGCCTTACCATGTTGCCTTGCTGTGTACCCGCCTCTTGCCAGACCTGCCTCTTGCCTTGCCGGGCATCCTGCCTCACTGCGTTGCTTCAGGGCTGCCTGTGGCCTGAGGCTCAGCTCCTGCATCTTGCCTGGCTCCTGCTGCATCTGGATGCTGGTGTCTGTTGTATCTTGTCTTGCCGTGTACCTGCGGTGCCATGAATCCCGCACTGTTCTCCTGTCCAAGGAAGCTGCACCTCTGCTTGTCCTCCTGGTTCTCCAACCTTGGCTTGTTCCCAACCATGTCCTTTTTCAGCCCTGATGCATACTTCTGGTTCCTGACTTTGGCCTGGAGCATGACTGTGATTTGGACTTGCCTATAACCCTGGCTTTGGTACTCTGTCTTACCTGAAGTTCTGGTGCCTCTGTTGCTCTTGCCTTGTCTCTGGCTGCCCATGTTCCAGCTGCAGACCCTGACACAAGTGGACACATTTTCCTTGCTGCTTTTCCCCTTCAGGGAAATAGAAACACACCTCTCTTCCTCTGTGGGTAGAAAACCAGCTGTGAGAAACCATTTGGACTTGGAAAATTGCCTATGGAGGGAGACAGACAGACAGACGCAAACCCATCCTGGCTTTCTCACTCCTGCAGTCAGATTTTGATTGCATGTCGACTAAAGAAGTTATCATGAAAAGAAGTTCACACATCTGTTAGCATCTTGATCAGAAGTAAGCAACCATTCTGGGTGCATAGGTACATTCTGGAACTTGAGAATCTGTCCTGGATACCACTAACCAAAACAGGTGCACTCCGGCCTCTATGAAAGCCCATAGACACCTGCCACCTTCATTTTCTAAGGGTTCTCTGAACCCTACATGTGTCCAAGAGGTATTCACAGAAGAAGAAGAAGATGGGAGCAGCTGAAATGCTTCATTTGCTTTAAAGCAGTCCAAGTGGTTGGCAAGGAATTTGATTCTCCATTATTTGTCTTTATTTTTAAAGCACTCTGGCTGGTACCAGTAAAGGTGTCCAAGGGTGCCTTGGTCCCCAACAGTACGGTGTTGCCTGCTCCTTTGCAAAGGTACCTGTCAGCTGATTCTTCACATATGGAATGCCATGTTATGTTCTCGTGTCGTGATGAAGAAGCCCTCTTAACCTGTGCTCTTCAGATGTTTAGGCAACAGTTCCCAGCATGCCTGATCACTGGCCATGCTCTCTGGGGTTTGGGGGAGCTAAGTCTTTCCTGCCATGTTAGGAAAGGCTGCTGTACAGACCAGACTTTGTGGACCACATGTCCAAGTGCAGCGCTTCCAAGGAGAGTTGCCACTATTTTTCCTGAGGGCTTATCTGCCTTCGATGGTTGTACGATTACCAAACCTTGAACAAGACAACTCCTAGGAGAGCTAAAGGCCAGCACAAGTAGCGAGTGGCTCTCTCTGAAATATAACTCTGAGCATTATCTTTGTTCTTCATAAAACTAAAAAGCTTACTCCTAACCAGCACTGTTTGCCTAGCTGCATTCCATGACCTTAACATCTTCGTAAGTTAAGCAAACAGTGAGAATCCAACTCCCTTTAGATCGGTTAGCCTCTGCATCCCGGCAGTTATTTAAGGAGCACCTAGAATATCCCCAAGTCTTATACAATAGCTCAGACCTTCTTGTGCTGTGGGCTCAGTCTTTGACAGAATGATGAATTTGAGGCTCATCTGGGTTGACCCTGAAGCAGCAGCGTCTTCCAAGACACTAGGAATATATTTGTCATTTGTTGAGATATTAAAGTGTCCAGAGCCAAGCTATGTGATGTGACATATTCTATTTAGCATGACTTTATATATGCAAACTCATGCAAAGCCGCTCATGAAAGCAAGGCATCTCAGAAAATTCAAATTGACAATTCAGAGTGCTGAAGAAATCCACTATTACTTTCATACCGTACCACACCAGGCCCCTTCCTTCTGCTGTTTTGCAGTGAGGGCAAAATCGTCCTCAAAATCGTCCTCAAATGAATTCTCCGAGCAGGAAAGGCAGGCAGGAGAGAGTCTGCTTAATCCTTTCAAATAAAAATGCCACACAGGGTTAAAGATACAGGGCACCTAGCAGTCAGGTGCCTGCTTACAGGCTGCCAGAGTTAGGGCTGACGGGGGCCTGGGACCCACATTTGGAGCCCAGGCACTTGCCTTGCAGGTGTGGCTGCTCTCCTCCTGGCAACCGTGCCACGGCATTGCCTATGCCGCGGCAGGGTCCTCTGGGCAGGGTCTGTGCATTGTCGATGGGCATGGCCTGAGTGGATTGCCTGGCCTTATCACATGCCTGCTGCCACCACTGATGCTCTCTGCAAATGTTTCTGTTGATAAGATTTCACAGTATTTTATTGCGTGGTTTTTAGGTAGTGTTGTAAACTGCCCAGAGAGCTTTGGCTGTTGGACAGTGCAGAAATATTATTATTATTAGCAATGGCATTTTAGGTTGGTAGCAAAATTGGGAGTCTGACGAGGCTAGCAGTTGCAGAGCTTTCCATGCATGAGAAGACTGGAAAGTTCTTCCTAGTGGGAGGACCTGCCTGCGTGGACACGGGACGCTGCTTTCACACTGCCGGCATCCCCAAGTCAAGAGTGACAAGTGTTATGAGGGAGAAGGGTGAGGCTGGAGGGCTTCTTCTCCTCATCTCCTGTATCCCAATGCCTGAATGGGGCTGCTGTGAGTAATACCATGCAATGGTCTGAGGATTTTCTCTGCATTAAATGCACCTAACTTGAGAAAAGCGAGCAGCGTTTTGACTGGAAAGATATGCAAGTTCATTGATGAGCAATATTACACTTAATTCCAAAAGTAAATATAACTGGGATCAATCCTGTTTGAATTTCATAACCTCTGTCTTGGATGAGTTCAATAGTTGGATATTAATCTCTCTTTATCTCTCTTAAACTGTTTCTAAGAGAGATAAAGAGAGATTAATATCCAATTATTGAACTCATCTCAAATCTGACTTGCAAATTACAATTCAGTTTTGAAACTAAGTTTTTACTGTATTATTAGCCACATACTAACAGATTTACATAGTTATAGCACATAAGGAGTGAAGCACAATTACAATTAAATAAGATACAATGAAAATATGACTTTGTATTCTGTTTCAAATGAATGTAATCAGATACTAGTTTTGCTATGTATGTGTGTGCATTTCCCCTTCACATTCCCTGAAACTGGCCTAGCTTTAATCTGTTCTTACTATAATTTTAGTAACTTTAATTTTTCCCCATTCTTCTACTAAATGTATTTAGGACAGCATGCAGCATAATCACAGAACTATACAATGCAGTTGTAGAAGTGCAGAGACAACTATCAACCAATGTCATAAAGCAATGACAAAGGGACGGGCAGAAAGTCAGTCTAGATCCACTCTCTGGGTGATGTGCAGCAGATCAGCAAAGATTTCTGATTCCCAGTGGTTTAGCAAGAGCAGCAACAAAATGAGATCTCCTAAGATCACTTCATAGCATTTCAGCTAAGATCGACTGAAGAGCTAAGATCTGTACTACTGAAGTGAAAGCTTGTGCTAGCCAGGAGTGGATTTTTATGAGCTCCATTCAAGTCTGGGATTCAGACCCCGGCCTCAGAATTTCAGGCCCAGATTGGTGGATCCTGAGGTTCTACCAAAAAGAAAACTAAGGGCACAATCCCCAGGCTCCCAAAACTGCAGCAGGTGCGGGATAGGATTGCATGGAATGAAGTGCACCAATTGCATCAGCTTTGGAGATATCGAAAAGGATGTGTTAGAGTGCAAGGAAGCAAAGATGGTGGAACCTCTGGCTTCTGGCCCCAGATGCACTGCTGTTTTGGCTCACTCTGCCATTTTCACATGGCACCCCAGCCACCTTCCCTCCCCTTCCACTGCTTTTCATCTGGAGGGCTGAAAATGGGTGTCTGGATGAAATACAGCGCATGAGGTGTGGCTGCATAGGATGCACAGAAGACAACACGGCACTGGGCCGATGTAGATCTGCCCTATGTGAGTCTGCCCGAACCTTATACAACTAACACTGCAAATGAAACAAGGAAGCAAACAGAAACCCAACAGCAGCAAGGGGTGATAGCACCCATTAGAACAGGCAGATAGAAATTTGTGAGCTGAATATTAAATACCAGGCAAAATAAGTATATTCTAAGCTATTCCATTTCTGGGAAATAGACATAAAATGGGGGGTGCAAATTTTAATTCTTTTAAATTTTTAAATTTAAATTAAATTTTAATTTAATTCCTGGAAACATTATGAATGGCATAGTGTCAAACCCTAAAACAAAATATGTTTTTTGTTTGTTCTAGGGAGTGGCAGAATGAAGGCTGGAGGTCCTTGGGATGAACTCCCCAAGCTCAAAAGGTAAACTATTTTGCTCTTTCCATAGTGAAGGAGAGATGACTTTAGAAAGATGATTGAAAGGGGGAAAGGCAAAGGAAGTCAAGAATGGACCTGGTCTCGCTCAAGTTATTTCCATCCCCCACTACAGATTGCCATGACAAGCCCTTCACAAATGGCTTAGGTTCTTTATTTACACACACACACACACACACACACACACACACACGTATATGTATATGGCTGCCTCAGATGTGTGGTTTATAAGTGTGCAAAGACCAAAGTCCTCAGGGCATCATGACCTGAAATCTAAGCCACAGCCAAGAGTCTGACACAGGGAAGAAGGAGCCTGGCCATCTGGGGCCAGGAGAAACAGTGACACAACCCTCATAGTCCTGAACTGAGATCCAGGTTTTGCCAGGGGCCTCTGCTGGGTCCTCTGAATGTAGCAATGCTTAGAGGCAAGGACATTCCTCTCAGCCAGTTTCTTCCAAGAAACGAGTCCCTTTAACACCAGTGCCTTATACTCCCCTGCCTAGACAGGTAACATATTAGGGGGCAGACTGCTGGGATTTCAGTCAACCCCTTTAAGACTCTCCACTCTTCAGGAGAGGGGGAGATCTGGCCCAGGAGGAATTTCTGCCTGAACTGGTCCTTGACAGAGCTTTGGCCCCAGATTGCCTCACTCTGTCAACTGCCTCTGTGTGAATGCAGCAGGAAGAACTACCCGTTTAAACCAACCTCTCTCATTTAGTTAACAAAGATTATTGCTGGATGACCACTGATTTTCCTAAAGCAATTACAGCATGCAGATATTCTCATATTAGGACTCCATAGTGCAAGGAGGTGCAAATAAAATTCCAGATAACACCTGAATAATAATAATAAGAGGAGGAGGAGGAGAATGTAATGCACTGAGTCTTGACTTGCATAGGACAAGTATTTTACCATGGATTGATGGATTAAGAAATACTTTTCATATTCAAATTCGAATACAACACAGATCTAAATATCTTATACAATAGAATACAATATAATTTTGTTCTCTATTGTGCAGATTTGGCATCATTCATTTTAGACTGATATGCCATGTGCTTGGTGCAATAAGACCTTGTAAATGCAATTATTAGTCTCTCTTTTGTTCTATTATTTCTTTAACTGCTAAGATTATTTTATGTGGTGGTTGCATATTTGCAGGGTGGGGGGTTGCAGTAGAGCCTGAAAAAGCCAAAGCCAGTTCCCAAAACATCATCAATATTTTTGTGCATAGGTTCTGTATAGCTTCCATATAGCCCGAAGTGCCTGATCCTGCCTAATCTTTGAGGCTAAGCAGGGTCAGGCCTGGTGACTCAAGTGAATGATTTTATTATTGTAGCTGTAGACCTCCCAGAGAGCTTCTGCTATGGGAGGTATAGAAATGCAATCAATAATAACTCCCAACCCACCGATGTTAATGCCACATACTCTTGACCTGGAGATCGTTTGCTGCTGTGTCCAAGCTGCACCCCTTCAGACTGTGATTGGGATTTCACCTGAAGGGATGCACTACACCCAAGCAGTTCCTAGCAAGCTCCTGGTAAACTATGGAAGGTTCCCAGTCTTGCCCTGACCCTGCGTTCCAGGGCTCCATGTAGGGATAATTTATACAGTTTAAAATATGTAGCTCACCTGAAGTCTGGTACTACATGGAAATGGGTTTAACACTGAAGTGATAGCTCAGATCTCAAACACTACTGTTCCATTCTCAGTTTATTTGAAGGGAAATTGGAAATAAATGAAGCAAGCAGCACCTCTTCCTGATATAAGAATGGGCAATAAGATAAAGAAGTGTCTATAATCAAGCTGCAATATTTAGCCACAATGAGCTTGTGAGTGGAATCACTTTTCCTGCAGATTTATTTGGCTTGCGAAAAGCTTTAATTGGAAAACATCACAAATTGAATTTATCATCGTCATATAGCAGAAATACTAGCATTAATGTGCAAGATGAAATGAAGATCTAAGTAAAAAATGGGGGGGTTGGTCTCATTCGTGCAGTACAGGATGATGATGATTTCTTGTACTTGGGATTGACAGATCAAGGACTTGAGGATGCTTCTGAAAGTCTCTGAGTGATAAGAAGAGCGGAATCTGCACTGCATCTTGTTTTTGATCTCTCTGGGAAAAGCCCCTCTTGAAGGGGCTTCCCTCTCTGTGTGCCACTTCAAAGTAGGCACCCCTGGTCCTGCTTGCTTGCCTGGGTCCCTCCAGAGCCTCCACCCACCCCCATAGTTGCCTGTATATGCAAACTGCAGCAACGGAGCCCTCTGTGCAGGAACGGTGCCGTTTCTGAGAGCAATCCCAAGAGGAAGTGCTCAGCATGGATGCAGGTTGATGGCAGTGGTGCCACGGCCATGGAATGCTTCTGCCTTTTCCTCCTACTTTTCTTTGTTCTGATTTGAGCCCCTGATCACAAATGATTTAATACAAGCTCCCATGTTCACCAACCCAAGTGTTTTCTAACATAGCTAGCAGTGTATCTGAATCCCCCTTCAGCCATGTAACCAGTTTAAGTGGTTAAACTGGACTGCTAAGGTTATATAGAGAAAAGGAGGAAGATCTGGAAGTATTATTTAAGTGAAAGTGAGTTAGCTAGGTATTTAAAAAGATATCTGGAGTCCTGCTGTTGTAAGATAACCTCATGATGAGCCTAATGTGATGCACTCCGTGGGGACTGACTGGTTTGGAAGCTGGACAGCCCACAGTTCCCTGCAGTGAGATTCCAGTGCTTGCCCCAAGGTTGGAGAGAGGGTTCAGTGCATGAAAATGTTGGTAGCCAGTCATAGCACCAGGTGATATTAGAGTGAGGAAAGTGCAGCATTACTTCCCATGGCACTAGGTAGTGCTAGAATGTGGCTGTGATGTTTTGTGCAATTGTGCTATACTGCCTCACCACCTTGTGATTGTTTAATAAAGCAGATATGAAGGCAGAGAAATTAACCCCTAGGAGACATGAGAAGGACATGCTCTTCCTCCCGGAATGACTGCAGAAGAAGCAGCAGCCTTGGTGAAGCCATGAGAAAGACAGCTCATGCCCACAGGTGGAATGCTAGACACGGCCACATCCTTGCTAAAGGCCATCCCCTTAGGAGCACAGGAAGCAGCCCTGTATGAGTCAGGCCAATGGGCCTGCGAGCAGGAGCTTGTTCTGCCCTCCCAGGAGATGCTGGAGGGTAGATCTAGGGTCTGAGGAAGCGGATGGTCTTTCCGAGTACAGCCTAGAAACTTGATGTCTGAAGAAAGCACAGCATGTGATTCAATGTGCTTCTCTGTCTTTCTAAGCTTTCCAGTCAATCTTTGTCTATGTTAGGAATCTCAATGGAGATTTTTAGCCATGGTCTGTTCACCTCTCGCCTATTTACATGGAAGCTATGCAAGAGTATTTGGAAGTGTGTGTGTGTGTGTGTGTGTGTGTGTGTGTGTGTGTGTGTGAGAGAGAGAGAGAGAGAGAGAGAGAGAGAGAGAGAGAGAGAGAGATGCGGGATGCAAGAAGCAATTAGATACATCTGTTGAGAGCTTTCCTCTCTTTTGTGAGTGTTAAATAGGAAAACTCCATTTATCATTTGTCAGGCTGCAGCACCCATTCCATTTTTAATTTTGCCAAGTGAACTCTCAGAAATTAGAGATTATTGTAGATATTTAATGAGCGAACATCATTTAGAATATTCAGTGTTCTGTCACTACCATCCAGTTTCCAAGCCTTGAAAAACGCCACTGATATGTTCCAGAAATATGTAGGGTTGGATGCAAAAACAATAAACCTCGGTTACAGCTGTTCCTGCAGCTGCCGTAAAGCCTCATGTACCCCAGCCGTGAGAGTGATTGATAGCCAAATTACATTGCTGCTACAGTTTTGTGTCAGACTAATTATTGCACAATGTATCGGTTGCATGAGGGAATATCACACTTTTTACTGCACACAGGATGAATTCCGATCACTTTCTAGAATGACACTGCATATATTAGCAAGTGCAAGTCCCTTTGTGTGTTTGTGCATGTGTTCATGCATTTGCACATAGTTTCAGTACTTGAAGATCTGAAAACAGTTGGAAACACAATTACAAAAAAACCCCAAAGGACCATGTTTCTGGAGAGAAATCTGAATATTTGGAGAGCAATGTATGTGGCATAAATTTCAAGTATGCTCCACTTTTAAGAAGTTTATTATGTAAGTACACATAATACTTGTTGGGCACACAATTATTCCATGCTATATTCTTATGTTTCTGTTAATACCACAAATAACCATGTTTAATGCTTCTTATTAATTATGTGATGAAACAAATTCTGCTCTCTTGCATGCTGAAGTATGATTACTAGCTTCAAAGTTGCTGTAAGTTAATGGGTGTACGAGGGCGAAAGACTGTTCCAACGAGCTTGAGGCTTCTGTAGATAATCTTCTCCTTCTTTGGGTGCCCGAGGTTCTAATATAGCTCTTGGAACATAGTGCACGGCAGTTTCGAAATAGCCAAAAATGAGTCACTAATCCTTACCGCAGCAAATAATGCCACCTATAGTGAATGGTTCCAATTTCATGCTTCACTTTCAGCCACTTATTCTAATTCATGCCTTCTTCCTTTTCTGTGGCAGTAGTAATCCACACAACAAAGACTGGGCTTTTTTAGCATAAACAAATATATTTCCGGGAATAAAGAAAGTTAAAACAGAAAAGGATAGGGGAGAGAAGTAGAAATGTTAAATACAGTCTCACACTGGTTCCTATGACACTCGCCATCTGCTGACTCTGTAGAGATGGTCCCATGGATGAATTTAAGCCACCATTTTGTTGATATTGCACTGATACAAGCACTACAAAAGTATACATTTTGGATAATAATTAATAGTATTGCTTGTACAGTATGTTCTCATAATTGGATTCAAATCAATCAGCACAAAACAGAATTCATTATTGGCACATGATCCAATGGCTGTTATGGAAGTGAATTTGTTGATAATAGACAGGAGAGTCAGAGTCAAACAAATCCTAAAGAGTGTGGGTCTCTCAGAAGCCCCATGGAAAGAAAAGATAATGGATACCCAAGGGCACAAACTAGTAAGCAACAAACTGAGGGCATTTTAACTCCATCTTAAAACACACACACACACACACACACACACACACCCCTAACTATTACTGTTCAGTTGAGAAACAAAAATGAAAACAAAAAAGAAACACACATTTGTCTAATAAAGATGTTAGGGACATTAAGACTCAAAGTTTTATGGTTGGTTTGGTTGGCTCATGATTTTATCAAGTACTCCTTCATGTTCCAATCAAATTCCTGGCAGCGTTGGTCCAAGTGATCAACAGAGAAAGGAAACGATGTAAGTCTTACTCTGGTACTGCCTTATTCTATATACCAGAGGTTGATAGGAAAACTGGTTTTTATGATACACCGTCCTGAATTGAATGGAACAACATTCAACTCTACTTAGGTAATCCAGGAAGAATTTAGGTCAGGCAAGTCAAGAATCCAAATCTTTCCCCTTCCCTTCAATTTGTTGTTCAAAAGATGACCTTTTCCCAAATAACGAACAGTGCAAATACTAAATTTAAACAGAAAATACATGATCTATGAGTGACAAAGCAAGAAGGAATCAGCATTGCTGAGTACAGTTTCAAACAACTAGGCTTCAGTTCAGCTTTGCATGCAAAATAATGATTTACTGTGATGCAGCTGTGGTGTGGATACAGATATATTTAGATGGATTGATTGGCAATAGAATTTTATCAAATATATATGGCTTTTCAGTCACCTCTGAAATGTTCTGCACCTTACTGAGGATAAGTTAAGTTCCTTTATTTATTTATTTATTATTATATTTATATTCCTCCTTTTTTTCTCCCAAGAAACTCAAGGCAGCTTACCTCCTTCTTCTCTCAATCTTATCCTCTTTCCACTTAGTCCGATATTCATTTCAGCATGACACATGCTCTTGAAGCTTCAGGCTCTCTCTGGGAATTGCCACTTCCTTCATGCTGGAGATAACAGTTGAACCAAGGAGGTACCTGCAGATTACCTGCAGAAAGGTAGCAGCTGGCTTTCTTTGTGGGGGGGGGGGTGGCGGGGATTGGTTATGGAGGATCTTCTGCTCCCCTCTTTCAGCTCAAGGCCCTTCAGCCTCTCACTCTGCTGACCCCTGATACAGCCTGCATGCCCATGGTCTCTCTGGGCTCTTCCCTCAAATTGCTGGTTGCTGGTGGAAAGGATGGAAGTACAGGTGGTTTTGGCCTCACAATATCTTTCTGCCATGGCCAGGGACAATTGCCTCCCTCCCCTCCCCACCCCCAGTTAAGCATGATAGACATCTGGATGCACACGTACCCCTTTGTTAGTGGTCAATGGAAAAATAAGGAAGGGATTGAGACATTTCATCCTTCTGAGGCTGCCCAGCTGTTTTTGTATATGACTACTTCAAGCCTTTGCCCTTGGCTTCTTCCCAAATGTGTTGGATGTGGAACAGCACCTGGGTTCAGAGACTTCTGTTCCACTCCACACATGAGTAGGAGCTGACCGTGGCTGTAGAGGCCTGATGTTCCCTCCCTTCATGGGGAGGGGCAAGAAGGAGGGTACCCTCTGCCTCAGCTTACCCTTGTGGAGCAGGGATGCATGGCTCCTCAGGTGGAATTAGCACAGCCAACTGAATGAGCTTTCTCCTGCGGATGGATGTCTTCCTTGGTGCCCGGATGCATGCCACACCTGTAGCCATTCAGAGCATTAGGGAGGTAGAATGAGGCTGTTTCAATAGAAACAGTTTTCTGCCCCTGTTCCACGCACCCGAGAAAATTAGGCTCCCAATATATCTGAATGCTAGGATCCAGGTTCACTAGGGATTATTTATCATTAGTTTGTATTGCATTATTTAAATCTCTCTCTCAATCTCTCTCCACCCACCCTCACCCTGATCTTCAGCTAGAATGACTCATATGTTGAATAATAAATTAGAAGATAAACAGACAGACCAAGTGCAGGGGATATAATAGAGGACCTGGTCTCCCCTTTCCCCTTCGTTGCCTAACTTGCTGTATCGGTATCTCTCTCCCATCTGAGGCAGATGAGTTTCAGCACTGTTATACTAAGTTGTGCCATCTTATTTGTTTATTACTGTTCATTCACTGCTCTTTAGAAAACGTATCACAGAGATTTGCACATGTAAACATTTAAGGTCACAGAAACTTTTTCCTTTTTCTCTGTGTGTTGGTATCTATATAATACTGCATCTGGTTTAGAGGAATCTGCTCTCCCTGGCAAACCATCTCCCAAAATTTTGGCTGCTTCCTTGCTCTTGACAAGCCTTGTCAGGTTACATCCTCGTGCCATTTTGTTTCACTTCCTGCTTCATGTGCAGCCCGGCCTAATGCTATGTGACACTATATACAGGATAGCTGCAAACAAACACATTTTTCTGTCAGCTGTCTGGGGTTGTTTTGGAGAGAAAATGGCCAGATCCAAACTATTCTAACATGATCAGGCCCAGGATTGGAAGTGTGTCAAGATGACTAGAATTTCTAATGAGAGGTTTTCAGGAGAAAAGGAAGCAGGAAGGGTCAAGCTCGCTGGGCACTGCCAAGTGGCACACCCGCGTAGGGTCCCTGTGCCAAGCTCTGGGGGGCCCGGGTCCTGTTCCTCCCCCCCACCCCCACCCCCACCCCTCCCTCTAGCACATGAATAGCATCAGGAAGAAGGAAAAGGGCCAGTCACCTTAACGGCTCCCAAAGCTGAGCAAGCCGTGCCCAAAAAGGGAGAGCAAATGCAGAGCAGGAATGTCATCCCGGGGGGGGGGGGGCACGTAGAGAGCAAGGCCGCTGACTGCATCTTGCCCAAGGACTCTCCAGGCCAGAACTAACATGGAAGGAGATTAGTGGCTCGGGATGAAGAAGCTATTGGGCAGGTCGGCCTACATGAGGCAGAGTGAGGCAGCTGCCTCAGGTGGCCGGCTGAGAAGTGGCAGTTAATTTTGGAGGGGAGATTGTGGGCCACATGCCCAGCTCTGCCCGACCTTAAGTGACTCTGCTGCCTTTCAAGGGTAATGGAGGAGGCTGCCTGATTACCAGATCCACTGGCCAGTTCAGAGAGCTTTTGCCACTGTTTTATTTGTATTTTATTGTATCTTTTGCATATGATTAATTGTTATGAAACTCCCAGACAGCTTTGGCTGTTGGGTAGAATAGAAATGAAATTAATAAATATAATGGAAAAGGAGAGGGCACCCTCTTGTCCTTTGCTACAGCCCAGCCCCTTTTGGCCTCTGCACAAATTCTGCAAGTGTTGTGTTGTGCCATAGTTGCCCTCCTCCAACTGCCCTATCAAGGATTTGATGGTGGAAAATGTGGGGTTACACACATGTGTAATATTCTTTTTAAAGATCACAGGCAGCTGTAATGGTAACAATACCTACCAGTCTACACTCCCATGTATCTCCAGATGACCTTAGTTTTCCATGACCACCATGAAGATTCAGAAGTGAACCTTCAAGATATCATCTTGGTGGTGGCCTCCACACTCTGGAATACCCTTCCCTGTGCATTTTGGGAGGCCTCATGTTTTAAACACCTCCCAAAAACACACTTGTGCTCCCAGGTTTTCACAGGGTTATTACTAATTAATTGTAATGTGCTACTATATGCTACTCTGTCCTACTATTTCTTGTATAGTCGTTATTGTTATACTAGTTGAAACTCTGTTTTAAGTGTGATCTTTATTCATACATGTAAACCTCTCAGAAATTATAAAAGGTGGTTTTTGAATGTTATTAATGTATAATGAACAAACAATATTAAGGAATAGCCTAGACAGAAAGGTAGACATGTTGGGTTAAAGTAATATGATCAATGGATGGAGAAAATGACTACAAATGCTTCCTTTTTTATCTCTCTCGAGACTTTCTACATGAGGCTTTTAGCCTGCCACTTTATTAAGATGTCTGCTTCCAAATTAATTGCAGAATTAAGATCAGCTTCTTACTTGTGTTCCCCTCACCCCAAGCTTCCTCTTTTCCCTTCCTTTCCATATGTTCCCTTGCACAAGCACCAGGTATAGCAGAACTGGGTGGCACACATTTTGCCCAGGCATTTCCAAACAATTCCACACTTTCCTCAGTGTAAAAGAAGCCATGACAATAGTTGCAGACACCAGAGGATGACAACATCATGGAAAGCAACTGCAAATCAACATCTTGTGAAGATCAGCTCTTCCCCCAGTGCCTACATCACAGAGAACTGACTTGAATAGTCCTTGCCTCTCCACGAGAAACTCTGATGACTTCCATTCTGAGAGAACGGTGACTATCCATTTATTGGACCTTCAGCTAATGTAGGACTAGCAGTCTGGCTGGTCAAAGAATATGGAGTCAATTATCTGGTTAGATAATGGTCAAGTATTCAAGCCAATCTGGAAATTCTGCTGAATTGAAAAGTGAGTATAAAAACAATTAATACATGGTATGTTGATTGATTATAGAGGAATTCATTATAAGTACAAAAGCAAAACCAAGAGGAATGCCTTAGCTGGTGTTTTGATTTAGCCAAATAGGTAGCAACTTAGTATGTATGTATGTATTATATTTGCATTTGATTAATAAAGCTCAGCAGCTGGAGCTCTCTTGGCAGCTCGCCATGAATTACAGCATATAAAATACAATATAAAAGTTGAAAAATGCATTATATAAGAACAATAACAGTAACAAACCAAAATAAAACTTTGCATCAATGCAAAGATTTAAAATAAAGGAGCAGATTTTAAGCAACAGAAACTGAAATAAGGCACTGAAAAGAGTACCGTATATGCACCAGGCAAATGTCTCTGGGAAGCTTATGCCACAACCAGGCTGCTACAGCAAAAAGGGCCTCTTCACCGTAGCTGCCCACCTCACTTCACTTCGACAGAAAGTAAAAAGATTAACAAACTGGCAAGCAGCCCCAAGTCCATGATCTTATTTTCTGGGTGCCCATGTCTTCCATTTTATTTGACCTCACTAGCAAACTGCCCTTCTTCCTCTTCCTCTTTGTCAGGACTTGATGCTGTGTATTCTTCTGCCACAAATTTGAAAATATTCTACCCTTGATGCTTACGCTATAGCCTATTTCCTGAGTTTACTCATATCATTCTTCATACCACCCAAAACATAGCAGCTGATCAACTCCCAGATTTATTTGAAATACTATTTCAGAAATTATATTGTTCAAGCAAGGCTGGGTATAACATGTCTAGAAAGGCAAAGCTGTCAGTTCAGATCAAATCAGTGCTTGGGGGATTCATTGCTAAGGTTTATTTGAAGAATGTGCCAAGAATTAGGAGAAGATACAGGCAGAACTTTCTCGTTGGTCCTGAGACTATTACATATGACCGAATTTATAGTCTACAGCTCAAGCAGGGAGTGTTTGCAGAACTTTTGCCTTGGGTGAACCATTGGACATAGAGATCATCTGAGGCTACACAGTTTGATGGCTGGAAATATCAAGGCAATAATACTGGGTGCTTATTGGCTGTATCTGAAATAAACAAGGAACAGAAAAGTCAGGAAATAAAAAAGGACCCCATAAAGGAAGAACACGGTTGATCCATTTAACTCACCAGGTTTCCTAAATTCAAATGTTCAGGGGTTACTGTGTGCTCTTTGGCCACGATTATACTACATTTTAAACAACTATCCTGAAAAGCTGTACAAGAAACAGGGAAATTACTTGCCAGAATCAATGGGTAATAACATTGGGAAAAGGTTTTATAGTTAGCAGCATTCAGCTCAAAGAAAAACCACTGCATGAATTGGCTTTGCTATCTTCACTTTTTCAAGGAGCCCAGTAACTTTGCAAGTTATTGCCTTGCATGTATTTAAAGCTGAAACTGAGAGTCTTATAGTGTAATCCTATGCGGATGCCTGTAACCCTCCTAACATGGAAGACAGAAGTATCCTTTCCAAATCATGTGAAATGCTAGTTCTCCTCTACTCAGCACTGGTTAGGCCTCCTCTGGGGTACCGTGTCCAGTTCTGGGCACCGTAGTTTAAGAAAGATGTAGGCAAACTGGAAAGGGTTCAGAGGAGGGTGACAAGGATGATCCAGGGACTGGAAACAGAGCCCTATGAGGAGAGATTGAAAGAATGTTTAGCCTTGAGAAGAGAAGTCTGAGGAGAGATATGATAATACTCTACAAGTACCTGAAAGGCTGTCACAAAGAGGAAGGCCAGGATCTCTTCTCAATCATGCCAGAGTTCAGGACATGGAAAAATGGGCTCGAGTTACAGGAAGCTGGGTTCTGGCTGAACAGCAGGAAGAACTTCCTGACTGTCAGAGCACTATGACAATGGAAACCGATGCGCTAGGGAGGCTGTGGGCTCTCCCACACGAGAAGCATTCAGGATGCAACTGGACAGCCATCTAAGAGGAATGCTTTTAACGGGGAGTCCTGCACTGAGCTGGGCTTGGACCTGATGCCTTCTTGGACCCTTCCAGCTCTACTATTCAATGGTTCTATGACTGTGGGCACCCTATGAAAGGCAGGAGGAGCATGGATGCAAAGGTTGCCTCTAATTCCTCCTGCCCTGCAAAGCACCAAAGTCAGTCCTCAAAGCGCAGTGCTCTGGAAGGAGGCTGAGGCAGCAGCAGGGGACCTGCTGTCTTGAGGCTCAGCCACTTCTCCTGCCCTCCCAAGCCCCCACCCTGCCCTGAGGCACCTCAAATGCATTCATATTTATTCACCAGTGTTTAGAAAATTTGCAGCACATCTCCTGTGGATGCATTTTCCCACATCCCACTGTATCTATCTCTCTATCTCTATCATCTCTATCTATTGCTATCTATCTATCTATCTATCTATCTATCTATCTATCATCTCTGTCTCTATCATCTCTATCTCTCTATCTATCTAAAGAAAAGAAGACACTTCTGCACTTCCCCCACAGTAAGCACATCAGCATCATTAAAGGTAGAGAAGCATCATTTTTTCAAAACAAAGAGAAAGAACAGGGTGGTGGCAAGGCAAGGCAAGACCTCCTTCAGTATCTGAGCCCTGCTAGATCTAATCCAGCAGTTCCTTCCCACACTGGCCAACCCGCTGCCCATGTGGAGCCCACAGCAGGATGAGAGCAACCACCCCCTGCTGCCAAAGCTCCCCAGCATCTGCTGTTTGGAGGTGTCCTGTGCACGTCACATTCTCTCGCTAGGAGAACCTGAGCTTATCCTCTGCCTGGTGAAATTGGAACAGAGCACCAAAGTGCACCGCCATTTCCAAACAGCAGCATTTGTCCTGGCTGGGCAAAACTGTGGCTGCAAGGTGCTGCCACTCCGCCCAGCGCTGCGGGTGAGGCTGCAGCTGCCGCCACCTTCAGTTCCCCAGAATGACTTTGGGGTCACTGCTGCCCCCCTGCCACCTGGGGAGCAGGCAGTGGCAGGCTCCAGTGGGAGCAGGCAGAGGAACTCTGCATCCCAGGCATCTCCAGTTCCCAGGGGCCAAGGGGTGCAGAGCAGTGGTGGGAGGACCCCAGGGCCCTTGGCACTGCGGTTCCTCAAATCTGGTGCTGGCCTGGCATCTCTCCCCTTTTCCTTACATCCGGGAGGAGGAAAGTGGGTGCACTGTGGAAGGGTTGGATAGGCCCACTTGCCGCCTGGCTCTTTCACAAGCTCTGTCTGCCTTCCTGCTTTGCCTGGGCAAGAGGCTTTTCCTCTGATCCAGAGACAAGAAGCTAAGACGCTATAACCGTGCAGGCATTCAAGGGATTATTGATCTTCTACAATTCAGCCAAGGGGCATTTTCTCTTTGAAGATTCTGCCACTCACCGTGTGTTATTCTTGTTGCTGTTCTGGTTGCCTGCACAGAGCTCAAGTGATGTGGCTGCTTTCTTGTTCCTATTGGGGGTGCCCATGTCAGCAGAGGGACAAAGAAGGACTTCTGCCCGTTGGGCTCCTGCAAGAGGACATTTTGGGTGTCAGGCAAGAGGTGGCATCTTGGGAGGTGCATCATCACCGTGCAGGCTGAACACTGCTGTAAGGAGACGTGGAAGAGATTTGTAAGCTGTCCTGAGATGCTGCTGTGAAGGATGGGATAGAAAAGTTAGAACGAACAAACGAAAGAAGAGCATTCACCAAATTTGGAAGCACCCGAGAACCCTGATGCAGATGTAACCCATTTCTACCAACCGGCCAGGGGACCGCCAAGGAGATGGCCCAAAGGAACCATCTTATTCTCTATCCCTCTGGCTGTCTCTCTGAATCTTTCTTTCTGTTGCAGCCTTTAATTTCTTTAGCTTTATATCGTTTTTGTCTCATAACTGTTTCTACGTTTTGGTATAACACTACAAGTATAAGAACAAATATTAGGGTTTGTTTAGTTACTGTTTGGACAGAGGCACACTTGGATTTACATGCTGGGCATATCACAAGGGGGAAGGAAATAAAGAATATGGGTCCGCGCATCAGGCAATCTCTGTCAGTGCCTCCAGATGTCAAACAGGTGAGCATTTTGCTTCTCACTCTCAGTGCCTTGCAGTTCTTTCTCAGCCTGTGGTTTTTATGTGTGAGGCTTGAGAGACAGGTTTCTAAATGAAACGTTTACACAATCCTGCAGATAAACACATTTCAAGCTGAGTGCGGGCTGCAAAAGAAAGAAAAAATTATAGCTCGGGGCCTGTGCAATTTTGAAGCACATCTCAAGGGCAGCAATTGAAAGGGATTAAAAAAAAATGTTCATAGCAAATGAAATCAAAACATTCTGACCCTTCAAATATGATGCATCTTTTTCTTAAAGTTGTATTTTTTCAGTACTTTGGTTTCTGTCCTACAGAATATTGAATATTTTCCATAAATACAATTCAAAATGTTCAAGTGTTTCAGAGCCAAGTGAAAACCACTGACACAATCATTGACCTGCACCTCATTCCCATGCCACCGCATGTTAGGCTCTTGCTCAGCCCTCCCAATCTGTTGCTGTTCCGATGTTTTGGACTTCATTTCCCATCAGTCCTGTCCAGTATGGCAAACTGTCAGGAATCCTGAAAGTTGTAGTTTCTGGAGGGCACCAGGTCAGGGATTATTGGATTCATTAATAATTTATCAGACTATTTTACTTACAAATGTGAATTGTTCCTTCATTTCCATTGCATTATTTATATCAGACTTGATAGTGGAATTTCCTTTGGGCATTTATAATCATTCATTCTGAATCTTGGGGTGACTTTTACACCCCAGACTCTCATCTCTTGTGTAACCCACGATCTAGTTCTTCTAGGACATTGTCAAATGCATGGTAGTAAGTGGTGCCTCCACATTTCAGCCACCTGTCTTTTGCAAAGTTCTTTCTGTAAACCAAGCATGCTTTGGCTATCGTATGGTCTGAACCAGCCACTGAGGAAGAAGCTTTGCATGCCTTGTCCAGGGCTGGTGTCAACTGGCATCATCAATGGGATGTGACTGTGGACTGAAGAGGCATCGGATGCAGGTCAGTGACCTCTTTCCCATACTGCCCACGTCTGCCCACAACCTATAGTCTTCTCTTGCGCTATTCTTCATAGCTATGACATATCTGGTGTTGCATCGGCATAGCAGGGTTGTATCCAGTTGCCACAAGATGGCACCCACAGAGCAGCCACCCTTTTCTGCAGTGAACCTCTCCTTCCCTACTTCTTCCCTCTTCTTGTACACACAGGAGACTTTTCATGTGATCAGAGAAATTGCCTGCTAAGCTGAGTTCTCAGCAAAAAGAGAAGGGGATGCTCTTCAGGAGCTGAGGAAAGCATCCCAGGCCAGTGGAGACATTCCTCCTTGGATACTAATACAATGGCCAGATGACCACTCTATAGTCATTTGACTGAAGAGCAGGAGAAAAGACTGACTGACTGACTGACGGACTGAAAGCTAACCTTTCAAAAAACATGCAATCACATTTAAGGTTTCCCAGTTGTTCTTCCATTCCCACATGTTTGGAAATCCAGGCAAAAGTTTACAAATTCGTTGTTGTTTTTATATCCTAAAACTTTTGTCAAAGGCTTGAAAACCATTTAACAGGAGAAGAGATGAACCCATAGAAGGGATGCTTAACCAGCTTTTTAAATGCATATTGTGGCCAGTTGCTCAACTGTTTTGTTTGTGTGAACCTTTGCCTTTTTGTTTTAGCTGTACGGTTTTACTGACAAGTCAGGTTTTGCCCTGAGGACTTGCCAAAACCCATTGGGTCCTACCCCAGATGTGCAAAAATAGAATAACTAAAATAAAATGTTGGGTTCTGGCACCATCTTCAGGTCCATTCTGGAATCTACCCTGAGCCCCACCCAGGGACCAAGATTTTTTTTTTTAAGTTCACAATCATAAATTCACCAATAACAAGGTAAATGAAGCCATGTTGTCAAAATACAGACGCTGAAGTAGCTAGTGCCCTCTGAATTTTAATCTGGATTGGCATGGACTGCTCAATTGGGAGTGTAGACTGATTGAGCTTTACTATCAAAATAACTCATAACGGCATATGCACTGTTGTTTTAAAAAGAAAATGGTGTTTTGTGATCATGATCTAAGGAAGCCAGCTTGCCTAAAAATTGTGGGAACAATCCTGGGCTTACTGTCAGAATTGCGATTCGTCAGGGTCTTGAAGTGCCTCCTTACAATGCCTTGTGCATCTTTTGAAGCCTCTTCATCGCAGCTTCCTCTGTCATAAGGCAAACTGGGGCTCCTGCATTGGGGGCAGAAAGAGAGGAGGAGGGCAGACTCTGCGCACTCCTGCCAGAGGGGCTTGTGCCCACTCCAGGGAGTGCTCCAGAGAACCTGCCACGTGCTCTCCCCCCACAGCATTTGCCACAGTGGTCGGCGTGGCTGCCCTCGGTTTCCCCTTAGCCTTGCTGCCAAGGCAGCCAGAAAAAAGAGCCCTGCTCCTCTGCTTGGCTGGGCTCCAGGAGGAAGGGTGCCTGGTGCTTGCTGCAGCCGCAGCTTGTGCCATCACTTTGGGCTAGGAGAGCCTTTGGTGACTTTATTCCTGGCACAGGTCCTCTAACTTCCTGCTCTTTCAAGATCCCATCTTATTCACAGCTTCCCAGCTTGCCCTGCTCTCTTGACCTCTTGCAAGGAGTGCTGTGAACTCAAGTAATGCAGCAGCAGCAACAGGGAAAGGACACTCCGCTCTAGCCCTGGGGTCTCCAGCCTGGTTCCCGTAACGCTTAAGCATCGCTGCATTTTTATTTGCTTTCTTAAGGTACTTTTAATTCCCTTTTCTAACTGGGAGTTTACCATGATACAAGCAGAGGTTGTATCCCACACCATCTTTATTTGGACTCAACAGAGTGGTTTTGTGTTTTGGAGCTCAGAGCCAGCCCCTCTCATGTCCTTATGCTCTTGAGTCAGTTACCTTTCTTGTAGTCTCACCGGTTTGCGTTTGCCTTCTGGGAAATGAGTTTTTTGTGACTAGTTGTGCCCCGATGGAAGTCATGATAGGGGTGTTCAAGGCCCATCACAGCTACTTGTTTGGAGGACACTTTTCCCAAAATCCCAAATGTGTCCAGCCATGTGACCCACACACTAGACCACAGTTCCAAGAAAGCCTGGTTGCTGCCAATTAATTATTTAATTAATTATTAATTATTTCTAGTACTGCGGGGGGGGGGAATTCTATTTACCCTCTCTGCACCAGGGGTCCCTAACAAAAGGTGACTGTCTGTGGGCACCATCAGACCACATTCATAAAACTTAAGACATCTAAGGGAATGCCAAGGGTGTGTTTCTCAGGGTTGTTCTACTTTTAATATATTCATTAATTTAATTCATTTTAATGTGCTGATGAGTTTGTGGATGGCAGACAACCCTAACTAGTCCATAAGTGTGTAGTCAACACAGTGTGAAGGCAGGAAAGAATAGGGAGAAGAGCAGAGTTATGTGCCTTGGTTTAGCATTCCCCAAAGGGAGTGAGAGGGCAGCCTCCACATTCCGGGGGCCCTGCAGATATGCCGGGCATGGGATGTGGGGGGCCTAGGGAGCCTGCCCAGGGAAGTCTGGCTTCACTCTGACCACTGCAAGTTTGCTCCAGAAGCTTCATGGCATCAAGGAGGGGCTCATCCAACCATGCAGAGCCACGTTTCTGCACTAGTGATTCCATGAACTTCCATCGTGCCCCTTCCCAACTATTCTCTATACTAAAGAACCACATGGTTTGCTTGTCTTTGCAGAGAATGTGCTCTAACAGCTCGGGATGTTCTTTGCTGCTCCTGTGGCAGCTGGGCACATGCTTCCTAGGATGCTTTGCTTTTCCTGGGATTGTGGCTGGAATTAGGCAGGTACATACACATTAGCTGACAGATGTTAAATTTTATGTCTTTCATGCACTAATGTGGAGCATCGATTCCAGGAAGGTAGGAATACGTGCTGCTTAAGGTATTGGAATTATTGCTATAATTATTACATTGTATTTATATCCCTCCTTTTTTCCTTTTGTGAGGAAGCCAAGGTGACTTACATAGCTCCATTTTATCCCCAGAACAACAACCCTGTGAGGTAGATTAGGCTGAGAGTGAGTGACTGGTCCCAAATCACCCAGGAGCTACATGGTTAAGCAAGGACTAAAACCAGAATCTAGCAGTTGCCCAATTCAACACTCTCATCATCACACCACTTCTCTCCTCCTCTTCCTCCTCCAGTCTTTCGTCCGTCGTCATCTCCTCCTCCTCCTCCTCCTCCTCCTCCTTCTCCTTCTATAAAATAAAATCACCTATATAGTTCAGAATTTCAGAAGACAGTCTTGCCCATAATTAACATCCACAGAATGTGAAAATGTGCAGACTGCTGTCATATATCACAAAATACATTCAGAGCTGGATTAATGAAATCACTGGGGCAACTGCATATTTCAAGCAGGATCTTCTATTCCAACTTTTTTTCTTTGGAACTTCCAAGTGAACCCATATTCCTGTCTAGCCAGTCAAAATTAATCTTCAGCAGGAAAGAGCACTGAACAGCTCATGCACCATTGTGCAAAATATTAAGACCCATGTTTATTCTCTTTGCTAGCTGCTTGATTCTTACTATTAAGCACTCCGGGGGGCAAATGTTTCTGTTCAAATGTGTCTCTATTTTTCCTGAAGAGGTGGCTGTGAAATTTGTTTGGTATTTTGCACCGCCTGCTGCATGAAGGTCATAGTTGCATAATTATCCTTAACACACTCCCTTAATGCAGTTCCTAATCTAAATATTTGCTGGAGGAATATACTATGCACACATACTCAATGAACTGTTTACTGTAGCAATATCTGCTTGCTGCAAAATGGGACAGGGAGAAGTTGTTTATACAGATTGCTGAACGCAGAGAAATGTCGAACGCTCTGAATAGGGCTGTATTGTGAAGGTTAAAAAACACAATTTAGCTGGATGAATAATGAGCACATTGTCCCCACTTAAGCAGGAACATTATGCAAAGCCCAGGACATGCTTCTGCTTTTCTTAGGAATAAGCACAGATTGTATTTAAGAAAGTCTCATCTCCTTAATTCTGTCCTGGTGGCTGAATTGCCACCCAGAAAGCAGGGGGCTGCAGAAGCCTGAAGGTCACAACACAAAATAAAATCCAAGCGCAGAAGGGGGGGGGGGGCGTTGATCACAAATTCTCTTGTGGGAGGGAGCAAAGCACTTACGCTGTGGAAGTCGGTGATTACATAATAGCAGCACTTTAGGAATAGAAAGGATTTGACAGCCTCTGCCTCTTTATTACACTGTGTCATTTTAGAATATCCAAATGCAGTTCCCATTTTCCAGCAAAGGCTTTCAGAATCCAACAGAGATGAAATGTGCAGTTAACTACCGAATGAAGCACTTGTCAAAACTGGTCGCAACCATTGTTAGCAATTATAAACTCAGCTAGGCAGGGCTGGATTTTCAGATGTGGGTTTTATGTATGCTTGTAAATTCCCTGGCCACGCCAGGGCCCAACTGTCCATTATGAATACAAAATCTCAAGACAATCCAGGGAAGGATGTTTCTAAATCAGCATTATCAGTGAAATAAACATAGTAAAGCTATTTTTATTACGATCACTGAAACATCAAAAGCTCAGAGGAAAGGTCATACCTCTTCAGAGTGCATTATGTGCATTCATAATCTCCTTAAAAAAAAACCCAGAGACTGTGTTTGTTTTTTGAGTAAACAGTGCCATCACATGGTGAGTTTTTCAAAAAGTTATATAAGTACATTGTTAACCAAAATGGATGCAAAGCAGACACTTTTACTTCAGTGTGTATTTCATATACACATAAACAATGTTAAAAGATGTTTGGATCTTCTGAAAAGGTACATACAAAAGTTAGAATGAATTCAGAACTTGCCTTAGGATTTCCCAAGCACTTTCATAGAAAAGGATGTGAAAAATTGAAAAATCCGACATTGCGTAATGCCAGTGATACCCAAACTTTTATATATCTGTTTATTTCAGGCCCTTACATGCTATTTTCACACACACACAGTTCAAAGCAGACCCCTATTCTATCTGGTTCGTTCAGTGCATTTCATGTTTCCCATCTGAAATGCTGATTGCAAGATGCTGGCGCATATACACAGTTTCTTTTACTCTGATGCAGCTGGATTGAATATGTGTGATCTGCATTGGTCCTGAAATATTTACTGGGAGACACGCTGGAGAGATCCTTAGAAGTGGCTGACTACCAGTAGATAATACTAGAAATCACTAGTCAGACCTCATCTAGAATACCATGTTTAGTTCTGGGCACCAAGATTTAAGAAAGATGCAGAAAAATTAGAAAGGGTCCAGAAGAGGGCAACAAAAATTATCCAGGGTTTGGAAACACTGCCCTGTGAGGAGAAACTGAGAGAACTGGGTACACTGGTCTACAAATTTTGGGAAATTATCAACCTCCAAGATAAAATGTGCTAATGCTTACATATTTTGATTAGATGAATTAGAAAACAGGTGATAAAGGTACTGGTTGGCTAAAGTGTTTGAGATTTTTGACAATATTTATACACCTTTGCCTACAAAGGAGGGAGGTGTCTGATGATCATGATGCCTCGTAACTACTTGACAAAGTACAGTAGAATAATGAAAATGGTACCACATGGAAGTGTATAAATTTATCTTCACTTTGAGACTGAAGATGTTTACCTAACTGTAATTTATTGTTCTTTTATTGCAAAGTGCATTTGTCTTGGTCAGATCTACGCATCATACAGTTACATCTGGTGGCTTGTGAAATTGTCATTGCCTAATATTTCCAAGGAACAGTTGCATGATATTTTCCCTCAGAAGCCAAGATGCCTCGAAACTGTGTAAACAATGCAGATAACTTCTGCTACATTTGTGGCGAGGTTATATTTGCATCTCAAAAGTGCAATATGATGGCAAAGGTAAAAAAAGCCATTGCACCTATATTTTGGATGCAAAATAGGGGATCAGGATAAGAGCTGGACCCCTCATTATTGTTGCATTACATGTGCAACTTATCTGCGTCATTGGCTAAACAAGAAGAAAAAGTCCATGCCTTTCATGGTCCAAATGGTGTGGAGGGAACCCACCAATCATAGTAGTGACTGCTATTTGGCATGGTTCCCCCAATTGCAAAAGGGATCTCAAGAAAGAAGAATATCCAAACATTCCATCCGCACTGTGTCTTGTACCCCATGGTGAGGACTTGCCAATTCCAGATCCACCAGATCCAAAGTTATGGAGCATAATCGCACATCCCCCTTGTAATTTTGAATTATTTTGATGCAATTTTGATCTGAAGCTGTATATTGGAAACTGGAGCCAATTAATACACAGGACTTAATTTTCCTTTTTTAGTGACCAAATTCTCTTAAAATTTAGCTACTTTCATTTCCGAGGCTTTCTTCTTGTAGACCAGTTGTATGTTCAGCCTTGAGAAGAGAAGACTGAGGGGAGACATGATATCCCTCTACCTCAAAGACTGTCACAAAGAGGAAGGTCAAGATCTCTACTTGCTGATTCCAGAGTGTAGGACACAGAATAATCAATTCAAGTTGTGACAAACCGGATTCAGGCTGGACATCAAGAAAAGCTCCCTCACTGTCAGAGCAATACAGCAGTGGAACCAGCTGCCTAGAGAGGTGGTGAGCTCTCCCACACTAGAGACATTCAAAATGAAACTGGAGAGCCATCTGAATGGGATGGTGTAAATTGGTGTCCTGCAACAGCAGGGGGTGGCTGTTGCAGGACACTGATGGCTTTCACGGCCCCTTCCATCTCTACTATGCTATGATTCTATGATACTGGTGACATGGTACATAGTTAGCCTCCACAAAAGCCTGGCTCAGGTGCTCAGCACATACATACCTAGCAAAACCTGACCAGACCTAGCAATACTTGTTGAGCCCTTCATTCCCCATGCACTTTCAAAACTGGTGCACAGGAAAGAAAAAGAAACCGAATGCTAATTTTGCATCCACCTTTGTTTTCTCTGGAAAAGGCCTGCAGCATTTTCCTGAGTTATCTTCAGCATATTCTCAGGGCTGTGCTCCAGGTTACACACACATGTAAGCTACAACGGTAGGGCTTTCCATCATGAAAAGCTGTGTTGTAGAAAAGGTGCTTAACCCTTCCATTACTCATTCCTTCTCCATTGCAGTTCCCATGATGCAAGTTATTCTTTCCCCTGTAGAGTTCCAGATGCAATTTTGCACAGGAAAACATCATGCATAACGAGAATTGCAGTATTGGGTGTTGCGGACTTAATGGATAAGTTATAAGTGTGGAAAGGATTGCATGCTTCCCTCATTCCTTCCCTTTACTACTCCCTTTATTTATTACTTCTCAATTACTCCCACAAGAAGCAGATTTACCCTACCTGAAGCAATGACTGGGAGGCTGATATTGTAAGATGTTGACAATGGCAAGTTCTAGAGCATTTTCCTGGACCTTTACCTCTTCTGAGGAGCTTCTAAGGTTCTCACTGAGCTTAGTTTGCTAGCCTTCTAAGGTTCCTCAAGAAGGCTAGCAAACTAAGCTCAGTGGTTCAAGGCTGCCATCTAGAGGCTCCAGTCCCAAACTGCCTGAGGATCGTTGGCAGAGTGTGTAACAGGCCCTTGTCCACCATCAAGCGAACCTAATTCTTTCTGTGAAGCTTTGGCCACATAGGTTGCTAGTGTGGGGCCAGATCTCTGAGTTAGAGAATATGTCCCTCCTCTTCCACTGCCTCAGGCCCCTTCCCTCTCCCTCTTTGCTGCCCACATCAGCCATGCCCATCCCTGTTCCCCATCACATGCTCCCGCCCGTTTTGGTGTTGCCATCCTGCCACGTCTGTTGAGATCCATGGATCCAGGGCTCTTACAGGAGCCCCGCCAGCTCTCACAAGGGGGACACACTGGGTTTCTACACTGGGAGCTGAACAGGTCAGTTTTCATGTTTTTCCTCTCACCTCTCATTTCCTGCTCCACCTCCACCAACACTGTAATGTGCTACTCTTGTAAGCAAACTTGTCTGCATCTGACTATATTAGCATTTCCTTTTTCAAAAATAACTTTAATTTAGAAATTTCATTTCCAAAATGATAGGTGTTCCCCTTCTCAAGCCTGTTGTTAAAATCTGGGTAAATCAGAAGAGTATAGGCAAGATATTGTGTCACACAGCTACTGCCTCCTCATATTAGACCCCTTTATGTTTTTGTACTAGAACTACTAGTAACTATACCTAAAAATTTCAGATGAGAGAAAAATACTAGGAAAATGCTACAATCTGCTATCTTTAATTGACTATAGCAATCTAAAATGTCACGAAAATATTGTCTGCAATCATCAGAAGGAACCAGGTTTACCGGATCTAATGCAGTATTTTTTCCCCCTCAAAATTGTATTTCTCTTTATACAGCCATTGAATTTTTGCCTTGGTCTGCATAGAGGGCTATCCAGTTACGATCCATTCATTACAGAAAAGCAGGAACTGAGAGCAGACACCAGCATGGAGATGAACTCCAGCTGTCCCTCCACTGTAGCAAAGTGCTTTTATTTTGGGGAATCATATTTAACATATCCCACTGAAATAGCCCTAACAGGAAGTACCTCGGCACAGTGAATTTCTAAGCTTCCTTTTTGTTTAATATAAGTGGGCTGGAAGGCTTCCCTGGGTTACTTACATCATGGATTGTGCTAGCAATAAGCCATATATATTTATACCAGTGGAATGGTTGCTCAGGACCAACTGAACCTTGGAGTAGTCCCATTTCAACTAGAAAGAAGCTTAGTTGGGAACTCAAGCAGACCTCTTTCTTTCTTTCTTTTCCCTGGGCAGTTTACAAAATCAAAATGTAACAATAAATATAAACAATCATCATAAATTCATCATCATAACACTATAATACATTAATAAAATATTACAATAGTGTATTGTTATAGCCACTGCAGCTCAATCACTCTTAAAGGTACAGTATAATACTAAAAATGGGAATAAAAATCAACTATTAAAATATTGGGAAATTAAAAAGATAATATAATTATTATCTATAATAATGGTTCCCAGCCTTTTTTTCCACTTGTGTACCCCCTGACAGCCCATTTTCCTAAACTGTACCCTTCATATTAGCATCTGTACCATTCTTATTAAAATGTTTGTAATTAATATAATTGCTGTTATTTCAAATTAACTTTAAATAGCCTATTAGTGGGATTTAAAAGCAATAGAATAACCAGGTGAACAGACTGTGTATATATAGTGGACTTGTATCTTGTCTTATCCTGCTGACATTTGTGTCTTTTTCTACCATTATGGTGCACCCCTAAATGATCTGGTTTGTATCTCTGGGGGTATGCATACCTCAGGCTGGGACATACTGATCTATAGCACAGTAAGAATTCTAATTTCACTGGAAAAAAATCCACTTCCTTGATATCGAAACACTTTGTCTGCAGTTTTCCTTGGCACTCAGTGCCCTTCCATGATGTCACAAGGGGCAACCCAACAGGTCTGCCATAGCCCTGGGAACAGACTGGGCACTAGCTGCAATATTGTGCCCATGATCTATTAACTGTAGCACAGTTTGCCATCCTGAATTAATGCGACAATACAGTCAGAAGCGTAACGATAATGCACTTTTTATTTTTAGAAAAATGCCATTTCTTTCATCACACTGGACAGACTAACAAATGCATTGTTGGATGAACTTCATGTGCACTTATGATAAGTGTGTTTATGGGGGGCAGAATAAGTACAAAGTAAAGGATGAAGAGACACATCCCGAAAGTAGAGATATAATACACTAACCAAGCAATTTGAAGGTTGATTGAATCACTTGGCACCAACAAGCTAAGAGATGTTAGTGATGCCATATTGTGATGCTATTTCTTCAGATCATCTCTGCAACCACATGATGTCACTCTTGCTTTAAAGCAGTTCACGTAAGTTTTAGGAATGCAAACACAAGCATCATCCCAAGCAGTGAACAGAGGATGGGCATTAATACACAAATCCTTTTTTTTAAATCCACCCAGGCATGGGAATGCAGAGAAAGAGGCACCATTTTAATACCAAATGATAGAGATGTTTTTCCAGGTAGGCCACCAGGTTCGGTTTCCTGGAGATCGGGCTGTGGGTCCAACAGGTCCCTTGGGCTGCAGGGGCAACTCCTGCTTTAAAAGAAGGCCAGTGGTGCTTACTGGCATTTGGTAATATTTGCATGTATTTACACATATACAAGCTGAGCACAGCTTAACAGTGGAGATGCACAGTTCTGCATTCCAGGAAATGCCCCAAGTACACCGCTCCCTATGAGCTTCCTATGGGGACACCCGTCTTCCATGGATTCTTGCAGAGCCACTCACTATGATCTCACTTGCTTCTCGCTGCAGGCTGCTTTGACACACACACACAGCTTCAATGACATCCTGTACTGCAGCAACCTGTCTCTGACCGTTTCTCTTCTTCATATGAAGAACAGCCTGGCAGGCCCACCTGAGCCCATCTGCCTAGCCGAAGGAGTCCTGCCTCCCTAAACTTGCAAAACCAGTTTGATCTGTCCAGCAACTCTCCAAGGCACAATCGCAACATCACAGGGTAAACTCCATTTTGACTCCCATCTTTTCTGATGCTGATTTCCCAACGTAGCACTCCTTAATTAGGCATAAGTCTTTTTTACCTCTTTAAACAGAAACGTATTTCAAAATCCATCCCATGAATGGTTGTGGAGAATCTTTTGTGCACAATATCATGGATGTGTCTATGTGAGGCGGGGGCACCGTTCCACACGCCCAGTTGGGCTTTGCAGCATACCTTAGGGAGACACAATACAATGCCCCCACGCCACAGGCAATGGCTCCCAGGGGCTGCCATCAGAAACAGTCGATTTGGCATTCTGGCTCTGAGAAATCACTGATAAAAATGAACTTGCAAGCCAAGGTGATTTTCTCTTCGGTAATCCTCTTATAAAGAAAATACATACTCCATGGCAACCAAAGGTTGATGAGATAACAGAGAACTTGGTCCTCACAATCTCCTTTCTGTCAAGTAGAAAATGTGCTGCATTGCTCCTGCTGTGTTCCAGCATGTTATCTTCTTCGTGTCTGTGGCAGAGAGGCGCTGTTCCCGGAGCGAATAACGAGACCCTCCGTGACACCAATCTTCTGAGTCAAATATGAGCTTTCCTTAATCAAACTGCACTAAAATGGTGCAAAGATCGGCTATGTACTCTCTCCTGCTTCTGGAAGTGTACCTGAAGCTTTCTGGGTTTCATAAAATGAATGATGCATGTTGGCTGCCTTTATACACAGGACAGACTCTAGCAAATCAGTGGAGGGAATGCTTAGTGCACAGAACTTGGTTGCCCTGGCTGATGAATTTCTTCAGGAAAGAGACGGGGAAGGGCTACCCTGTTGATTCTCCTTGATCACTCTGTGGCTTTCCCTACTTTGAATCTTGGTGTCCTCTTGGAAACACTTCATGAGTTGGGAGTAGGAGGCCCTGTATTTACAGCAGTTCTGCTCCCACCTCCAGAGTCACACTACAGAGTAGCGCTGAGAAACTTCTGCTCCATTCTATTGTAGTTATGCTGTTGCTCCACGTTATTTCATGTCACTACAAAACATTGGAGAGGATGGAGAGGGTCATCCAATGATTTGGAATG
The DNA here is from genome assembly GCF_004798865.1 of Varanus komodoensis. Classification (NCBI taxonomy): domain Eukaryota; kingdom Metazoa; phylum Chordata; class Lepidosauria; order Squamata; family Varanidae; genus Varanus; species Varanus komodoensis. The sequence continues at coordinate 9,848,969 of NW_025336346.1, forward strand.
TGGTGTAAGTGCAGAGCCAATGACACTCAGCTCCACTTCTTCATTCCTTCCAAAGGGACAGTGGTGGGCTGAAGTTAAGCTCTGATATGATGGATGCCATTTAATTGGCAGGTGGACCTGGGCATGAAGAAGGCATATTGTGGTGAGCATGCTCTCCTCCCAACCGAGCAGATTGCCTTGGAGTACTCCTTGGTTCAAAGCTGCCACTGGAAGCCGTTCCTGGAGTGGGATAACCAAGCAACATGACTGTAATGTGCTATGTGGAGACAGTCTGAAAACTCCAGTTGGCACACAAGCTCTCCACTGGCTGCCAGTGAGCTGCCAGGCCCCATTCGGGGTGCTAGCCTTCCTGCACAAAGACCTAAATGACCCAGAAATCAGGTCCGTAAAGCCCTCCCATCACAAAGAGCAGCAGTTCGGGGAAGGCTTTACTAGCAATACACTAGTAGGGCTGCCACAGGGCCTTTCCCTCAATGCTCCCCAGTTGTGAAACTCCTTCTGGGAGAAATTTGGTTGTCAGGTTAGATGTCAGAAGACCTATTTGTATGTGCAAGCTCTGGACTTACAGATTCTTTTTAGTTCCTGATTGTGTCAATAGTTTTATTGTATTTTATTATGCATTTGGAATTGTAGAATTATGGTTTTAATGTTGTTTATTTGCTATACTGGGTTTTATAAGGGTTGACACTTACCTTGGGATCTTTGTGAGGAAGGCTGGGCTATCAATCAAATGAATGAATGAATGCCACCAAACATGAAGAATGGCTGAATTAAGATATCGGCTTAGGAAAGTAGCCAGAACTAGGAAGCTGCCTCTGTTAAACCAGCTGAATGTTGTAATAGGTCTCAGGGCTTGACTCCCAGCCACCAGTCAAATAATTCCTAAAATGGCAAGCAATGGGCAGAATGCCAGTGAGAGTGCTCTGTGAGCAAACACCCTGCAGAAGAGGTGCAGCTGGAGTGAACTAACCATCCTATTTCTGCAGGGATTCTACTAGATGTGCACGTCTAGTGGACTCCTGGGGCAGTGGGATGGGAGGCTTTAAGGTCCTGTGAATCCTTGCCCCCTCCCCAGCCTGCCCCTTCCTCGTCATCTTCACCCTCACCAGTGTTCAGAGCTGCAACAGGTGGGAGGCATGGGGGAGATTCATTCCCTGCAGATTTCTCCTCCAGAGGTCATGGCTGTGTCTACAGCCTTTGATGAGTTGCTCTGCACTATTCTATCATTCCGGAGTCCTCTTTCAGGATTCCTCTTTTACTAACAAGCTTGGGGCAATCCTATCAACTGCACCCCCGGTGTTTAGAAACACCAAACTCAGAGGTTTGTGAACATCCAGTGGAGCACTGGAGGAGACCTTCCACTCACCACACCTCCCATTCTGAATTTCAGCGCCTCCACTGATTTCAGTGGCCCAGCTGAGGTGAAGGGGAGCCTGGAATGCCACCAGCATCCTCCTATCTTGAAAAAAGTTGCATTGTGCATAATAGGGTTATTTATTAGTAGGGTTCTGTCATAAATGTAAATTGTGACAGACAAAAGTATGAAGAAATGAAACTCTGATCCTATAAATCAGTCCTAATGACCAAGCTGGCTGAGGACAATGAGAACATTGTCCAACATATCTGAAGGGTAGCAGGTTCTGGCAGGAAAAGGATTCGCAGAATTTTCCCCATGCTATGCCTCTGTCACTCCTCTGGTTCATTCATCTCAAATGCTGGTTTTCATAGGATACTTTCTACCTTTAATTCCAAAATGGTCAAACATGCAGCTGGCCTCAGTCCCTTCATTCACATTAATTGTACCATAAGGACCACATTTATGGCTTTCTACTGGCATAAACGCATCAAACGTAGGGCCCGTGGTGTGTTGTAGTGTGTGTTTCAACCCACGTCATGACAGCAGATCAGGCCACTCAATTAACTCTTGTTTAGATCACTGTACACTGAGCTGGCTTGAAAAGTATCCCAAGAATGCACTTTATAAGCCATATATCACCAGATGTGAAGAGCAGCACTGACGGCTGTTTTTGTGCCCAACGCAAAGTGCTGGTTTTGACCTAGAAAGCCATGAATCGCTGGCAGCCAGGATACGTGAAGGACTGCCTCCTCTCCTGTGAGCCGTCCTGTGGGCTGAGATCTGACCAGCGGCCCTGTTGCATTGGATTGCTAGGGACATGAGGCAGGTCTTTTTCCATGGCAGTCCCTCAGTTATGAAACTCCCTCCAGAAAGAGGTGGGGCTGAGTGCCCTGAGACTCAAATACCCAACAAGCAGCAAAAAAGCTTTGGGCTTTTAAAGGTGCATTTAGACTATTCTTTAAACATGTTCTGCTTTTTGTTTTTACTGGATTATGACTTTATGGATATTACGGTACATCTCTTTGAGGGCCCTGGTGGGCAAAAATAATACTTATAGATAGAGAGACACACAGACAGAGCTGCACATAAAAACATATTGGCATATTTATGCATACCACCACTTTCAGAAGCTGCAAAGCCTTGAAAGTAAACTCCACACCAGTCTATGTCATACTTCACTGTAGACCAGTATCTGAGTGCGTAATTGACTTTCAATGATATAGTAAAGAAAAGTCAATCCATACATTAGACTAAAGTATTCACTGCTATTCTTAGACCAGAGAATCAATAGCAGATTTCGGGTTGGACCTGAGTTAAGGTTAGAGTAGACCCATTGAAATCAAGGGTACTTAAGTTGGAGTTTCAATGGATCTACTCTAAGAACAACCAGGTTTGGATCCAACACTTTGTTGACTTGAAGCTACTTTAGCGATGAACTATAATTATTCTTTTACTTGTATGGTGAAGTCCTTGTCTCGGTAAAAACAATGCTAAAAAGCAAACATGCCAGCCTTGGAAACTAATAAATCCTGCAGCTGTGAATTGAACAACTGGCTGCAACTCTTTTTGAAAATTGGTTTCTGACCATTCAAAGGACCTAGAAGATTTGAGGCCAGGAGATTAGTGCCCTTGGCTTGATCAGATTAGCTGAGCTCCCTCTGAGCAAGCTTTTACTTAAGAGCAGCAGATACATCCCCTGGAGCCATTATCAGCTTGGAGAGCTGCATGTGCAGAGCATAAGTCTCTCACCACACGACATTTACAATCTGCCCAATCTACATCTGCAATAATAGAACTGGCCAGGATTAAAGTACGGAGAACCTAGTAGTGTTACTGGTCCTTGGAAGGAAAAAAGGTGGGATATAAATATAATTAATTAAAATGAAACAAGATGAGTGCTTATTAGCATATAGTGGGCAGACAAAACATACCAGTAGGCTGATTTGGGAAGGTCAGCCATGTTTTTTCAAATAGTAAAATCTCCACAAGAAATCCCAGAGGCTTGTGGTGATCTGTGACATTGGTGGTTACAAGAGTACCACATGAATTATTGCACTCCATATTAAAGGGACAAGCTAATGCCCCTGTATTTAAGGTAAGTAAGCTGAGAAAAAACCAAAAACCAAAAAGGTTCAGCCTTCACAAGCTTCAAAATTATATTGCTTATAAAAGTGAAGCATTTGAAGCCTCTAACTTGAATCCTTAATTTATCTGATGCATCTGCGATCATTGCCATGGATACAGCAAGTTCAAAGGTGCTGAAAATGGACGTTTATATTTGAGCTGTGCCTTGGCACCTTGTACATTTTTTTTAAATTCTGGAGGAAATTACTCAGGTACTTTATTTAAGTTTGTTGAGGAAGTATGGCTTTCATTGGTTTGGTGAAATTCTGAGCAATAGTTTAAACATTACTGTGCTTTTCCTGCCCCATGAAAGCCCATGGCAGCAGCTGCTGGCAAAGTTACATCAGGCATGCTCAGTTTCACTCTGAAACTTAGAATGCCGCCACTATTCCAACCCCAAAATTGTACAGCTTATTAAAAGGACATTGGTAGAGCTAATCACTTGAAATGCTGGTCTTTAGTGGGTGGTTTTTATTATTAAATATTATGGTATGGTATGACCAAAGGAGGTTTCTTATTTACTGGCCTGGCAGTTCAGAGGGAGTAATTATAATGCCCTCCAAATTAAAACAGCCACCGACAAAGAGTTCTAACAGGTCATCCTGAAGGGGTCCGCTTAATCTTTCTCAGTGCTCCTTTGCTTAATCTGAGTGCATGGAGCAGGATGCAAACCGGATGCACTGATGGTCTCATCTAGCAGGGCTCCTGTTACTCATCACTTGCACATGCAATAGGCAATATGTTGTAATATGTCGCTCTCTGAAAGAAGAGGCACTGTTGCCAGTTTAAAAGGGAAGAGACAAACATGAGTCGTGTGCTTTGAAAAAGGCATATGTTTGGACATGCCTGTTTTCTAAAAGTGAAAGTAGATTTAAAAGGTGAGCAGGAAGCTTCAAGAGACAGGAGAAGATGCAGAAGGTATCCTCCCATTGGTGGTAGAATGAATTTGGATCCAACTTCTGATCAATTGGAAACTATAGCCTGCACTCTGGCAACACGAGTTGTGTATGGGTTGAGTGCAGATTGTTATTGCATCTGAAACATGGATTATTATATTGCCCAACCCCATCCAAGAAAACAAACCCATAGGCCACAAATCAACAACAAGCCATGATTTCTCTTCATAGTTTGTTAACCATGAACCATACTTTGCTGGCTCAGCTGGGTTCAGACAACAGCACAACCCACATTTTAGCAACAACCAACAGATCTACAATAATCCATAATTCAACATCAACCTTCACTCAACTCTTGTTGTCTGAACGCAGTCATAATGTGTATTCCTTAGTTCATCCTTCTGAGAATGTCAGTTCCTAATAAAATCTTGTGAAGAATGGGTATTGTTTCCAACTGGGAATCTCTTTGCTTATTTAGGTTTCAGATCTGTTTCCAAGAAGTTTGACCTGAGTTAAGGTTCAATTAAGGTCAAACCTCTTATGTTTGGCGTCAGGAGCTTCTCCTATGGGTGGTTAACATACCCCTCCAGGTCTCTGTAACTTCTCATTCACTCTATGAAGAAGCTCAGTCATTATCCATTATGTGAACTAAAACATACTTACTAGAATCAGCTGGTTCTGTAATTCTTTCATGGTTTAATATTAATGATAGTATTCATTTGAAACTCTTCACTGAAGAGTCTTTTGCATAATCACATTTACCAGAATATTAAGCAATAACTGGAAAAATTATTTCATCAAATGCAATTTAAATTCCAAATAGATATTCATTTTTTAAATTCTGCCATACCGCTTCACTAGTAATTGGTATTCTTGGCTGGATAGAAGTTGAAAAATCACACTGCCTTGGGGCGGAGTGGAGTGATTCTAACTTTAAAGATGGTGCATTTTAAAAAAGAAATAAAAGACAAACAAATACAGATTAATTGGTTTATTCTAGCCAGAGGTCATCTGTTGTTTTTCATTTTGTCTTTTTTTACATGAGTGTTGGGTTGTTTATAGAAATGGTTAACTGGTCCTTTAAAGGGAAACTTTTCAGAGGCCAAAACCCTACATAAGATTCTGGGCTTGGATTGTCTGCTTGTTTACAATAGAGTTGAATTTGACTCATTTCCCTCACATTATAATGCATTCAGTATGAAGTAGTCTGGAGCTCCTTCATTGTTACACAGAACTCTCTTATGCTAAGAAGTCTGAGAAGCTTCCTTGGTCTGAAATTACTATTTAGTAAAAAAAAAAAAAAGCAGAAATATCACCGTTCCAACAAAAGTGCGTATAGTCAAGGCTATGGTTTTCCCAGTTGCAATGTATGGCTGTGAAAGCTGGACCATAAGGAAGGCTGAGTGCCGAAGGATTGAGGCTTTTGAATTGTGGTGCTGGAGGAGACTCCTGCAAGTCCCTTGGACCGCAAGGCAATCAAACTGGTCATATCCTAGAGGAGATCAACCCTGACTACTCTTTTGAAGGCCAGATACTGAAGATGAAACTCAAATACTTGGGCCACCTAATGGGAAGGAAGGACTCCCTGGAGAAGAGCCTAATGCTGGGAACAAAAGATGGCAAAAGAAGAAGGGGACGGCAGAGAATGAGGTGGCTAGATGGAGTCACTGAGGCAGTTGGTGTGAGCTTAAGTGGACTCCGGGGGATGGTGGAGGACAGGAAGGCCTGGAGGTATGTTGTCCATGGGGTCACGATGGGTCGGACATGACTTCGTGACTAACAACAACAACAAAATGAAGAAACTTCAAATGATCTTCACTTGTAAGGATGCACTTGTAAGGATGTTTTGCCTGAGATGACGGCCAAGATCATCCACACAACTTTATTTCCAACCACTGTGTATGGATATGAAAACTGGACAGTGAGCTGAATAATTGTAGTGTCCAAGCTTTCTCAGGCCTTTATATCAGCAAAGGGGAGTCACACCTAAAGCCCTTCAAAGATGGCCCATAGGGGTGTCTCATGGGTCAAATATGGTTCCAATAGCCACCCTGGCCTAAAGAAATGAAAAAAAAAAAAGAATCAATGTAACAATTGTCAAATTTGTAGAAGAATTTTAGGAAGAAGGAGAACAATCATACACCCTTACAACATAAGAAGCCATTGATATTAAAGGAGGAAACACCAAGAACAAAATATTAGGGGAAAAAATCAAGGTAGATCCATTCAGCATTGAAAGATTGCAGAAAGAGGTTGCTGAATGTTGCATTTTGTTGCAAGCTTTTAAGAAGCATCTGACTGGAAGTTTTAACTGTGGTGTATTTCTCCCCTAGAGCAGGGCACTGGAATTAATGCCTCAGGCCATTCCCTGTGCCCTCTGTCATTTGCTAGTCTTGTTTGAGGAAAAAGGGTTGGACTATGCAGCTTGACACATCAACTGCAAATTGCACATATTGCTTTCCAGAGCATGCTACTCTTGTGTACAATGAATCCTATCACCGGGTGCCTTGATGCAATTTTCCCAGCTGCTTCATCCATGGATTCAGTCATTCATATAAATGGGAGCTTAAAGTAAATACTATGGAGTGCTATCATCTTGTTTCCCGTGTCCATAATAAAATGTGTTGCAATAGATATACGAATGCTTCTAGTTGCCATAGTAGATTTTCTCTCTCCCCAAACTGTGCCAATATCCATTTTTTGTTCCTTGTGTTTCATTCTTCTTCCTGTTGGATCGCTTGTCTCATACAGTAGACATTTTCCACATTGAGAGTGTCACTTCTATTTGCTCCCTTAACAAAATCTCCCTGCTCCTGTTGCAGCCCTTGCATTGAACAGAGATCTATTCCTCTCCTGACCTGATCAGAGTTCAGGCTGCAACAACTGACTTATCTAAGCTTTGTTGAGCAGAACGATTTCTTCTGCTTGATTACATTTCCCATTAGCAAAACCTGAAGCAGTAGCAGTTGGCACCCTTATTCCTGTCATATTGCTGACACAGCTGTAAATTGCCTTTGCATTACCCTGAAGATTATTTGTTTCAGTGCCAAAACCCTACAATGGACCTTCCTTCATTTTTTTAAACAAATCCAGCTCTTTTCTCCAACAGCATCTTCTTGCTGATTCCAAACATAGGGATGGGGGTGTGGCAGTCACGAACAGAACAATGCTTTCTCCAGTTCCCATATTATTCCTATGCATAGTCATGCTTATGCAGAAACAGCTGGGCCCACTCCTAGAAGAAACTCCATGTCTAATGGAGAGGTCCGCCTGGTGCCGTCGTTATTTGTTTTTCGGCGCCAGGCGAAGACCTTTTTATTTAAGCGGCATTTTAAATGTTAATATTATTGAATTTTATCTGGCCAGGGCGGCTTATTTTATATTGTATGTTTATATTTTATTCTAATGTTTCTATTTTTAATTTATGATTATGATTATTTAACTTATTGTTGTAAGCCGCCCCGAGGCTTCGGCGAATGGGGCGGCATAAAAATGTTTTAATAAAATAAATAAATAAATAAATAAATAATAGGATGGCCAATGACCTTCTATTTGAGGGTTTTCAGAAGACTATCTTCGGTTTGAAAGTGTCTTATATTTGAAGGGCTGTCCAGCCCAGGTGGTGATTAAAGTCAGAGAATCATCAGAAGGAAAAGCTTGACCTTGAGGGCGCCCAACTATGAGCACCTGGACAGTAGACAGAGCAAGCCTGTAGGTCACCCCATTACAGTTCTATGGCAAGACTTATTCTCTAGCTATTGAAGTTACAAGAATTACTCCTAAGTCTGTGTATATATATGTCACCATTCGCAAATGTATTACAAATGAACGTGGTGGTTGAATTATGCATTATTCCGTGCATATTTTCCACTGTTGAGGCTTAGGAAGGGAAGGAAACAACAGTAGAATACCTCTAGAGCAAGCAGGTGGGAGGGGGATAATATGAGGCCTAGTCCTGACCTTGAGGAGAGTACCAGTTGTTCATTGCCCCATTTGCTAACCTAATTGCAAGAGACATGAAGAAGCAGCACTGGCTTTTTAGAAGGAATGGGAAGAACTTGCCCTCTTGCCTTCCTCTCCTTCCCAGTGTGATTTCCATTGAAAGTGTAGGATGTTTTCATCTATACTTATCCCACACTTTCTCTGAGAAGTGAGGCTACTATGCATAGTGTCATTGGCTTCAGGGTGGGCTGCCTTGTGGGGCAGGGGCTGGTTGTGATTCTGCGAAATTGTAGAAGAAAGAAATGACTTGACAGCTTGAGCTATGAGATTAAAAGCAACAGTGGAGTGCTGAGAGCATGAACTGCGCCGTTCACAAGGCCACCTCATTTCAGCCGTCGTCTCCATCAGGCTAGGCACGGTTGGGTAAAGACCACTGTGCCTGTGTCGAGGCATCTTCAGGTTATTTGGCCTACAAGTCCCACTAGCCCTAGGCAGCATAGCATGCCAAGGATGAGAAATCATGGGAGTGTGCAAGAGCATGGGAAGGCAGCGTATGTCTGCAGGGCCGTACAAATACACGGATACAAATGAGGTGACAAACATGCGCAGGGCTGGCCCCGCCTCCTTTGGACTGTGTTCCCATCAATTGCAGCCCCTTCCAGATGGGCTTCTTCAGAGCCAGTCTGGTTCTCCCCAGCCCTGCGCCAGATCTTCTAGCGGCTAAGATGTTTTAGTTTCATTTTCAAAGCATTCACAGATGGACCACTTTGTAACTGGCAAATTGTTAGACTCTGTCATCTATCTTGACTGTATGAGACAACACCATTCCTTTTCATCAGCTGCTGGTGTGGGGACCAGGCTACGGACAGAGATCTGGGACCAGTTGCTTCATAAGCCCAGTTGCCGCAGCCCCCAAATGCTCACGGCCCCTCATTAGCCACTGGGGACCCGTGCACTGGCCTTCTTTGCAGCTCTGTGGTGTCCTTAGAGGAGCAGGACTTAGTTACAGGTTTGCTCAGCACGTTGCATGTAACCTGCCCTTTAACTGAGTTACCTGGATCAATAATGTGATTTGCCCTTTCTGAACTGCCTTCCTTTAACCCCCCCCCCCCCCCACCAGCACAAAGCCTGGGCTTTGATTAAAAGGAGGGGGGATATTACTCACACAAACAGGTGCATAAGAGAAAAAGGTTAGCCAATTTCAAAGCACAAAGTAATAAGCACTTTAAATAGGTTAATTCATAGCAAATCACAAAGAAAACAGAAAAACAGAGTCTAGCGATTCACGGCCCTGTGTTAGGCTGTCTACCTGGCCTTCTAAAGACCACTGGTCTCTTCTGGTGCCTGTGTCAGGCCCTCCTTCTCCTTCTGGAAGACCTATACCCCAGCATGGTTACCAAAAAGTAGACAAGAAAAGAACCTGAACCTCCTTTTCTAATGGAGTAAGCCACTCTTGATCCTTTCCTACAGCCTGGGGAAAATTTCCAGAAAGAATCTTGTGTTTTGTGTGGCTGATTCTCTGTGCTTCGCTCACCTTTGGCTCAGAGATGGTTCTTGAAGATTCGGATTGTTTGGCACCTGGGCAATCTACCAGTCTATGGGCTTGCTCAAAGGAGGTGCTTATCCTCGAGATGAGCTGTCAGGGCATGTGCATTTCGGGGCCAGCATGTAGCAACTAGTGGCTGCTCTGCTTTTAATGGACAGCTGCAGCTGATTATTAAATGGAGGTTTCTTTCTGTTAGGGCTGAGTTAAGATCAAGCTAGTGTGGTCTGGGTGAGTGGAGCACTCCAGGCCACTGCCAGGCTGATGAGAGCAACTGAGATGATGAAAGCAATTTGATACCTAGGGGGTCTATTATCTCTGATAAGAAAATATAGTGTGTCAAGTAGCCCCTGAATTCTCATTGCACCTTTCCTCACCTTTCCTGCCGTACAAAGCTTAATGGATACATGGATGACACAATAGGCCTGCCCCTTAATCATTCAATCTGCAGCCAATTCTACACTTACATAATTTATTTACAAAGGAAATCCAAGTTTTCAGCTAACTAGCCCAAAAATTTTTTTTCCTATGATGTCTATACCAATCGATATTTAATGGCCTTAGGCTAATTTCTAAACACTGGAAAATCTTTAATTTTTATTTCTTATGTAGGTTGAATATTTTAATACACTTTCCTTTAGTCATCTACAAAAAAGTCAGGCTCCCAGCACTAAAATCCTTTTTTTTTTTGGCCCATGGCATAGCTTTGCAATCCATTTCTTTCCTCTATAATTGTGTACACATTCTGAAGAACAAGTGAAAGGCTTTTTAGAAAAAAGAGTCTGGTGCTTTTTCACTTATAATTCTCCATAGACTCAATAAACACCCATTTAGAACCCATGTGCTCATTTTTCAGTTCTGCATATCCCTGCAGTTTTAACCAATTAAAGTTTCCATCTTTTTCTTGTTTTGTTTTCATTTCTACCATCCAGCACCACAATTATGTATGTAAGGTATTCTTGCGTAAAAAATAGTTTCTTTCTATTTGAGAAAGATTATACTTCATTCTTGAATCTTATCTTAAAAAGGATTCACTTTGGTATCCTTTCAACCAGACCTGGTGAACTCCAACCCACATCAGTCTCAGATTGCATAGCCAATGGGAAGAGTTGATGGGAGCTGTAGTTCAACAGGATCTGGAGGACCATAGGTTGTCCACCCTGCTTTAAACATTATGTCAACTGTGTCGGAGCTACTTTTCATGCAGAAAAGTTCTTTGATACAACAGTCTTGACAAGCTGATCTCCTCCCACAGTTGGAATAAAGCTCCCATAATTCCCAGACAGCAGGTTCACTGATCATACCACTGAGAATGGTGGGAATTGTAGTCCAACACAGCTGGCAGGCCCTAGATTGGGGAAGGCTGATAAAAGGTGACTGTGTGAGGACCATATTTATTTATTTATTTATAACATTTCTATGCCGCACTCATTGCCGAAGCCTCAGGGCGGCTCACAAAGAAAACAAATAAACAAAGCATAGAACAATATTAAAAATTTGGAGTTCTTGGCAATAATATAAAACCATTAAATAAAACACAGATTAACAATTAAAATATCATTTAAATAAAAAGGTCTTGGCCTGACGCCGAAAAACAAAAAACAATGGCGCCAGGTGGACCTCTCTGGGGAGTGCATTCCATAGGTGGGGCGCTACCGCAGAGAAGGCCCTCCTCTGGGTACTCACCCTCCTAATATTCCTCACAGAGGGCTCCCGGAGAAGGGCCTCCCCTGCTGATCTCAGCCTCGGACATTCAGGGGGACTTCCCACATAAGTCCTTGCGGACTTTTCGTGTGCTGAAAAATTCTCCCCAGACAGGTGCCTTGCCCAAGGACAGAGGGTCAAATGGCACACAGGGGAAGATGTGGCACAGCAACCCTCCTTTTCCTCCTTGGATGCTGTTTTATATATACATATATGCATGTATGCATGTATGAGCCTAAGTGGACTCTGGGGGATGGTGGAGGACAGGAAGGCCTGGAGGAATGTTGTCCATGGGGTCGCGATGGGTCGGACGCAACTTCGCAACTAACAACAAAAATGAGCTCTGGAACATGACTTTGCTCTCATCTCTCTCTACCACTCTACTTTTCAAAATTGCACAGTGCACCAATACAATGGACTATTGTATTGGCTCTCATTCCCCTTATTTATTTGATTTTAAAATAAATAAATCTCTTCTCTGAACAGCTGAGTAGCAAATATTTTATTCTAAAGCAAACCTAAAGGCACAAAAAGATAAGAGTATCTGGTCACATCTGTGGAGACATAGTAAGAATCATGAAAACCACTCTGAAAGTTTTAAAGAAAAGGCTTGGTAGAAATCACAGTAGCAGCAGCAGCAGCAGCAGCAGCAGCTTTTCTATCCTCTTCTTTTCAAATAAATTCTCAGAGCCTTATATAAAGGAAACAGATACATTCCCAAAACAAATGGACACAACAGATACAAATGGATGTCAGAGAACAGTGGAATTAAACATTGAAAGCATCTTTATAGTAGAATATTCTACATTTCTGTCTAAAGGGGAGTAGGTGAGTCTGCACAGGGAGTGTGTCATTCCCTCAGCACGGGCCCCAAGATGGCCTTGTCTCAGGTGGGCACTTGCTGAGCTATTCACAGTGATGCTACAGAGAACGGTTCCCAGGGGGCCATTCCACAGCTCAGGCAGGCTGAAACAGAAGCAGGAGAGAACTGATCAAATGCAATCTTCAATCAAATAAGGCAGCCTTTGCCAACTGGATGCCCTCCCAATGTTTTGGACTTCAACTCCCATCAGCCCCAGCCAGCATAGTCAGTGGTTTGAAATACTAGGGTGGGAGAACACCAGGAATGGAAAGGCTGGGTTAAGGCATTAAAGACCAGAGTCAGTGTTTTAAACTGAATCCAGAAGCAACAAGCAACCAAATAAATCAGAGTATAATCAAAGTACTATATTCTATTATTATTATTCATTACATTTCTCTAGAGTGCCACAATTTGGATCAGTTGGCAATGGCAAGCTCTTTTGGAAAAGAAAGCTTTATTCAAGGCACTGCAAGAGACCACTCCGGAAGTAACTAGAGCATGGATAACTGATTCTAGGTCCACCTTTTTGAACAGCAGATGGTAAATCAACCAAAGTAGACATAAAAGGCATTTATATGTATCTAGGCCCTTCAGTTCAGATTGCTTACTTCCATCCACTTCTGAACTGACAGCAGGAACCAATTAATCACTTCTACATAGAATTAGATTATGGAAATGATGATGGCACCTTAGCCTGAACAACCTCACCTCGTGGTTTCATGTAGGTGATAAAAGGTATGGGAGGCAAGATGAAGCCTTATTTCACCCCAGAAGACATCAAGTGCAGCAGCTGTCTCTCAGCATCATCTCAATCCATCAAAGCCACTGAAAAACAGTGCCCTATAACCCATTCTAGCTTGATGGCCTGGAACTATGCCATAGTCAATATTACTGAAAGCCCCTGAGAAATCCAGGAGAGTCAACAGAGTCAGTTTGTCTTTTCAATCTCCCAGTTGAGATTATCTATCAGGCTGACCAAGCCATCATCTTGTCTAAAGTCAGACTAGAAGCAAGAGTGGAATAGCTCTGAATAAATCTTTATATCCTGGAAATCTTGGAGTGCTAATGTGACCATATGCTGTAATACTACGCCCAATATTGGGCACAGTGCTGTTGTTGTTAAGGTTAAGTCTAAATATGATTTCTGTTTGAGGGACTTCAGCATAGCTTCTTTAAGGTCAATAGGAACCACTCTAACCCTCAAGAAAGTGTTAACTGCCTCTAACAGCTAGCTAGACAGTCTGTTTGGACAGCTCTAATCAACTATAATTGGTGAGGACTGAGCATAGATAAGGTCAGTTTCTACAAGAAGTCTCTCCATATCTTCTTCAAGACATTGGTGAAGAAGAAGGAAAAGAAGGAGAAGGAGTAGTTGAGATGACTCAATCTATTTCCAAGTGGATTTTGTATTCTAATTTGTATTGTAGCCCTTAAAAGTGATATTTTCTTTGAAGAAGGAAGGAAGGAAGGAAGGAAGGAAGGAAGGAAGGAAGGAAGGAAGGGGGGAGGATCCTTAAAAATGGATAATAACAAAGCCTTGAAGTTGGTAAAAATTCATCTGGAAGCATTAATGGGGCACATGAAGCACAGCTACTCCCATGTTGCCCCATTGGAACAAAGAGTGACCAAACTGACTAGCTCATCTGAATGACAAAAAATGTTTCTGAGGAAAAGGGTAACTTGTCCTTTTCTATTATCTGTGCTTGACTGACATACCCCTCTATGGATTCTATTCTGTGATGTCATTGTGCTATTGACTCCCAGTTGCTAGCAAAGTGCTATTATTGCCTCCTTGGGAAGCAACCACCACTTGTTCTGTACCGTTCCTTTTCTTCTTGTGGTGTTTTTTCTGTGCCACTTTGAAGTTCAGTCACACACTTACATTCCCCAGTGGAATGAGAGCTCTCCGACTGTTGCTTTCAACAGCTGGGCCTAGCAGAAAGAACAGCAAGTTCAATAGTGGGACAGGGAAGTGTTTGGGTTTATTGTTAATAGCTTAGGTCAGAAGAATATATTAGGAAGGAGAGCCACATCTTGGATATCTGTTTAGTTAGTGCAGACTGAAGATGTCCATTGTTCTTTTTTCCATTTACACGGTAACTGAAGTCATTGTCTCATTATCAAACTCTGACTTTCCAAGTCATCCCCATGCTGGTGTCCTTCAGAAAGTTTGGGAGGTCTGCATTTCAGTGTTGGAACAGTGAAGACAGAAGATTCCACCAAGAAAAATGTGTACCTAAGGGCCAGATTGTTGGTGTTTTAAAGATAGAATAGCAGGTGTCAAAGGGGATTTACAGCTGCTTAATTTCCCTAGATGCATGAAGACAGCCTTATGCAAGAATGTTATTGAAATCCACAAAAAAAAAAAAAAAAAAAACGCAATACATCCAAATTCCTTAGAGTTCAACCCATGTATTGTGCAGATGATGCCATTATCTTAAGGCACACAGATTATGTAGATTTGCAGACATTAAAAAAAAACCTTTCCATAAAGTTTGCACATGTTTTGCCATAAAAATACAAACAATGAAAGAAACACTTCTCAAAATTGTGCTTTACTGCTACAATCAGAGGCATAAAGATAGACATGTTGGGAAGATTTGCATATGTTAGAAGGATTTCCACATTTTCAGAGGTACAAATGTATACAAATAAAAATTTGCATTAATATATACATGTGAAGGTTATGTCAGTAAGTGAATGATGAAACAAAGTGGCACCTTACAATCTGCAAGATATAGGCAGAATAGATTTTACAGCCACTGTGCATCTCTAGCCTGAAATGAAAAGAAAAGCTGCCTAAAAACAGGTTGGCACTAATATAGTTTGCTTCTTAACCAAATTGTTTGTCTTCCCCCCAGAGAGCATTTTCTCAGTTCTTAGTTCCTTACTTGATGAGTTATCTTATGTGCTCAGTTCTCTTCAGCATTTTATGTGACTTTGTGGACTAAGATTTGCTTTGCCAAGCCTAAGTTCCCTAAGCTCACCCAGCCACTTGGTAAGCAAACTTTTTTTGGCCCTGGGCACCACCAGAAAAGTGGCTCCCTGAAAATCACCAATGGGCTATTTGAACATCCACACAGGGCATCACTTCAAAATGGCTGCCCTGGGAGCCATGGCTAGTCACAAAAGACAAGTAGGTGGCTTAAAAGACGGAAGTGCAAGCTGAAGCCCAACGCACTTACACGGTCCCTTTGAACCCACAGCTTTTTAAGCTAATCCGCTGCTTTTTTTCTCTTGCACCCACAGCTTACCAGAAAGCAGCAAAAAGGGTCGCTGTTGCCTCACCTCGTCTTGCAGTCACTGGACAGCTTCATTTCCTAAGCATGCCCCTGAGCCTGCAGTGCAGCCCAGAGCTTCAAAGCAGATAAGCATCCATTGCTTCTCAACAATAACAAAAAGTTCATTCTGTGCTCACTGATCTTCATGCAGCTGAAGTATCAAGCTGACTCAGAGGATGGCTTGCGAAAGTACAGATGATTGTTGGCAGGGAGGAACCCTAATGGAGGAAAATGGGGATGGAGGAGAGAAAATAGCCTACAGAAGAGTGAATAGGCTCGCTGGTCACAGACTACCGAGTGCCTGTTGGAAGGGAAGCAGAAAACGGTCGGGGTAAGGGAAGAGCATGTTCCAGGAATCAGTGGGCATAAGTAAAGCTAGCTCTGGATAGGAGAGTGGGGATGGGATTAAGGCAGCAGTAAGCCAGTCAGGGGTGGGTGGTCAGGGAACCAACAAGGTGCAGAAGAGCTTGGGGCATTTGAAACAAGCTGGGATATTGAGGAAGGTTTAGTGTCTAACAGTTGTCTATCAGCTCTGTACATCCATATTGACTATTTTCTGATTTCTGGTCAAGTAGGCCTTTACAGCATTATATGTGGAAAAAGCCTAAAATGTAGGACAGTTTACTAAATCCCATAAAGTTCCCACAGATAGTTATTAACTTTTTATTTCAAACAGTCTTCATCCATTCACTTCTTTTCAACATGTGTACATGATTTGTACATGATTTGCCACACACCAAATCAGACCTTCGGGGTGCCTAAATTATTTTTATGGAGCCTATTCCCAGAGGTCAAACGCTCTAAGCAAAAGATGAAGCAGTCTAAGATCTACAGACACCATGCATTCAGCAGTTGCTTCTTCCAAATACAGACACTGAGCTACTTAAATGTGCTCTTCTCTTCTCTTCTCTTCTCTTCCTCCTTACAGGCCTCATCTCAAACTGTAAACTTAAACATGGCAACCTGAAATGTTTGCCAGTCCATCACATATAGGATTATAGACATCTGGAATTAAGAAAACATGATTTCTTCTCAGTACTTGTTTTACTCATTCCTTTCTTCCAGAAAATAATCTTTGAGCTATCAGAAATGCTACGGTTCATAAATTAATCAATAAACTGTGTTAGGATTGCATCTGATTTTTTTTAAATTTCACCTTCTCAAATGTATTCCAGCAGCTGACAATTAAAACATGCTGCTACTTTTTATTTTATTGGAAGCATTTTCCACACTTTAATGGTGAATCATAGCAATGACCAGAAAATCATGTGATTCAGTCTTCTTGTTAAATAGAGCATATGCATCTCTTATTATTACCCAGAATAAACTGGAACCATTATTTTAAAATGTGCTAAATGCTTATGAAGTTGCAACTGTAGGAGGCATTAATGGTACAGCAGTAAGATCAGTTTACTGAGCATAGCCCTTCCTGGTGTGGCATGAATCCCCTGAGGAACCATCTTAGGAAACAGGCTTCCAGCAGGGACCCTCTGCCAATATATTGCCAGGCATAGGCCAGTGGGACCCACATGTCCCATTTCCCAACCTACCTGAAGGTAAATAAGGTTTGTCTTGTCTGTGTGCACTTTCTTGCCTTGCTCTCTTCCTCCGTGGCAGATAGCATCTTGAGCACTTGAACCCTTGCCCGGGGAAACTGGTGTGGACCCCAGGTCAGCCCTCTGCTGCACACTTTCCTGGTTCTGCAGTTGATTTGCTTGCCTTTCTTCCCCACGTCACACCTAGCCAAAGGTTTTTCTCTCACGCTCTCTTTCTGCCATGTAGGGAAGAGAATGCAGATCTGTGTGCAGGATCCTGAGCCTCTGGCATGCCTGCAAACCTTCTTACTGGCCGCACAGCAGGGGCTGTGGTGGCTGATGGGCTGTAGCCTTCTGAAGAGGGGATGAGGGTGGGCAGCTTCGTGGGGAGGCCACAGAGGACAGCCCACTGTCTGGAGGCTGCCAGAGGATCATTCTTTATTCGGAAAGCATCCACAGCTTCATTTTTGGCACAAAGGCAGCATATACATATACATAGCACATGCACATGCCCATATGCACACGCACACTTAAAATATTTGTTTATTTAGACCCTGCCTCCCAGTCAAAGATGATCAAGGCGGTTAATATACATAAAAACTATATCTTGTAGTATATTAGTTAATTGTCACTTTCAACAGTGTCCAGATATTATCATTTATTTGGGAACAATTATTCCCAAAAGAGAATCTCAAATGATCAAGATTAATTTAAATAAATTGATTTATGAGATCACATGAGATTAAAACAGATGACCAACTTTAAAACTGCGACTGTGGGCTAAGGTAAATACACACAAGATGAATACTTTACTTTGGCTTGTATATGTAATACTTGGGATTTGTTTATCTATACTGAAACTCAATCTATATTGAAAACACTTTATTTTGTAAATTTGGTGGAAGAGAGGTTCCTTCTCATGTATAACCCTGAAAATCTTGCAGCTTTCAGTTAAAGAAGGTGGATTCAGCTGTTCAGATCTAGTTTTATATCTTTGGACCTACTATTGACCTGTACTAATTTTGGTCTTTTTCACTTAGATTTTTGGTCTTTTTCACTGATTTTCTAACTTGATCATCTTTGGAATCTTCTTTTCTGGATTCTCTCTCTAAATCTAGAATGCTGAGAATGCCACACACATACACACACACATTTTATGGGCATGCATCGACACAGATATATTTAGATTTATTTTGCTCTTTAGACTTGAGAAGTGACTTGAGACTCAATTCGAACATTTCTTGCAATGACTTCAACTTAAAAGTAAGTCCCTGTGGAACATCCCCCTTCTATCCCCTTCAGTTTAGGATATGCATTATCTGCATTCTAGTCTCTCCCTTAACTGACTCCTTACCTAATCCACTGCTATTGAAGTAAATGGTTTTGTTTTGTTTTTGTTTTATGCAAGTGTGTAACTTTGTCCAAACCACAAAATATACACTACGGATTACTCTAATTTCAACCACACTGGATACAATTATTGTGGATCACTATTCAAACAACGGCTTCAATTCTTCCAAGTGATAACAAATGAGCTGGCAATGATTAAAATCTGGTCAATTCACATAGGCATTTATGACATGATGGAATCACCAAACAAGGGTATTTTCAACAGATTTGTACATGAGGAGCAATGCTGTGAGTATTCTGACTTCAGTCATGTCACAACATCTCTGTATATCCTAATTTGGAAGGAAACAACAGATTTGGAATGTTGGACATTTGAGGAACCCTTAAATGAAGCGTCCTAAGAATTACCCCGAATGGCTACCATGGGCAGCATGGCAAGGACAAGTCAGCCCAGAGGACTGAGGACGAGGCCCTGGGGCCTCAGCGCATGGAATGGCTCTGTGGGGCCTACTGCACCTTCAGAAACCTGTTTCACAACAGTCCCAACTTCCAAAGGAAAATGTATTGATGAAAGACTAAGTGGGAGGGGCAGAGCATCTTGGTGGGCAGCAAGGAATAGGTGTGCCCACGATGTGATGCCCACATTGCCAAATTCAACCCAGACTGCTCTGAAATCTGGAAGCGAAGGGCAAATAATAGAAGAGCCATGTTGTACACTCTCGTTTCCTTGGTGCCTCTTCCATCTCTGAACAACCAAAATCCTGAGAAATTTACGAACTCCAAGGTAACAGCAGAATTAGTGTGCATAGCAAGGACAGCAGACTTTCTATAGTACCACTTTCAGCTCTCGGGGGGAAAGCCTGTTGTCTCTATTCAGGTTTAAGTCGTTTAAGGTGCAATCCTGTGGCCTTCCCATGTTGTGTGGGAGCCATGGGATTCTTCTGAGCTCCAGCTCTGAGGACCTCAGTGCTCCAGGTGCTGAGCCCTCACCCTGTGCCCCCTCACAGCTGCCCCTGCAAGAACCATGCTGGCTGCCTCTCCAAGGACAGGGAGAAAAAAGGGTGTTCCAGGGAAAAGATGGGGAGAAAGCTGCGGTTCAGAGCTTAGGCGGTGATCCCCACAGTACCCCAGCACCCTTTCCTCCCCTTCCATCGCACTTTGTCTGGATGAAATGCAAGACACAAGATGCAGGGCAGCAGAAACCACCACCACTGTACCTTACGATCTGCATAGGATGCACAGAAGTCTCCAGATGTGGGGGCCTCCATGCTTCAAGCACAGACGGCACGGCATTACACCCTTGCCACGCAAGGCAGATCAGATCAGAGACACAGAGTGCATACACTGCATGCTCAGCAAACAAGACAGGAGAGATCATTACCTTTGATCTCAGTCCAGGAGGCCAAATCCAAGATGGATCATTGTGGCATAGAATGACCTGCAAAAACAAGCGTCTGGGCTGAACAGAGCAGAGAATTAGCCAGAGGGTGTGTGTTTATGTAATACAATTTGCTGCAACTCCAAACTCATTTGCGGAAAGCCACATGCAGCCTGCCACATGTGTCTCTTGGCACTGACGGAGGCATGTCGGATCTGGACAGATTTTATGGCTTTTCCCACCAGGATTCTTCTCACTCAGGGAAGTGTGATTACTATTAAACACACTGTGGCAGTTATGAGCAGATGGAAAGAAGGAAGTCCAGACTGGGAAGAGGGCATTGCTCAGTGGTAGAATGTATGTTCTGTATTTTCTTGGCCTCGCACTGGGCCTGTAGTTAATGGATGTTTCGAGCAGACAGCATTGAGCTGCATGGTCCAGATGCTTGAAAGTAAGGACTTAAGACTTGACTCAAAATTTGGAGTAAAGGACTAGAACACGTCATTGGTAGGAAGCACCCTACACAGTCCTGGAGCGCTAGTTGAAATGGTGAACGCCTGGATCATATCAGAGCCCCTGTGGAACATCCCCCTTCTATCCCCTTTAGTTTAGGATATGCATTATCTGCATTCCAGTCTCTTCCTTATCTGACTCCTTACCTAATTCACAGTTGTTGAAATGAATGGTTTGGTTCGGTTCGGTTTTGTACAAGTCAGTAACTTTGGCCAAACCACAGAATGTACAAAACAGATTCCAGCCATGAACTGGCCCACGGCTCAGTATAAATCCTGGGATAAATCAAAGGCGCAAGATGCCCTAGTGCTTGCATGGTGATTGGATGATGCTGTTGACATGTATATACCTGGAAAGAAACACTGGAACTCCCTGCCTCCACCTGGGCCTCCATCATGCCAGAATCAACCAAATCAGGGTGACTGCAAAGGGCAAAGACCAGAACTGGTATTAGGGGAAACTGCTACCCTTCCATGGCCTGTGCTGATAGCCTTGATGAGATTTAGTTGTGAGAGGATGAAAAGAGATGAGGGATGGGCAGTCAGGGCAGGGGAAAGACAGAGGGAAGAGGATGGGACGTAGGAGACCTCAGAAAAGGAGAGTGAACGAGATTAGAACTGCCAGGAACAGCCAGCAAGCCACATGGGAATCTGGAAGGAGGAGGCAACACACAATGCCGAGTTCACACAGCACCACAACCCGCACTGCATGGAAGGCTACATAGTGTGCCTTGATCAGCGATGCGCCTGGCAGATGGTCACACACAGAGGGGGGCCTGGGGCATCTTCTCCCCACAATCCTCCTGCCAGGATGCCGGGGGCACAACAGGAGCACCGCAAGGAGCAGAGCACTTGTGGGCAGCTGTCAGAAACTCCCTTTGCTGACCATGGCCGTGGCAGAGGACAAAGCCCGCCCCACTCAGTTCCTCTTGAGAAGCCCACGCAGAGTGCAGCTCTCCCCCTGCCCACCACCGTGATTGCCCTGCGAGTGCAGCAGCGGGCAGGGTGGGCGTGTTCTCCAGGGCCTCCGCCTGGGCACACCCAGGACAGGGGGCCTCATTCCCCCGCCAGCCGCTGGTTGGTGGTGAGCAGGACGTCATGTTCTCCTGCATCTCCCCTGGGGGAGGCCCTGGAAAGTGTCCTCCTCACACACTCCTGCAGTTGCAGGGCAAACATGGCAGCAGGCGGGGAAGCCTCATGGCGGGTGGAGAACACACCTCCTCTCTCCACCCGCCATACCGATTGCCCCTGGAAATGCACCGTCAGGAGCTGGGGCTAGACTTGTCTGTACCCAGCCCCACTGTACAGATTGCCAGTCAGGAGTGGGGCATGAGCCTGCGTCTGCCGGAGGGCCCCAGGGGCAGGGGGGCTTCTCTGCATGCTGCCACCCCAAGCCCTGAGCTGATGACAGCCACTGGGCAAGGGCTACCGAGAGATAAGCCAGTCCCTCGCGCACGCACAGCTATACTTGCTCAGCTCAAAACAGTCACTGTACACGAGACACTGAGCTGGAGGAGGCAAGATGGAGGCCTCTGCCAGGAGAGGTCATATTTTTTTTACTGCTCCTGCCAAGTGTCTGTGACCAACAAACCATTTGGAACCCAATTCACTGGGTTCAGATGTCACAACTGAGCAACCCAGTAATAGAAACATAGAAACAGAGCGAGTCAGAAGGGGTCTCCCGGGCCATCTAGTCTGACCTCCGGCACCAGCCGGCTCCGCTCACAACATGCCCACCATGTGCACGTCCAGCCCATCCTTGAACACCCTCACTGATGGGGCCTCAACAACCTCTCGTGGAAGCCCATTCCACACCCTCGGGGTCCTAACTGTCAGGAAGTGCTTCTATAAGCCATGGGTTCTCAGGATGGCTTGTGCATGTAAAATTAGCCACCCTGCCAAAGCATGCTGTTTTTGGAGATTACAACAAGCTGCTATGGGTGGATTGTCAAGTCACATGAAAAATAATTGGGCCAAGGTGGCCTGTTAACCACCGTCTACATGCCAGTCATGTGCCAGAGGAATTAGGATAATTAATGCAGCTTTTTGGGCAGCTTGTTATGTCATGCAAAACGCGCCAAGATGGCTTTCTGCCATAGCTAACAAGGCACCCAGAAGCCCACAGGCTACAGCCTCATACACATGAGATGGTGGGCTGTACTGCCGAGGATAATCATGCTAGTCTCCCAGCATGCTTATTAGGGGAAATAAACCACTGTGGCTTATTTACTCCACTGAAAACATGAGAATTACGCTGCTGAGGGTGTGTGAGAGGCCTGAAGACATTTGGCCCATGGGCTGAAGTACCCCACATCTGTTCTATCTAGATCTCCAGCTGATTTTTAAAATACAGCATGTAAAATATTGCTTATTACTATGTTGTAAAGCTGCAAAAGTTACAACAATGCATCCAGCAGGGAAGAAAAGCCTCCACTAGTCTCAGTATTTTTATTTATTCATTTGTATGCCACCCGATAGCCTGAGGGCTCTCTGGATAGCTCACAAGAAACAGAAACAGGAACATAAGTATAATAAAATAAAACAATACCATCTAAAACCACATAAAATTCACTATTATAAAGTGCGAAAATAGGAGGGTAATATAAACAACTATAAAACCAGAAGCAGAAGCAAATAAAACCATAATTCTAAAATCAAGTACTAAATAAAAAGATCTTTACTTGGCAGTGAAAACAGAATAACGAGGGCACTAGTTGCACCTCTTCCAAAGATGAGGTGTGCTAACAGAGCAGGCCCTTTTTCTAGCCAATTCCTCCCTCACGTCATTTGGGAGGGGGTTCATGAAGGACAGCCTCCATTGAAACACAGAAACAAAGCGAGTCAGAAGGGGTCTCCCAGGCCATCTGGTCTGTCCCCCGGGTCCAGTCCACCATGTGCATGTCCAGCCTATCCTTGAAATCTAACTCGTCTGGTAAGGATATACAGAGACAGGCTTCCTTTAAATTTTTATCGCTGGTTTGACCAATCCATCAATTTATCTCTCTAGACGCTGCCTAGCTGGCTACTGCATAGGTCAGAGTCCAAGCGCCAAGCGGAGAAATGCCCTCCTGCGCTGGAGCCAGGGCCTCTGCGGTGCCCTTGCAGCCTGTGCCATTCTTCCCACACTGGCTGCAGCTGCCACACCATCCAGTCATCCATCCCGCTCTCCTAGCAGCTCCTGCACCACCCGGCATCCTTTTCCTCCTGGCTGACGGTGTTGCTGGCTGGACTGTGGCTCTGGCTCAGGGGTATTCCAGGAGCTCCCCTGAGGCCTCCAGCTATCCCAGCCTGTCTCTGCCTGGGCCGGACACCCGGCAGGCCCATATCTGTCGTCCCAAAGTGGAGTGCTGATGCCCTGCTAGCAACAACCCCAAGGAGCAGTGGTTTTCAACCTTTCCACGGCTGGGGACTGGCAAAAACAGGAAAACCACCTCAGGGACTGCTGAGGCAGAAACAAAAAGCACCATACACATAAAAATACGGTGTTCTGCATATTAATTTCCAAACACAATGCCAAAAAAATGAAAATTCTCCAAAACAGCCAGAAACCGAGCAACAACAAATGCCAACAAAAGAACAAAATACCAAAATCGGTGCAGTGCGGCTCCCAGCCAGCTCCCCAGTCCCTCCAGCGGCACCTCCTGCAAACGGCATGCCAACTGAGGAGGAGGTGGTAGAACACAGCCAGTTCCCACGCCGATCAGGATGCAGCCCCCTCCCCCCCAAGTCTGGCAGGAAACCTCCCGCGGACTGGCGCCTTTCCACGGACCGGTGGTCAAAAACCACTATGGAGAGGCAATGCCGAGGTGGACCACCCCTTGAGCGGAACTGCTTCGGGGGATCCAAGGGCAAAGGCCCCTTGCCTAACGTCGTGCCACTCTCTTTGTTGTCTGCTCCGAGAGACTTGCTTTCATGGGCCTTGAGTATGTGCAGGGAGAGAAGGAAGGGGCCTGAGGGTGGGGAGTCCTTGAGAAGGGACAGTTAGTGCCATGGTGGGTAGAGGGAGATACGGTGTCAGGTGGAGGCCAGCCAGGTGAGGGGAGTGCGGCCCAGGTGCTGAACAGCTTTGCTGTGACCCAGCCCTCCTTGCGTCTGCATGTTTGGTGGTCACCTGGTCAACCTGCCCTCAGGTCTCCGGAGGCTGCTTTTAAATGCCAGATACATATAGAATAAGACCTCCCTCATCTAGGACTTAATAGTGGGTGAGGTGGCTGATCTTGGTGGGCAAACAGGAACATTCCACGCAGGGAATGCCTGTAGAATTCTTTCTAAATACATACCTGTACATATACTGAAGCATACAATGTTTGGTTTTCAGCTATGAGTCTTGTCCTCTTCCCTTCCCTTCCCTCCCCTTCCCTTTCTTTGCATAAAATTGGCATATGCATTCGTTATAATTCCAAAAGTTGCCCAATAGCTATTTTCCCCTTTCTCCCTGGCAGACTTATCCTTTCAATATTCATTGGTGTTTCTTTTAGCTTCAGTTACAGGTGGCATAGAAAAGTAATAGTAATATAATAAGTTCCCTGCTAGCCTGTAATATTTTATAATAACCACTCACAGCCTTCCCCAACCCAGTAACCTCCAAATGCCTTACACTACAACTCATCATCAAGCCATCATCAAGCCATCATCCCTCAATGGGGGAATACAACACATCTGGGAGGCACCTGGAGACAGAGAAGCAGGACTAGCAGAGAGATTTCCTTCTGGAAATCTAATCCTTTACACATGTGAAATAATTTTAGGTGTGTGATGCTTTGTTCATGCATATTTTCCAGGTTCCCAATGCCAAAATATTGTCGGAATGTGAAAGCTGTCAGAAGTTTGTGCAAAGTGACACACCTTTGCCAGGCCCTCTGGCTGAGGGGCTGGCGTGTGAGAAGCCAGTTCTGAAGCAGAGCTATTCTTTCATCCAGAGAGGAGTCCCTCAGTGCTTGGGGAGCGTCTAGAGAGCAACCGGAGATTTCAGGTTTCCAGATCCAAGGCTGGAAAAGAACACTGACATCAGAGTTGGGGATCCACACTTGGAACACTCTCTCCCCTGCCCCACTCACAACTGTGCAGAAAGAACCATGTCTCTGGGCTGCCCCAGTGTATCCTGCAGTGTGGGGCTCCAGCCTCTTTTCTCCCTGTCCTCCCCACTCCTGCTGACCCTGTCATCCTCCCATCCTGCATAGGCTACCCAAAATCGTCTGAGTATTGAGGCTTACAGGCACCCGCATTAGATTGCGCCCTCATTCATTCATTCATTCATTCATCTTTTTTTGTTTCATTCATATACCACCTATTAGGCAGTTCACAACATGTTAAACTATAAAACCTTTCATATGCACGAATTTAAAACACTTTAAAACCATCAAAAACAATTAATAATACAACAATTAATAATACAGAGGTCCGCCTGGCACCATCGTTACTGGTTTTTCGACGCCAGATAAAGACCTTTTTATTTAAACATCATTTTAATTGTTAAAATATATGATCTGGCCAGGGCAACTTCTTCTTCCTTCTCTTTTCTCCTCCTATATTCTTTATTTACTTATTTTATACTGATAATTTTAATTTTATATTATTATGTTCGTAACTCAGTGTATTTTTTGTATTTTTGTATTTAATGGTAATTTATTATGTTCTATTGTATTTCAATGTATTTTATTGTGTTGTAAGCCGCCCCAAGGCTTCGGCAAGGGGCGGCATAGAAATGTAATAATAATAATAATAATAATAATAATAATAATAATAATACAACTACTAGGCTCTGATGAAAAAATGAAGCCCTATCACATGTCACCAAATCTTAGGGGTAAAGGAAAGACTTAACTTGTCCTATATCTTAAGTTGTAACTTTTGAGGAAGGAAAGTCTCCCAAAAGATAACAATATGAGAACAAGAGGCAGAGAGCTGGATCCAAACTTAATCACATTTTAAAGCTAAATATTACAAAACACTTTTAAGGCTGCCACTTAGGGGAAAGCCCCATTGGAGTCAGCGGAACTGAAACATGGACCATGGACATGATTGCCTTCTATGTCTCCAATGATCTTTCATTCCAAAGAAAACCACACCCAGCTAAGTAACCCCTGGACTTTCTCATCACTCAGAGAAGTCAGAAGCATGTAACATTATAAAGACTTTTTTCTTGGTTTATTTCCCTGGATTGACAGAAAGACAAACAGGTGAGTCCTAGATCAAATCAAGCCAAAGCTTTCCCTAGAAGCAAAAATGTCAAAACTGAGGCTATCCTACTTTGGACACATCATGAGAAAGCAAGACTCCCTGGAGAAGACATTATGCCAGAGAAAACTGAAGAAGAAAGCTGAAGCCGAAGAAAAGGAAGGCCAAACAAGATTAATTGACTCCATAAAGGAAGCCACAGCCTTGAATTTAGAAGAGCATCACAGGGACGCCACAGCTCAAAGAGGACTTGATGGCACATAACAATAACAACATTTCAAGACAATGAAAATTCTGTCTACATTCTCTTATTTTTTTCAATGTAATCTTCCCCACCTGGTGCCTTCCATTGGTATCAGACTGCATGGTCCTCTCCATGGCTGGGAGTTATGGGAGTTGCAGTACAATACACTAGGTTAGGAAAAGTTGGTAAGGCTGTCAGTTGCTAGTCCTCATGAAACCTCACATGCAAAACTCGTAAGTTATTTGAACCTGAACTAGAGTGAAACTTCTGAGTTTACTTTGGTTCAGTAAGATCTATATAGAGGTGTTTAGGAGCTGTCATTTTTTTAACCTCATGGAATTTGTTTTTCTGAAGAGGAAGAAGTACCACATTATTTTTCAGAAGTACCACATTTCCCCCATACACAAAAAGGAACCCCCAGGCTAGTTAAGTGGCTCCCACTTATTTATCCAATCCAAAATGTTTTAATTTGTTTATCATGAATTTCAAGCAAACTGAACAAATTAAACCAGGAGGAGGAGGAGGAGGAGGAGGAGGAGGAGGAGGAGGAGGAGGAAAGAAAGAAAGACAGACAGACAGACAGACAGACAGACAGGCAGACAGACAGACAGACAGACAATAACTTTCTTACATAAATTGAAATAAATTATAGCTGGTGCATATGAAATATGTACCCATGGGCATATGTTTGTATCTATGTGCATATGGAAATACAGCTATCAATGAAAACAGTTGTGCATAAGTCTTAAGAAAGGCAGACCAAATATCCATATACTTATCAGTTTACAGGTGGAGTGTAAATACTACCCTTTCAAATGCTGAGAGTGTCATTAGCTCCTCAGTCCAGTGTGTTTTAGGAGGTGAGTGTTTGTCTTTCCAGTGTTGTATGATTAGTCTTTTAGCTGCCCAAATGGCTCAGTAAATCCAGTTACATTGACCTTGCTTTAATTTCCAAGCAACAGGTAAATAATTGAAGGCAACATATGCATCAGTTAATATTAGAGAGCATTCCAACGCAAAATTTCTTTGCATTGTAACTTCTTCCCCACCCCAAAAAAGCAACTATTGCCAAATAGGTAGGATAATCATAGATTATATTTTTAGCAATTAGCTGACTTAGATAAACCCTTATTTTTAAAATCTTGTGACATTCAATACACCCAAAACAAAAGTTACTGCTGAATGCAACATAACCAAAGACCCAATGGCCATTCTGGCACCAACACAAAAATGATGACCCATTGGACAATCCAAAATGTATGCTGATACTCCACACACAATTCGCTTTTCCCTGATCCTTGTACATGATGTGTTCATTTGAGGCAAATTTATTAAAATATTATTCTCCCCAAAGTCCAACATCTCCCTCTGAATATCTGCAAAGTAAAGGTGTGAAACTACAGAGAGAAAATGCTTTATTAAAAAAGTATAAAATCTAAACTAATCTAGAACATTTGTCTCCTCCTTAGACATTAAAAATTATGTAGGATCAGGCTGTTCCTAGTGCTGCTTGGAGAGAAATTATAATTATGCTAATGGGCATCTTTCTCACTTCCCTAGAACATTATTAATATTTAGTGTATCTATCATTCTCTTGGCTTCTTCTGTATAAGAAGCAGCTATTTGCATATGATTAGATTTAAAGCAGTCAACTAGTCATCTTTGTGGTGTGACAGGGTTGGTTCATTCTAATTCAAATCATCAAAAACAAATTACTATGGGTGGAAATGGAGTGTGTCACATAAAATGTTTTGCACATCAAGAATCACTATAGCAAAGGGGAGGCATAACCTTTACTTCTCACTCACTGAACGAGATGAAAAGTGCCTGTTCTTCCATTACACAGCATGTCAGGCAGGGAATACATTTATTATGGCTTTAAATAACCTGGACAAATCAAGCAGCAGTTAAATGAACACCTAGAATTTGATTATCAGAATCATTTAAAGGAGATGTTTTGGATCATTGTACATCAGCATCCCCCACTGTGGTGCTCTCCAGATCTCTGGAAGTATAATTCCCAGGATTCCTGCCCAGTGGCCATGTGGGTTGGGTCTGAATGGAATTGAAATGCAAAACATCTGGGGAGCACCGAATTGGAGAAGGCTGTACATATTGCACACAGGCAGGGCAGCTTTTTCATGCCTTGCAAAGCTACAGCTCATTGAAGGTGCAACCCACACCCCACTGAATGCAATATCTCTTGGATTCAGGGGCGATGAAACTGCGCATCCAGCAGGAAGCACTACTGATACGTCAGTGGAGCTCAGAGAGCGCTTGTGCTAAAAGAGACCTTTGAAATGCATTGCTGTAACTGCTGATTCAGCCTGCAGATCTGGAATCACACAGAATCATAGAAGAGTTGGAAGGTACCATGAAGGCCATCGAGTCCAGCTTGCTGCTGTAGCAGAACATTTATTTTTAATTATTTATTTATCGATTTATATCCTGCCTTTTTCCTACAAAGCGCTCAAGGCAGTTTACATCATTCTCCTCCTCCATCTTATCCCCACAACAACAACCCTGTGAGGTAGGTTGGGCTGAGCATCTGTGACTGGCCCAAAGTCACCCAGCTGGCTCCATGGCTGAGCGGGGACTCGAACCCAGGTCACCTGAGTCCCAGTCCCATGCTCTTAACCACTACACCACACTGGCTCTCAGTTTACACCATCCCACGCAAATGACTGTCCAGTTTCACCCTGAATGTCTCTAGAATGGAATTTAGCCCATGATCTCTAGAGCCAACTGGTTCCACGATCGTATTGCCCTGATGGTGAAGAAACTTCTCCGGAGTGCTCACTCATTGAAAGACAAGCATCAGCACCTTCGTGTGTATAGGAAATGCTTTGTCAGGGAGCGGAAAGATTCCCCAAGCTGAGGAAATAAGGTTCTTGAAGCACTTTGAACTGAGGGTTCCAATCTGGTCATAATATATGGATAATTTTCCGTGGAATCACAGTGGAGTGGAAGATTAGTGCTTCACACCACGGCTCTGATCTCTTTCCAGATGTCCCCCAGTACAGCACTGCTGTTTTTGTAAAAGCTTCTGTTTGCACCAACGGAAAGGTACAAGTGAAGCAAAGCAGAAACCCACCACTGCGCAAAGAGGCAGGTTTGCTGCAATGCACCCTGCGTTCTCTGACCTTAAGGATGCTTGGGAAACTGCAGCAGGTTCAGTGCAGGATGCAGCAGTTTGGCTGTTGCCAGGAGCTGCCCCTTGGCAGCATGCAACTCCCTTGCCCATTTGGCTGCCTTTGTGTTCCTGGGTCAGGTGGACGGTTTTAGTACCAGTGAGCCCAGAACAACTTGGGATCAGGTTATCTGCAAGAGAGCTTTCTCTCTTCCCAACCTGCCTGGTCACCAGAGGATTATCTCCTGATTGTGGCACATGGAACCATGGTTCAGCCAGAGTGTACTAGGAGAAGAGTCCTCCTTGTGGTGGCCCCATTCCTATGGAATACCCTGCCTCTGGAGGTCAGGCAGGCACCACCATTCTGCTTGTCCTGCTACCTGTGGAAACTGCCCTTGTTCCAGGAACACTGTCTTTTTTCTTAATGAATTATTTTATTCTTTTACTTGTTTTACCTTTGTATTGTTCATCACTCTGGAATTGGTCTAGATATGAAGCAATAAACAAATAAATAAATAAGCATCTGTGTTCCTTTCTTGATGCCTCGACCATGGCTTTCCTCAACTTTTAAGTTTTGAGATGCTTTTATAGGTACTAGAATCCAAAATGTGTGTGCTACTTGCAAAATGGAACACATGTTTACTCAACTGAATAATAAAATATGCCACCTTGAATTCAATGCTGCAGCAAGATGAGATATACATATTTTGAACAATTTATTGTACTTCTTATTGTAAGCAGAATAGTGTGAAGCAGTGGTTAGACTATTGGACTGAAACTTGGAAGATCCAGGTTCTACTCCCCACTCAGCCATGAAACTAGCTGGGTAACTTTGGGCATGTCATGGACTTTCCCCCTAGCCTACCTCACAGGGTTGTTGTTCTGAGAATAAATGGAGCAGAGGAGGACTGGAAGCAGGGTATAAATATAATGTATTAATAAGCATAGTGGTTTCTAATGATACTAATAATGAACTAGACTAATGAAGCCTTCCAAAAGGGCACAACATTTTGAAATTCAAAGATCTGAAGGACAAATAAAGGTACTCTGGATAAGCATTTTAGCAAACAAGACCATGCAGGGGCTTTCTTTGCAAATTGCTTTTTCTCTTTTTTCTTCAGCACAGTTGAATTATCTGAGGGTGATGTCCTGTGTCCTCACACATTTCACACGGGAAGCTACATTTATCTGTTGCAGCCAAACCAAAGAAGAGCATTCAGCAGCTTAAAGATTAACAGGGTTATCGTGGTCTAACCTTTCATAGACCAGCCACCAGATTCACAAAAAGAATGAATTTCCAAAGCAACTCCACAGAGTTTGCAGGGATCTACAGTGATTTCTTTTAGCCACTTCTGTATAGAAAGATTTGCCTCTGCATTACTGCAGCCTCCTGCTATGAGTCAACCACACAATATCCAAGACCTCGTTTTTAGGAAAAGAGTTATTTCACAGATGCAGAAAGCCACATTTTGTAGCTTTGTCCAAGCAAGGCTCTTGAAACAAGCAGGGTTCTTGGAAGACACTTGTGCATGTGCAGTCGGTCCCCAGGGAAGTTCCTGCTTTGCTTGTTTCAGACTTGCACCTCCTGGGTTCCTGCAGGCTGGCATCCTGCAAGAGCCCAGACCAGAACTGGGCAGTTAAACTAGTTAAGGATGTTGTGAATAAAGCTCATTCTACTGCTAATAAGAGCTGTGCAGCATTCTGTGTTCAAGATACTACACCTTCCATAGATTCACACCATTGTTTTCTCACAATCCTTTTCCTTTGCACCCAGTTTTGTGCTAAAAGCACCTTTCTTTTCTATGGAAAATAATTAGCTGCTATCCTTTCCCAAAGGCTTTATAGACTACACAAATACACTGTGCACACAGTGATGAGTAAGCACACAGATATTCTATATGTATCCTACCCAATTATGAACAACAGTTGAACAGCAATTACCGCTATCCATATGTTTAAAAAACAGTCAGAAACCATAAATTATCCATGTTTATTTACAAGCTGCAAAATACATTGCAGAGCTACACTGAGAATATTCAGATGTTTCATATTAATTGCCACCCACAAGGTTCTGTGTTGGCCAAGAGTTTACATGACCATAAGAATTAAACACATGAAAGATCTATTAGTGAGTATTGGCTATAACAGTGAAGAATGGAATTTCCTTATTTTGAGAGAGTGTTCCTCTAATTACTGGATGCCTTGAAGAGTAGCAAAAGGGAATTGCTTCGAAATTCCCTGTAACTATCTGTTCTGCTGAAGAAGAGCATACTGGGCTAGATAAATCTTTAATCTGAACTGGAAAAGCAATTCTATTCTGGCTGGCAGAGGGATTTAAATGTGCAATGCAATGATTGAAAGTTAAAGCAAGCAAAGGATGCATGAATTCAGAATTAGACATGATGAAAATTAACACCCTCATCCCCTATGTTTCCTAGGAAGACTGCGTTCCTGAATTCAGTGGGAATTACAGCTTCTAGCCACATCGAATGCATCTTTACTTGAAGCAATTCCCACTGTATTTTGCAGGGCTTACTCCGGGTATAGTGTGCATCGGATTGTGGCCAAGTGGTAATGTAACATTTGCAATAGATCTCCAAAGGGGATGCAAGAGGTTAGAGTCATTTGGTACTAGCTATCATCCTACTCTTCTTCTGAAAGCCTCAAAGTAGTATAAATGTGCAGTTCCCCCACTCCCTGCCCCCGCCAGTTTAATCCTCCCAAAAGCCCTGGGAAGACTATTTGGATCAGTGTGCTGCCCAGTCCAAAGACATCTAGTGAAC
The DNA here is from genome assembly GCF_004798865.1 of Varanus komodoensis. NCBI lineage: Eukaryota > Metazoa > Chordata > Lepidosauria > Squamata > Varanidae > Varanus > Varanus komodoensis. The sequence goes on from NW_025336346.1 coordinate 9,881,787, forward strand.
TTCATGGCTGGTGGAGAACGTCAACATAAGTCAATTTTATTCCCAGCCCTGCCTCAAGGATGCCACATACATAATTTATGTATTTATTTATTTAAAACTTTTAATACCTTCCCATCACTGACATCTCAGGATGGTTCACAATAACAACAGTAAAATAAGATAAAAATATAAAAGTAACACAGCATCCAATAAGTATAAAACCACTGATGAATTAAAATAGTAGGAAAATAAAAAGAAGAAAGTGTTGGCGCCAGCTGAATCCCTCTGGGGAGTGTGTTCCACAGTGAGGGCACCACCACAGAGAAGGCCCTTCTCCAGGTAGTCACTCTCCTAATCTCCTTCAAGGAGGGCTCCTGGAGAAGGGCCTCCGCCTCAGATCTCAGGGGGCGGGAGGGCACACAGGGCAGAAGGCGTTCCTTCAGGTATCCAGGACACAAGCCGTTTAGATCACCAGCACCTTATATTGGGCCCAAACTTAAATTGGTAGCCAGTGTAAGCGATAGAGGACCGGCATTATATGTGAATACCTGCCGGTCCCCATTAGTAACCTGGCAGCTCTATTCTGAACCAACTGAAGTATTTGGACCGTCTTCAAGGGCAGCCACATGTAGAGTGCATTACAGTAATCCAGTCAGGAAGTTACCATAGCGTGGGTCACTGTTGCAAGGCATTGCTCATCCAGGTAAGGGTAAAGTTGGTAGACCAGCAGAAGGTGTAAAAGAAGCACTGAATGGACATTGCATAATGCTGTCAGGATAAAAAGCCAGCCCAAAAGACACACTTTGGGCAAATTGCTAGGCCTCTGGTGGTGAGTTAAAGTCAATGCCCTAATTCAGCCTTCCCCAGTCTGGTGCCTTCCAGACACATGGCCCTGCTGGATGGGAATTCTGGAAGTTGTGGTCCAAATGCCTCTGAAGGCCACCAGGTTGGGGAACACTGCCTAATTTATATCTTGAAAATCTCAGTTGAGTGGTCAGGATATGCATTTTTTAAAGGAATAATAAGTATGTAAATAAGCATATCATCTTCATGGATCACTGCCTTGTCGTGGCAAAGGGGCTTGCGTAGCTCAGTGAAGCTATGAGCTATGCCGTGCAGGGCTACCCAAGATGGACAGGTCGTAGCAGAGAGCTCTGACAAAACGTGATCCACTGGAGAAGGAAATGGCAACCCACTCCAGTATCCTTGCCATGAAAACCCCATGGACAGTACTAATTTTCAGTTAAAAGGCTACACTTAATATGCCAGCAAATTTGGAAAACTCAACAGTGGCCACAGGATTGGAAAAGGTCAGTTTACATTCCAATCCCAAAGAAGGGCAATGCCAAAGAATGTTCAAACTATTGTACAATTGAGCTCATTTCACATGCTAGAAAAGTTATGCTCAAAATCCTACAAGCTAGGCTTGAGCTGTATGTGGACTGAAAACAACCAGAAGCAAAGGCAGGCTTTCGAAGGGCTCCAAGATCACTGCAGACAGCGACTGCAGCCAAAAAATTAAAAGACGCTTGCTCCTTGGGAGGAAAGCTATGGCAAATCTAGACAGGATATTAAAAAGCAGAGATGTCACCCTGCCAACAAAAGTTTGTATAGTCAAAGCTATGGTTTTCCCAGTTGTATGGCTGTGAAAGCTGGACCATAAGGAAAGCTGCACGCTGAAGAATTGATGCTTTTGCATTGTGGTGCTGGAGAAGACTCCTGAGAGTCGGCTGCAAAGAGATCAAATCAGTCATTCCTAAAGAAAATCATCCCTGACTGCTCTTTAGAATGTCAGATACTGAAGATGAAACTCAAATACTTTGCCCACCTAATGAGAAGAAACAATTCCCTGGAGAAGACCCTGATGCTGGCAACAATCGACGGCAAAAGGAGAAGGGGACAGAAGAGGTTGAGGAGGCCAGATGGAGTCACTGGGGCGGTGGGCGTGGGCTTGGGTGGACTCCGAGTGGTAGTAGAGGACAGGAGAGCCAGGAGCAATGTTGTCCATGGGGTTGTGATGGGTCAGGCATGACTTTGCGACTGAACAATAAGAAATAAGCATATAGCCAGGAATCTAAGAGTAAAGGGGTGCCTCTGACCTCAGGTTCTATGAACTCTGTAATCACTGCTTCAAATCTCCGCTTGATGTCTAGATGCACAGAGGAAAACTAACCTGAAAACAGTACCAGCGACGACACTGTCTGATCAGGCCTCTATTGCCTAGCCAACTAAACTGAGCTGCCATCTGGGCATCACATACTGTTCCACCATTTATCTACACTCCTTCCCAAAGAAGATTTGAAGGGGCTGCAGTTTCAGATGGCTTTGCAATGCCTAAAGCCTAAATCAACCAAAATACTAATCTCCAGTAAAAGTATTTCTCCTTTGCTTTCCCTTGGGCATAAACAACAATCAGACTAAATAGGACAAAAAAGTGCAGGGAGACACTTCCGAAAGCAATTAAGTTCTCCTGTCCAGAAATGCTTCCTAGTTTACTACAATCAAGGATTGTGTGCTTTCCTGGCATTGCACTAGCACAGAGGACACCTGGCTTTACAAAATTCATTGAAATTAGTCCTGAAGAATATCCAGCAATTGCACATTCTGCAAAAAGCCCCACTTGGTGTTTTCGAGGTATTGTTTGACCCATGCCAGAACTGTGTGGAGCAGGTCACCCCCCCTCCTGCAGCCCCATGGACGGTTGTTGCATGAGGAAGTACAAGGAGCATCCAGATTTAGAATGCTTAACTGTAGATGCATTTGTGATTGTTCTTATAGCAATTCTGGAGCACAACCAACAGAGAAATAAACACATTATGTTAAACATCTTTGCTATTTAGAGGCTATTCTTTTTGGACAGAAATATAGCAGACTGTTTGGGTGTCGAATATACAAATTCCGCTTCTTTACTTTTCTTTTCCCCCCATTTGCACTGCTGAGGCTTGTCTCTCACTGTTGTCTCTAAATATAATTTTGTGTGTTTCATTTCATATTGTGAAATGTTGTTACTTTACAGTAATCAAACAGCAACCGCACTGATTATGCTATTTCAGTATTTCCAAGAGAGATGAGGTTTGCCCAACATCTAATAAGGACTGTTACGTTTTTGAGACGTATCTGCATCAGCTGCGCTTAGCCTTAATATGTAACCTGGGCAAGGGGAAACATGTTTGATGGTGGATCTGTGCCACAGGAACCTCTTCACTCACTGTCATATCCTATAGAGCAGTGATGGCGAACCTTTTAGAGACTGAGTGCCCAAACTGCAACCCAGAACCCACTCATTTATCGATAAGTGCCAACACTTCAATAAAACCTGAAAGCTGAGGTTTTAGTTTAGAAAAAACAACTCATACATTAACATCTTTTGTCTTAAAAGAAAAACACAATAATAGAGCTTTCAATGATACAAACAGCTTTTTACCGAAAGATGTGCTTTTGCATCTGAGTGCATTTCCTACCTTGTGGGGGCTAAAATCACAGCCAGTCCAAGCAAATATGTATATCCTTGGTCTTGTTTTCATAAATTCTTCACAAACAACTAAATATGATGCTGCAGATTCAAATATGCCAAGGGGACAGCACAACATTAAAAAAATCTCAGTCTCTTAATTAGAACATCTCTTTGCTAAATCTTAGATATTAAATTTCAATTTTTCATAAGAAAACTGAAAGCTAAAATCTTGTGTTAATACAAACGAATGTATTAAAACTGAGAGCCAGTTCAAGCAAATAGCTATATATCCATGGCAGCGCACTGACTGGCTTTGCGAAAGCTCGAACGAGTCGCAGCTACTGAGTCACAGCTCATGACATCATCGCTTGGTGCCGCTACTCCTTTCCAAGCATGCACATGGCCCCTACGTGCGCTGTTATCCGATGCTCGGTTGCTGGGGTGACTTGGCTCGCGTGCTGACAGAGAGGGATCTGCATGCCCACTGTGGCACATGCGCCATTGGTTCGCCACCACCGCTATAGAGTGTTTCAGTCTAAAAGCAATGTGCCTTTGGGCCCTCTCACTTGCTTGTTGACTAAGAGGGGGTTGATGTGATTGCTGTTTGTGCAAACCCAGTTCTGTCCACTACATCAGCCTTCCTCAGCCTGGTGGCCTTCAGAGGCATTTGGGCCACAACTCCCAGAATTCCCATCCAGCAGGGCCACTGGCTGGGAATTCTGGGTGTTGCAGTTCACATGTGTCTGGAGGGTTGACTACATCACATTAGCAGAGAAAATGGCACAGAGTTATAACATTCAGGGCAGTAGTTGCTGAGGATTTCATGCTGCAAACTTTTAAAACCCAAGCCTTGTGGGTAAGTAAGAGGAATGAATGATGGCCATTGTGAGGGTGACCACTGGCAACAAGAAGCCAAAGGGGGAGGCATGTCACATAAAATTTGCATTTGCAAATACATTTATTTATACTATTTCTATATTGCAACATATTTCAAAACTCCCTGTGCAATTTCTACATAAATATTATAATCACAATTAAAATTGCATTTCAAATAAAATCTTGATACCAATACAATACAATGCAAATACGGTTACAAGAATCATAAAAATAATTCAGAGCAGGAGAGTAGTAACAAGATCGGCAAGGCTAATTTAATTACAAGCCAGAGAAAGCCTGAATGACCAGGTATATTTTCAAGAGGTGCTTGAAAGAAGCCTTCTGGATGGCATGCAGTTTTTCCACAGGGTGGGTGCCGCCACCAGAAAGGCCCCCCCCATCGACGTATTACATGGCACCTTTCCAATGCAGTTGGATTGACCAGCAAGGACTCCTTTGATGTTCACAACAGTTGGTTGGGTATGTGAAAAGGTAGGCGGACTGCTAGGTATCCTGGTACAATATGTATAAATGCTAATTTAGAAGTAGTCACTAGGATTTACATAGGAATACAACGATCTCTCTGGAATTAGGATATCTGTAGTTAAATACCCTGTGTGCTTTCTTAGTCTGATGTACGGGTGCTATTAGCTGATGGGCAACCCCTGATCTGATCTCCTTTCTTAGAGTTCGTTATTTTAAAGCAGGCCTTGACTGGCCAGTCCCCCGAACAGAAGATGCCTTCAAACAGAGGCCTCTCATCCAGGTACTAACCAGGCCCAACCTGCTTAGCTTCTGAGATCGGGCGTGTTCAGGGTGGCATACTCTGGTTTCTCTACAGTGTACCATATAAATCTTTCAAACAGAGGCGTTTCTTCTGTGAAGGGGAACGCATGGCCACCCCAGCTACAGTTCATTGTAGTCTGCTCACCTAGGTCCACCCAATCCACCCCTTTAGCTTTGCCCATTGGGCACTGCTGCCCCCATCTTTCGCTGCACTCTTTTCAAAACGACTCAATGTTACTCTAGTAACTCTCTTTTACTGCTCATATCTAATCCTTCCATTAGTTATCTTAGTATCTTGAGCTCATTTTCATCACTGGAAATTCAAGGAAGTAAACAGTGCTGCTGGGCGGGCGGGCGCACACATACAAACACACACACAGTTCATGCTGTACCAGACAGAGGTTGGGTGGCACAGCTGAACAGATGTGTCGAGAGTGCTGACACAGCTTGCTAAACTGCTTGAAAAAAATCCACGCCAGTCACTTAGGATCAAAAAGCAAACAAATTTAGGATAAAGTCAGCTGTTGCCAAAACAAAAAACTATCAAACCCGAAGTCAGGGCACATCAGGCCCAAGCTAGGCTCACAGCGGAAGTAGCACACAGCATTGCTTTGCCACGGTGCTGCCGCTCTTCTGCGTGCAGACATGCCCCTCTCCAGTGGACTTCTGCTCTGTGTGGGGCACACCTTCTTTCCTCTGCAGGGCAAGGAGAACTTCCGCTGGAACTCTGCAGGTGTTAAGGGGATGGGGCTTTGCTAGCCTCCCCGGAGCCACAGCCCAACTGAGCTCCCCAACAGCTTCTTTTCATTTGCAAAAGGACATAGGAGATCCAACCATGCATTTTCTGCCATCTCTGGAGAAGATTCCAACCTTCCAGAGGCAGACCTGCCCACCCCAAAGAATTCTGTCTTCTTCCCGCATCCAATATTAACCAGACATTGCTTTGCATTTTTATTATTGCTCATTTCTATAGGATTTAGTGCTTGGGTTTGGGGTCAGGGTGTCAACATCCCTGTGAGTGCAGTGAGATAGTGCCTAGTAGATGGACTTAAGGATACAGCCATACATCATGATTCTTCGGTACACAGAAATTGTATTAATTTTGGGAGAGCTTATTTCTGTGAAAGACTGCTTAGGATGACAGCTTTATGTATTTCCTAAGCATACTTACTCAGATTTAAATAAAACAAAGGTAGCCAATGGAATGCCAGAAAAAAGCAAATCTTTTTAGAACCATTCCCATTCTCTGTCTAGTTATCTAAAAATGATATGGAATCAGAAAATCTGGAAGAAGATTCATTTTATCCAAAAATGATATGGAATCAGAAAATCTGGAAGAAGATTCATTAGCTTTAACTTTAGAAAGAAGATCAATAATATTATTTCTAAGATCAAATGGGCTACACATTCTGGAAGAGGAAGACTAATGGTCATAGTCTGTTTATTTCTACACCTCATTTGCCATAGATGGATTGTGCTCAATGAAGCTCACAGAATAAACAATTTAAATACAATTGCCCACTAGCCATAATAAATAAAATAATAAACAATGGCATAATAAACACAATAAGTAAGAGACAATGCAACATTGTAATACTGACTCACTAGTTTTACAATACTCTTGTAAATCGTGGACAATTTGCTGACTCTAAAGCCTCCCAGAGTAAATAGGCTTTAGTTTGTGAGGTATTGAAACAGGAAAGTACAAGAAAATATTCACCCGCTTCATTTATTTCATGATAGTTTAAGCTTGTAATGTTATAGTCATGTTAAAGTCGTAATTTCTACATTTATTTCTTGACCAAGTCAAGAAATGCCACCGGTACTCCGTTATCTCTCGGGAAATGAAGTCTCCAAGTACATTACTTCAAGTTCAAGCTGTTCATCAAGGCAGAATTAATCAACCTTCTCCTAGCTGCAGTCTTCAGGAAGTCCTTGCAGGGCCACGGGGGGGGGGGGGGGGGGGGCATATCCACTCCTGCCAGCCACTTGCATGCACCTCAATCTAGGTCTAGACCCAGGAAAATGTGAAGCTCCTCATTGCTCTGTTACTGAAGGCTAATTCTGCACTAAATGAAAGGAAGCCAGTTATATATTTGGTTAGTGAGAACAAGCAGTGGTAAGAACACTCCTGAAGAAACTCCCTGGACCCAGAAGAATCCAAGAACCTTAGGCTGGTAGCAAACATCCCCTTCCTGGGCAAGGTCCTTGAGCAGGTGGTGGCCAGCCAGCTCCAGGCACTCCTGGATGAGATGATTATCTGGATCTCTTTCAGTCAGGCTTCAGGCCTGGTTTTGGCACAGAAGCAGCTGTGGTCACCCTGTATGATGCCCATGCTGAGAGAGAGACATGGGGAGTGCAGCCCTGTTAGTACTCCTGGACTTCATGGTGGCTTTCAGTCCTAATGTCCATGGTATCCTTCTGGAACAACTGTTCGAGTTGGGAGTAAGTGGTACTGTTCTGCAGTGGTTCTGCTCCAACTTGGATGGCAGGCTCCATAGGGTGGTGCTTAGAGGATATTTCTCTACCCCTTGAATCCTCCAGTATGGGGGGTGGGGGTACCTCAGGGATTGCTTTTGTCCCTCATGCTGTTCAACATCTACATGAAACTACTGAGTGGGGTCACCCAGAACTTTGAAATGCATTGTCATTCCGATGACACACATCCCTATTTTGACTCTTCACCTTCAGCAGGTGAAGCTGCGGATGTGCTAAACCAGTACCTGGCAGAGACAATGGACTAGAAAGGGCTAACAAACTAGAGCTCAGTCCAGAAAAGACTGAAATGCTGCTAGTGGGTGGTTCTTTTGACTGGACGAAGGGAATTCAACCTGTTCTAGATAGTTGCACTCCCCTTGAAGAAGCAGAATTGTATCTTGGGGAACTTTGTCACTTGAGGCCCCAGTGGCTTCAGTGGCTTGAAGTACCTTCTACCGGTTTAGGCTTGTGGCTAAGCTACGCCCCTATCTGGATGGAGTTAGACTGCTATCAGTAATCTATGTTCTGGTGATCAATAAAAAAGTTTGCTGAAATGCACACTACATGGGACTTCCCTTGAAGACTGTTCAGAAGCTGCAGCCTGTGCAAAACACAGCAGCCAAACTAATAACAGGGACCAGATGGTCTGATCCTATAACACCAGTCCTGGCCTACTTGCATTGGCTGCCTATCTGCTTCTAAGCACAATTCAAGGTGTTGGTTTTAACCTATAATGCCCTACATAGCATGGGACCATTCTTAATACTTAATGTAATGCTTCTCCCAACACTACGATCAGCTGCTGGCGCCTGCCTCCGACTGCCACCCCTGAAGGAGGCTCAGTTGATAGCAACAAGGACTTTTCAGCGGTGGTCCCTCAATTGTGGAATGAGCTCCCCACTGACGCCCACCTGGCACTGACTTTACTATCTTTTCTGCACCAGGTCAAGATTTTACTGCAGGGTGTTTAATTAGTTGGGGCTTTGTTAGCTTTTAATCTAGGTTCTATCAGGTTTTATCTTGCTTAAGTCATTGCAATTTTATCTTCAAATGTGGCTTTAAATGTGGTGATTTAAATATGGTTATAAAATTTTTGTATGGTAATTTTTCCATAATGTTTTTATATTGTGGTGCAATTTAGACTGTGTTTTAATGAACTGTTGTAAACCACCCCAAGAGCTTGAGCTGTTGGGCAGCATAGAATAGTATAATGAATAAATAAACATGTTAATACGATGATTTCAACCACAAGCTCCTTAATTCAGCTTTAAAAATCCATGTTACTCTACTAAAAATTGTAATGCCTTGATTGCATTGCATTTACCACAACTGGTAGTCCAAAGTTCTGTAGAAAATGACTCTTAGAATGAGCCACACTCAGTTTAATCCTGTCAGAGAGTTACTGATGCGTTTAACTGCTTTCCTGCGTCAAAATTACTGAACATGAATAGTGAATACAGGAACACCATCTTGCTGCTAATTCTTGCCGGGGGCAGTTGCAAGTTAATGAAAGCTGCACCAAATAGAGAGGCTCCAAAATAGAAGTCTTATCATGGCTGCCGGCTACGGAGCTGAATTACCGGGCATATTAACAGAGGGGGAATGGCAGTGATAGATACATCCTACTTGTCTGTATCGTCCAGAAAGCTAAAATGGAAACTTCATTGTAAAATAGGAGTCCAGCAATATTACTCAATGTCTCAACATAGGAAAGTGTCCGTCTTTAGAAATGCGACTGCTGCCTTAAATGTGTATTGTGCTAAAGTCATATGTAAAATTAGTGTCTCAGAAGCATGGAAAGTTTCTTTGCCAAGACTCTAGAGCCGAGCAACGCCATCTGTCTGGCATTCAAACATGCAAGGAAGTGGTGCTTCCCACTAGAGTATTTCCTTGGCCCTTATGGCAACTTCCTTCTTTATCAGCGGGTCTTTGCACTTCAGGGAAATTAAGCATCTCTTCCTGGGAATATCCTGCAGGCTTCATTATAAGCCAGCCAAGGCAACAATCTGAGTCACCATTAAAAACAACTACTGTCTACTAAGGGCCTTTCCATTAAGCAAAAAAGAAAGTGCATAGCGGGATGAGGCTGGGAACAAAATCAACACCCAGCCCAGCTGACGAAGGCTTATCTAGTAATGCTGTCATGCTTACCTGGAAGTTAGTCCCCTTTAATTCTATGGTATTTATTTCTGGGAAGAAGAATCCATTCCAAGACTCTGGCCATGACCCAAATTGGTCGTGACCCAAGTTCAATGTAAATAAGGTTAATCCGTTCTGTAAATATTTTTTTAAATCACAAAAAATTGAAACAAAGTAAGAAAGAACAACAAAGTAACAAAGTGCAGTATAGTAGAGAAAACTAACCTCGGTGCGGGGGCGGGGAGGTTCTTGTTTGGAGGGAGAGTCCAAACCATAATCGTGCGATAACGATTGTGCTGGGGTGGAGAAGAGGGCGATTGTGGTTGTCACCCAATGCCGAGTTCGCCAACTGAGGCAATTTTTCTCTGAAATTTCTGTTTGCGACCCGATTTGGTCATGAACTGAGGTGTTCGTGAGCTGAGGTACCACTGTATATGGTAGGTTAATTCAAAGCTAGTGTAGAGGCCAATGGGCTGCTTCCACCTTCACTAATTCTGTTCCACAACTGCTGGGTCTCGCCATTTGCTTTGTGCAAGCAATTTTCACAAGGAAGTTTTTATATTTCTTAGAGGAAACTCTAAAACATGCAGGAATGCTCTTTACTGGCAAGAGGAAAGTATGAGCTTTGCTGACTTGCCTTCTTCCAGAATCAAGCATTTCTGCTCATTTCAGGTTGCCCTGGAAACAATAAAGGGAGATTGCACAAATGGTTGGAACCACAGCAATTTCCATTATACAGAATTGGAGTACGTGTGTCTGCTCAGCAATTCTGGAGTGTTTTAACAATAAAATCAAAGTAAATAATTACTTTTTGCCACAGGCACAAATGTCATTCAATTTTTAATAATTTTTATCAGTTGTGAAAACTTCTACAGTAATTAATACACACGCCCCCAATTACAACAAGAGAAACTTCCCATTCACCTCTCATTCTTCACACCTAAAACGTGCATCGTTTCCAGGTTAGGTAATGTTGTGCTGTAATGGTATATGGAGCCAATGAAACAAAGCAGAACTAAATAAGCAAATGATTAATCTTCCTCACTGTAGTCAGCATCATTTTCCTCAGGTGGGTTGGGCTGAGCGTGTGACTGGCCCAAAGTCACCAAGCTAGCGCCATGGCTGAGTGGAGATCAGAACCCAGACCTCCAGAGTCCCAGTCCCACGCTTAACCACGCAGGCTCTCATTAACTTCTTTCATGACAAGACCACATTTGGTATGTATACCAAGTGGTGTGTCTACTTCGTTAACAGTTTTCACATGTGTAAGTCCATATATCTGTCAATTACATCACTTAGTCCTTTCCTCATTCACCAAATCTGAATAGCCTTACGGCATGAAAAGCAGCTTGCGTATTCTCGTTCTTTCCAGAATCTTGAAAGCCCAAAGCTTACCCTTTCCTGAAAATGCATTTGTGTACTCACAGCCAGTGTAGCGATAGACTCGAGCAGGGGTTCGTACCTTAATGGGCCAATGCATCAGCGAGCTGACTCACATCCACGCATCACAAATAATACTTTGACCACAAGTTTACTTCCATCCAATATCTACATCATCATTTTCACATGAAACATTTCTTAAAGCATTGCAACACATCCGTGTCATTGGAGTGTACGACAATGTTGGTTAGTGAGGTTCATGGCATCACAAGATGGTACATCAGTTGGGAATCTGCTTCCCCACAGATGCATATAAGCAGCCTCTCTTCACTACATTTTAATTCCAATAATCAGTTACAAGCTTTTATAGTCCCAATAAACTAGACAGAGATCTGTTCATGAGCAACACAACTATCCCAGGGTTTGGCACACAGAGCAAATTCTAACACATTGAAGTCAACTCGAATGAAAGCCTGCCATATTATCGGTGCATCATTTCTAGCAAAGTCTACTGCAGATGTGTGATCAGAGGGAAGTGACAGCTAAAGATCAGTATCAAACTTTGAATCCTGGCAAGGAAATCTTGCGCTCTGGCAGTTGCTATGCCTCACTGGACACTTTTTCCCTGCCCTCATTAGTTGGAAATGCACCAAAAGAGACATTGTCCTGGCTGGAGAATCTTTACTGTAGCCCATTCTGGATACCAAGGAGTACTAGCATATTATATATGCAAAATACATTTACCACTGTTGGAACACATGCTAAAAATGCATTTTCCGCTGTGTTGAAAATGTGCTCTTGTGTCACACACAAATAAAATTGCAGGAGATAAAGGAGAGTTGGAAAGGTGATATGCACAGGGGAAATGACCATTTAAGTTTCTTTAAAAAAATATTAAGTTGATGTGTGTGTCACAGCTCCTTCTTGAAAGCCACAGCAAATTCCCCCAACCAGGCGTTCTTGGTTACTTTTGCAGGACTGAGTAAGAACCATTGACGCTCATGTGGTTTACTTCTGAGTGGACATGTGGCTGGGAAGGACATTCCAATGTACGTTTTTCAAAGGACCAGGAGGGAAGTGGGAAGCAGCATTGCACGTATTTTCCAATTCCCTGGGCAAGGAAAGAAGCCATCAGGGGAGAGAGCAAGCAGGCTGGCAAGGGAATGGAAGATAAAATTGAGCTTATCTCCTGCTCAGAGTTACAGCTGTTTTGGCCGACTACCCGTGCTGAGCATATCCACACACAGCCTTCCTTGCCCAACAATTGGAGCGATGCTTGTGTTATTCACAGATTCACTTCTCCACATGTACACGCTAGCGAATGCTCTTTTTAAAAATGGACCTTCCTGTGCTGGTGATACTTTTCATTGCAACCACATTAGATATTTTTTGATAGCTTCACATGCCCCTTTTTAAAAGCCTGCACAGCAGTTCAAGAAAATGATGACACTGTCCTAGCCTTTCTAAGAGTGCATCTTAAACTTGGGTTTGGGCCACATACTAAATGTTGAAAACAGTCAAGTAACTGTTCAGGAATGTTGTTTTTGCCTTGTATTATATCTGTTCCTTTTAGAATTGATGGAAAATGTGTCTTAGAAGCATTCAGAATGTCATAATGAGGAAGAAATGCTGAGCTGCAAATGGATATTGATATATTCCTTTTTTCATTGACTGCTATTTGTATAGCTACTGCCAGTTTCTTGATGTTCCTGAATGTTCTTTCTTGATGTTAGTTACATGTGTTCCTCCTTAATTGATCTCCAAATTGCTGCAATGTGTCAAGATGCCATACAGTCAACGCAACGGACAATGCCCTTGAAATCATATTAGTAGTTCTCAGACAAGAAAGTCATGGACTGCTTGTGTATGACCATCATAGGTGCTCATTCTTGATAATGGACTGCTCAGCAATAGCACATGTAATTTCAAATGTTGTTTCATGTGCTTTTCTCATAACATGCCAAGATGAATTATGGAAGGCTGCTTCCGCTTTTTTCCCAATATGCAATACAACACATACCGTGGTAGCATGCCTCTTTGTGAGGGGAGTCTACAGCAGTTATACAGATCAACAGCTGCTTATCCTTCAGCATATTTTCGCATTGTTTGATGTTTCTTTCAAAGTTTTTGCTACACATTCACAAAGTGCTCCTATGGAGCCCAGACAGCATCTAGAGGTTGCTGCCATTTACATGCACAGTTACACAGCCAAAACCAGCTGCCAGGCTGCTTTATAGAGCATGAGAAAGCAGAGGTGACCTTAGCCTCCACACTTCTCCTGCCCTGCCTAGGGTGTTTGAGCCCCAAATAGCTTTTGCTTCACCCCTTAATGTTTCCTGATTTCTTTCGGGCAGAATATACATTCCCGTTCAAATGCATCTGTTCCTATTGAAGCCCCAGTGACAGAACCAGTGAAATAAAGTGGGCCCAAAGCAGTAGGTATGAACACTAGTAGCAGTGGTATTAACTACAGATGTTAATACCAAGTTGCTTGAAGAACAGTCATCAACTGCCTTTTTAACTGTTGGACAACTTAATGGCAATGCATTGAATTTTCAGTTAAAATGTTTTCCAGAGTGATGTTGACTACAAGTGGCATTTGGTTTTGCATTAAGACTGTTATTTCCATACTACACTCAGAACTATTCCACTACATACTCTCATTTCTTACCTAGGGGTAAGAGAGAGCTAATACTTCTGAAGAATCAGAATTGGATCATTGTGATTTCCAACTTACTCTGTATATCGTAAGTCTCCCAGAGACTTGTTGTGAGCTGTCCAGAGACTCCATGAGGAGTATGGGGTGACATATGAACGCATGCACACATGCACGCACGCACGCATGCATAACGCAAGCAGGCGTGGAGAACCTGGAGTGACCCTCCAGGTATTGCAGAGCTCCAGCTGCCCTCATCCTCTGCCATATATGCCATGTTAAGTATGACAGTAGCTTTAGACTAACAACATCTGGAGCGCTGCAGGTTCCACACTCCTGCTATACAGGGATTGGGCTGTTCTACCTAAGACCTGTGTGGTTTCAGCAACAGTTGTTTAAATGCTCTAACGGCTTGCCACACAAGCAACTTATTTTCTACATCTAAGAGTAAAGCCACAAATAAATGAGCAGATTTGGGTTCCACGTTACTAACTGCGTATCCGCAAATAGTGAGCTGCACCTTGCAGAAACAGTTACTGAAATTTTAACATATCATTCAGAACACTGAGAGATCCCTCTGGGCTTTTCCGGGTCCCCAGCTGAAGGCCAGGCAGCCTGACTTTGCCAGGGTTCACGTTCTGGCCATAGAACCACAATCCCTGCTTGCTCGATCTCTTCCCAGGCAGGGCCTTCCATGCAAGTCAGCTAGCACCTGTTAATGACATCACCCCCTAGCAATCTTGTTGCTAGGGGACTCTGTAGGAGAAACAATGAAGGATAATAAATTAATTAAGCAGAGCTCCTATTTACTCAACAAGCACCTTCTTCCTGTCTATATCTGAACTTAGAAAGCTCTGTTTTTCCCAAGAAAGCCTGAGTCATGCACAGCACAATTGCTAGACACATTCTTGCTCACAGACTATATTTTAAAACATTAGCAACAAGCAACTGTTTTAGGATAATTATAGAAATAAATTAATACAAAGGTATTTGTCAACAAAGATTAAATAGGAAAAGAGAATGGACACATATTACTAGCACAACTTTCTCCTGGCTGAGGTTATGCCCTGGCAGGGCAAGTAGCTTCTCTTTCCTTTAATAACTTTATGCATCAACATGGCGTGGAAAGTGAAGGTCGACTACTCTACTCTTTTAATCCTGCCTCTCCATATTTATTCATATCTGATGGTGGTGGTGATTTTTTACTTCTGCTGTTCTACAGAAATTTCCCAAACTTGTCCTCTGCATTTGACCTGCTGGTGACATGAATCTTACCGAGTGAGAGTTTTCTCTTACTGTTCTCTTTTTCATGCTTCCTGCCAAGTAGGTCCAAAGCCAACATTGGTGCAGACAGTCTTTTAAGCAAGGCTCCTTTGATAGGCCTGATGAGAGCATCGCTTTAAACTTGCCCACAACTTCTGCTTCTGTTGCCTGATGATGATCATGCACACTCCTTGCCAGCTCCTTCTGCTTTCCTGGAGCTACAAATCACCTGATTCCATGCTGTGGAAATTGTTGTGGCTTACACCATAGGACAGGGGTCCTCAAACTTTTCCACCAGGGAGCCAGCTGAAACTTGCCGGAGCTCAGCGTGGGCTGGAAAGGGGGTGCCGGTGGTGCACGCGGGCAGGCGCGGGGGTGGAGGCAGCGTGGGCAGGTGCCCACGCTGGGGCAGGGGTGGGGGGCAAGGCAAGGGGAGGGGAGGCGTGGGCAGGCGTGCGAGGGGAGGGGAGGCAGGGGCGGACACACGGCTCGAGGCGTGTGCACGAGGCAGCGGCTTGCTCGCTTGGTGATCGTTTTCTTCGAGCAAGCAAACCGCTGCCTCCCCACGCGCAGGGCGAGGTGAGCGGCAGCAGGCATGGGTGTGCACACGGCAGGTCCAAATGGGCATGGCGGGCCGGATAAATGGGCATGGCGGGCTGGATCCGGCCCCCGGACTGTAGTTTGAGGACCCAAGCCATAGGAAATGATTTGATTTGGGATTTGCTCCATGTAAAGCATCCAGATCAGATATTTTAAGATGCAGGGAGCTGCTATCTACCTAGTGGTACCAGTTAGAGTCATGTGGCTTATGATGTATTTAATGGTCTTCATGACCCCTTTCTGGAGGTATCAGAAATGATGCGGTGCCCCAACAAAGCCAGTCAGATTGGGCACGGTCTGGGATTCTGTACACAGTTCTCCAACAGATACCGCTTGTTTCATCATTGTGCCTGACCATGTAAATATTAACCCTACTGAGAAGTCTGTGGGACTTACATCCCCTAAATGGCCCAGCAGTGACACATGAGACTAGCCTTTCTGAAGTTGTCACATCAGTTTAAGAAGTCTACAGGGCCAAATGTTTTGTAGTTTGAGATACAAATGTTTGGGCGATGACAGGTAATACACCGAGACAGAAGGAAGCTCATACTACCTCTGCAGGTGGTAGTGATGCAATTCGCTGCAGACTTCTAATCTGAGAGTGAGTCCTACTGAACACAGTGCGGGTTTCCTTTTTTCCCGAGACCATAGGTGAGTGCAGAGAGACGCCCTAAAATTCCATAATAGAAAATCTTGCCCAGCTCTCCTGAAATTTCCCACACAGGAAAACAGAATTAGGTGCTGACCTTAGTTTTCTAAATTTGTTTCTTTATTTGTAAAGAAGGGATTTGATTTCTTGATCTGGACAACCAGCCTGGAATGGTGGTTAGAGTGCTAGACTGGGAACTTCAAAGATCCAGGTATTTAGTTCCTACTTGGCCATGAAGTTCCTAGGTGTCCTTAGGCCAGTCACTCACTCTTAGCTTAACCTACCTTACAGGGTGGTTGTTGGGAGGATAAAAAGTAGCTATATAAGCTGCTTTGGGTCCCTAAGAGGAGCAAAAGGCAGAATATAAGTGCAATGTAACGACAGCAACATTAAACTAATAGTCTTTTCTGTTGCCTTATATTGATTGTTAACTTCCCATATTGATTCTGCTGTTGGATATTCCAGCCAGAATTTAAAGCAGTGCTCATGTAATCTCATACCAAAATAATAATAACAACAACAGTTTTCTTCACCGAGGCACTTCTGGACATCTCCTCCTACTTTAAATTGTTGTTGTATGTGTAATTTTCATATCCTCATACTATTTATTCCAAATGACCTGAAAGGCTGCAAAATGCATGGAGGTAGCTCATCATGAAAGCTGCTTCATTTTGGAAGGAAACAGTTTTTCCATTTTGCTCAGTTCAGATAAATCCCCGGAGACCTATCTACAAACCGGATTCTCTACAGATGATCTTTTTTTCAAGTGCAGGAGATGAGAACCTTTCATCCTTTGTTTTTCAAAACAGTAAAAGCTGAAAGAAAAGTACTTGACATTTTAATTTCTTATCATGCACAATCAGGGCAGAAATGATTAATTATAGTGATAAATTTGTAAATTTGGTGCTTGCTGAGAAGCAATAAATTTGCTTCTTTTCTCTTCCAGTTTTAAATTCCAGACTTCAGGGCCAGGCCCTACCTTCCACAGAACAGCTGTTTCAAGTTGTTGGGAAATGTAAGCACAGGCATGGAGCAAGACGTACTGAAGCCCTGCTTTTCTCCCATTGTAGCAAATTTCCACAGAGGTACAAAAGGCTGGCACAGATGCTATTGTCTTCCAGCTTCTGGCAAAACCCTTTTGACTTGCTCAGGCATTATATTTATTAATCTGTCAACTGCCCTTGGATTTAACTGTTTTATAATTGTTTTCACTGGATAAAGGTAAAGGTTTCCCCTTGACATTACGTCCAGACATGCCTGACTCTAGGGGGCGGTGCTCATCTCCGTTTCCTAGCCGAGGGAGCCAGCGTTTGTCTGCAGATAGTCTCCGAGGTCATGTGGCCGGCATGACTAAACACCGAGGTGCACGGAATGCTGTTACCTGCTCACCGAAGTGGTACCTTTTTATCTACTTGCATTTGCATGCTTTTGAATGGCAAAGTTGGCAGGAGCTGGGACAGAGCAACGGGAACTCGAACTGGCGACCTTTCAATCAACCAGCACAGCAGCACGGCGGTTTAAGCCACTGCACCACCTGCAGTCCCTTTCACTGGATAGTTGTGTTTTTATTGTCACTTTTTCATTTTGGCATAATTAATTTTGGTCATAACCTGTATATGTTGTTGTTGTTACGTACCATCAAGTTGTCTACAACTTAGGGTGATCCTATGAGTGAAATCCATCCAAAATGTCCTGGCCAGGACAGCCCTGTTCAGTTGTTCCAAATTCAAGGCTGTGGCGCTCTTTATGGAGCCAATCCATCTCCATTAAAGACTGCCCCAGTGTCCGTAGGAATGAAGGGAAGCTTAATTAATTAAATTCTGGTCTGTAACAAGGAAGACTGAGGCAAAGGTCTCTTCACATGTCCAAAATCAAGAGCTCTAGATCATGACTAACATGGAAGTTCTCACAGGAGTTGCCAGCAGGAGTATCCTTTATGCCCAGACATTTGAGAAATCTAGAACATAGTCACTATTTCATATCTGATCGTAGGATACATAATTGTCCCAAACACACTTTGCAAACATCTACCTTTATATACCACTTATTTCCTGCTCCTGTGCCACATCCAGGCTATAGTATTTTTAAAGGGAGAAGATTGTGCTATTGAATTAATCATGAGTGGTCTAGACAATAGCCATTAGTCAAGGAATCTGTTCAGTCCAGAAGATCAAGGCAAGTGCTGGACTGAAACGTCATTGTCTGCAGCAGACTAGACTTCAGCTGAGCTGCTTTGTAGCTGGCTGTAAATGAGCATGGCTGGCTAATTAGTTCAGTGTGCAACTTTTCAGGAAGCCTTACAGCATGCCTTCTGTTTGGGCTTCTGCTGCCTGTGTATGATTCTCTTCCTTTCCAAGGGGTGCATTCTCTCTGGCTCTGGCTCTTGCCCTTGGGGAAGCCTCAGGAGGGCCAAGGCTGCTCTTCCAGTAAATGTCTGCTGGTTGCTGCACTGTCTAGCTCTGGATGGGACTTCCTGTGCTGGGGCACTTCCTCCTTTTCTTCCTCTGATGAATCATCCTCCAAGTAGGGCATGAGAGATAGCACAATCCTTGTCAGTCAATGAGAGGGTGTCATTAGTATGATAACCTATCTTACAAATTAGAGAAGGAACTCGGGACAAAGAGGCGGGAGAAGGACAATCTGCTTCCTACATGAGATATCATTTTCCAAGCTTGCCTCGCTGCTATTGATTTTTAAAAGCAACATAATAAATTTGAGCCTTAGAGAAAAAGCACACAGCCTGTAAATAAATAATCCAGTGAAATAGCATTGTGTTGTGAAAAGCATTAATTGTGTTTACAACTTATTTGTGTGAGGACTACTGTGTTTCAGCAGTAAACCAGTGAAGTCCTGTCTGTCTGTCTGTCCATCTTTTTTCATAAGTGGACAAGATGGCACTGCTGCATAGCAGGTAACTAGAAAAACTGTGTAATCCATGTGCATGAAAGCATCTCCTTCCTTGCACTGCCAGAGAAAGAGGTGGCGGCAATCCACTGGAAGAACGTAAAGGAGCAGAGGACAGAGGTACCTGCATTTAAACAACATAACAAGCAACCAATCATGGTCCATGATTATTTTTACCATAGTCTACATGGCAGACAATCCACTGGTTTCTACAGTATCATAGTTTCTATCCTCCCTGCTCAGTCCTCCCACTGTTGGCATGTATCCCATCAGCCACTGCACTTGAAATTCAATCCCAGGGTGCATCACTCCCTGCCTATGTTGTCTTTCTCATTGAACCACACATACAGGCTGAATGGATGGATTGGCTCCTGCAGTGGCCGCTTTCCAGGGGACTCTGTGGTAGTTCCACACCAGTACCATGGAGTACATGATCCTAGGTTCACACAACACAACAAGCCATGGTGGTAAACTATAGGACAAACTATTTTTTCTTATTTTGGTTTCTAAAAAGGAAACTTACCATGGTGAAATGGATTAAGACAACATGATAGACTGAGAATGGTTAAAAAAAATCCCCACCATGGCTTACTATGTTGTCTGAACCAAGTCAATGACTCAGGATGCAATCTTACGTTTAGTCAGAAAAAAGTCCTACTATTCCCATAAGACTATGCCTCCAAAAAACTTAAGGTTGGCCCTTCACAGCTTTTCAAGGGCTTTACTTATCATTCTTGCTATTACAGGCACCCATTTAGTAGGTGCCCATGATATTCATAAAACCACATTCAAAATATCACTAACAATGACAATAAAAGCATTACCAGGGCAGGCAGCTCCATTTTTTTCAGAGTGCAGTGCTAACAGCCAAGGATGCAAGTAAGCATCATGCAAGTGGACTAAAAATACCAAAGTTAGGGCCTTGAGTTTCTGGGTATGCCCACCATCTATCCTGAGGCACCTTGCTCGTAAGTGGAATGTCTTCCAAAAATAGAGACTTCTGAAGCTACACAGCATGGCAGGGAAAGGCAGCAGAAGTTACTTGCATTTGTCATCATTCTCCTGTTTTCACACTGCCTTTGGGTTGAATTCTAAACAGGTGTGCAAGGTATAGGACCTTCTGATTGCAAGGGGAAATGAGAAAGTTAAACGTCTGGCATTACGAAGAAGCCCGAAGTGCAGGAGATGTGAGATGGTTAAGCTTTTTCTTTCCACCAAAGCATAGCTTTTAACTCATATTGGCCAAAGACAGACATGGGGATTTCCACAAAACCAAGGCCCTCCCTGCCTCTCATTGTTCTATCATTGAATATACACACATACAGTCCTTATAGAAGGATTCACACACACCCGTCCTTTGACTTTTCCACTTTTTGATGCATTACAAACTGGAATGAAACTGATTAAATTGCCATGGTTACCACGTGATATACACAAAATGCTCAACACTGTGAAGGTGCAAAATGTTTTTTATTCTGGAACAAAAGTTAAGTAGACCAAAACAAACTTGCACTAATTATTTATACACACCCCAAGTGAATGCTTTGTAGAAGCACCTTTGATAGCAATTACTTACAATTACTGTGTGTCTTTCTGGATAAATCTCTATTAGCTTTGCATGTCTAGATCCTGCCATGTTTGTCTGTTCTTCCTGGCAAAACTGCTCTAGTTCTGTCAAGTTGGTTGGGGACCACTGTTGAACAGCAACCTTCAAGTTTTGCCAGATTCTCAGTCGGATTGAAGTCTGGGCTTTGATTGAGCTATTCCTAGCATTCTGGTTCTTGTTTTGAAACATTCCAGTGTTACTTTGCTTTGCCATGGAGTTTTGTAGGGTTCCATTTTATCCCCGATGCTCTTCCACATCTACATGAAACCACTGGGAGAGGTCATCTGGGGGTTTGGGCTGCAGAGTCATCAGTACGCTGATGACATCCAGCTCTTCCTCTGTTTTACTTCTAATCCAGGTGAGGCAGTAGCTGTCCTTAACTGGTGTCTGGCCGGGTTGATGGGCTGGATGAGGGCCAACAAACTGAGGTTTAATCCAGACAAGACAGCAGTCCTGTTGGTAGGCAGTTCGGCCTTCCAGGTAAGTGATTTTAGCCCTATTTTGGACAGTATTTCAGCCTGGGAGTGCTTCTCGACCCAGAATTGTCCCTGGAGTTCCAGGTGGCAGCAGAGGCAATGGACACTTTCCTTCAGCTTTGGCTGATCCACCAACTGTATCTTTACCTGGATGAGCAGTGCCTAGCAATGGTGACCCATGGTCTGGTAACTTCCCGATTGGATTACTACAATGTGCTCTACATGGGGCTGCCCTTGAAGACGGTCTGGATACTTCAGTTGGTTCAGAATTATAGCTGCCCAGATGTTAATGGGGACCGGCAGTTATTCACATATAATGCCGGTCCTCTATCAGTTACACTGGCTGCCAATTGAAGTGTGGGCCCAATTTAAAATACTGGTGATGACCTATAAAGCCTTAAAATGACTTAGGACCTGGGTATCTGAAGGAGCATCTTCTTCCCTATGTGCCTACCCAAGATTTAGGGTGGAGGTCCTTCTTCGGGAGCCCTCCTTGAGGGGGATTAGGAGGGTGGCTACCAGCAGAAGGGCCTTCTCTGCGGTGGCGCCCCAGTTATGGAATACACTCCCAGAGAGGTTTGTCTGGCACTGATACGTTATTCCTCTTGGTGCCACACTAAAACCTTTTCATTTTCCCATTATTTTAAGGTTTGAGTCTGATTTTAATGTTGGGTTTTACTGTATAGAAAATCAATTTGGATGCTGTGCTCCACTTTATTTTATTGTAAGACTGTCCCGAGCCCTCAGTAGTGGATGGTATATATAAGTCATAAATAAATACATACATACTTTGCTGTATTTTTAGGCCATTGATCTGCTGGAAAGTGAACTTCTGCACCAAGCCTGGGTCTCTCACCTACTGAAACAAGTTTACGTCTAAAAATTCCCTGAATTTGGTCCCATCTTGCCCTCAATCCAGACCAGTTTACCAGTCTTCGCCAAGCAAAAAGTATACATAAAACATGATGCTGTCACCACCATGCTTTATTGTGGGGTTGGGATCCTCGGGGCACTGAGCACTGCTGGCTTTGTGCCACGCATAGTATTTTGCAGCAAGGCCGAAAGCTTAACGTTAGTCTCATCAGACCAGAGAACCTCTTCCCACCTGTTTCTTGCTGGGTCTCCCACATGCCTTTCTGCAAACTCCAAATAGGCTGTGGTATGGGCTTGTTTCAACAGGGATTCTTCTCTTACCCCTCCTTGGTAAATCTTAGAATTGTGGTGTTTTGCTGTTAGTTGTCCCATGGATGGTTTCCAGCATCTCAGCTGCCAACTCTTTTAGAGCTACCACTGGCCTCTCTGAACTTTCTTTGACTAATGCACTACTGAATTTTGCCTTGTCTAGGTAAAGGTGCGGTTAAGTCACATTCTTTTCATTTTGTAATAACAGATTTAATGGTGCTCAGGGGGTTGTCCATGGTTTGTTTGTTTCTTTAACAACCCAGGCCTGATTGGTGCTTGTGCACCACTTAATCCACTTTATTTGTAAGCCGCCCTGAGGCTTCGGCAAATGGGGCGGCATAGAAATTTTCTAAATAAATAAATAAATAATCCCAGCCTCGTTTTGATGGCTCCTTAATCTTCATGATGCTTCATATGCTCTCCAACAAACTCTGGAGCCTTCCAGAAATAGCTGCAGTTGTTTTGAGATTATGTGGCACTAGAACAACACACAGGTAGACTCTAGTCAACTACTCAGAGTATGTACCTTCTGGAGGTAGGGGCTACACATAACTTATTCAGGAATGTCACAGCAAAACCGGGGGGGGGGGATATTTATGCAACCAACAAGTGCCATTTTTATTTGTGTGCCCTAACAAAAAAGGCACCACCATGGTGGAAAATTGTATGCCATGGTATGTTATGTACATCAAGGGATAACAATGCAAATTAAATCCATTTCAGTTCTGGGCTGTAACACAACAAATGTGGAAAAGTCAAAGGGCTTACTTACCACTGGCTATTTGAAATCAATGGTATTTAAGTTGTGACTTACTTAGATCCCATTGACCTCATTAGATCTACTCTATGCATGACCAAGCCTGTGTGCGCGCAGGTATCCTTAGCTCTCAGAGCTGGCTGCATTGACTAGCAAGGACTTAAGCTTATTTAGAGGTGAAGTGCGTGGCTAATACAATCTTCAGATTTAAAAGATCCAATAACACCAGAAGCATACACTTCAAGGGTTATTTATTTTCTTCCTTTGAACATTATTTTAAGGGAGATGAAAGTATTTGTGTTTGTCACTGAAGTAAGCTTTTTTCAAACCTCAGGAAAAGCTAGTTTAGAATCATTTAGTTTTTGCATCAAAACTAGTTAGGAGTCAGTCATAATGTTAACAAAGTTACTCCCTTGAGGTTCACTTATATCTCCAAATGTCTGCTTAGACATAGTTCCTGCTTTCCTGATTCATATTGCACAGTGGTATAGTTAGGCCATCGTGGGTTGTAGAACCTGCCAGTGGCCTACTGTGACATTTAAAACTGATGAGAGCAGGTTGTCTCTGTAGTTAACAAACCATCCACACCCCTAAAACATGCAGGTCAGACAGCTTATTTCAGCAACTTTCTATGGTTCTGTTGCAGTGTATGTGACTCTAAGCCCAAAACATTGATGTCTTTGAAAGGAAAAATGATGACCTTTGGCTTGTGGTCTTGTTTGAAGAAGATGCATCAACTTATGGAACACAAAGAATAACATTGCTAAATTAGGTCAAGCAAATGGAGAGTGACCCCCTCTCACTTGCTCTCTCTGGGCAGTATCACGGGGCCTGGTGCTCCCGCAAAGAGATGGAAAATGCCATGGAAATAAGGTAGTGTTTCTTAATTTCAGCCCCAATGGGTCTACCATTCCTCTAAAGAAAGAGGGGATGCCACTTTGTGCCATCTTGTCCTCTGAGTCTGAAGGGAGAAAGGGGTGGTGGTGTTTATTTCATTTTTGTATTGTCAACACCTGAAGCTGTCTGGGCAATTCACAATAATTAAAACCATGATAAAATACAAGATTACACAGTAAAGAGCCAGTGTGGCATAGTGGTTAAGAGCACAGGACTGGGACTCGGGCAATCTGGGTTCTGGTCCCCACTGAGCCCTGGAGCTCCCTGGGTAACTCTTAGCCCAACCTACCTCACAGGGCTGTTGTTGTGAAGATAAAGTGGAGCAGTTTCCCCATAGTTTCAGCACTCCTGGTTACCTCTGTTGCGCGAAACACTAGTGCTAAATGGGCATTTCCCAGAGCCAGAGGTGTCAAACACAGAAGTACAAGATTAACATACAGCAGTTTTATCACTGAGCAGAGTTTCTCTACCTATTTCACCGCCCTTTGAAGACCTGTATATTTTTCATTGTGTCTGTCCGCGCTGGTGGTGATGATGCCACGACACAGAGGTAGGAAACAAGACTGAGTGAGCTGCTTATTTGACGCTGCTCAGGTCCTAACCTCATTCCCTATGTCCAGGCCACAGTTTTACCCGTGGTAAAATGCTAGGCAGCTGGATCAAACCTTCAACAAGTGCAGAGAGGGAAACTTGCTTTCAGATCCTGGTCTCAAAGCTCAAGATTTTCCTTTGCAATGCAGTACGGACCTCATCGCAGCACCCATTTTTCATCCCGCGCAAGCGTCCCACCCCCGCCCTCATTCTGTCATTGTCTTTCGGGAAACGCAAAACCCACTCACTGCCCCGTCCCGTCCCCGGCCTTCCGGTAAAAGGGGCCACCCTTTTTTCTAAAATCAGATTAACAGCATCCGATCGCAGAAGTTGGTTGTGCCGCCTTTTCGAATGCGTTTGGAGCAGGCATGAGAAAGCTCTGAGGGCGGGCTGCGTCAACGGGATTTGCTCGCCCGCTTGGGGAGCAAAACAAAGCAGCGACGCGGGTGCGGTGCAGGTGGTGGGGCGCGCAGGAGAACGCGGGGAGAGGGGAGGCAAGACGAGCCCTGCGCGACCCCCACCTCGGCGGGAAGGACACTTGCGCAGAGGGTGCTCAAGCGGCAGGGAAGCAGCCCGCCCGCGGGAGTGCGCAGGGGGCGCCGGCGCGAGTGGCGAGTGGCGCGCGGCGCAAGCCCAGCCGCTCCTCAGCCCAATCGAGTGACGCGGGCGCCGGGGGAACCTGCTGCTGGCCGAGGAGGAGACGGGCCGGGCAGGGCGCGAGGCGGGCAGCCGCCGGCAGAGGAGCAGCGCGCCGCCTACACAAGTCGCGGGGGGCGGGGCGGGGCGGGGGCGCCGCCGGACTGTCAGGAGCGGCACCGAGCGACTGCCCCGCTGTCCGCTCCGGGCGCGCCGGTTGCATGCGGCGCGCTTCTGCCCGTCTTGCCGGGCCGGGCCGCCTCGGCGCCTCTGAAAGTGCTTCGCGCCCAGCCGTTCCCTGCAGCGAGGTAAACTTTCCCGTCGGGTTTCTCTGCCGTTAGGCGAGGTCTGTGAGTAACTTTAATCGGGATGGGAGGGAAAGAAGGGGGAAAGGAGACGACATCTCCGCCTGCACAGACAGCGTCTGCCGGGTGATGGTGAGGCTTCTTTCCACTCTACGGAGGGAACGCCCCGGGAAGGTTAAAACCGGGCACGAGAAGCCAGACGGCAGCCTTCAAGCGTTTTGTACGCCACTCCGGGCTGACTGCAACCCCTCAGGCCTAGGTCAGTGGCCGGACATCAGCTTTGCGTGCAGAAGGGATGGAGATGCTGCCAGTCAGTGCTGGAGGCCGATAATGGGACTCAGTATGAAGCAGCTTTCTCTGTTCCCACTTCTGTGTAAAACATGCTACGAATCGCACTTTCAGGCTCTCTCCTGCAGAGGACCACCAGCTCTTGAGTCTGGCGTGTAGGTGGCAGGTATTCTGACCAAGTTGGGGTTGGGGGGGTAAATTATGGAAAAGGTATGATTGCATTTCATTTCTCTGTATTGTTTTAAATAGTGGCTGCAGAGCCCCCCTTGATTAGGATTTCTGTATGTGGCAAGAGAGATTGAGCCTACCCTCCACCGTGCCATAAAACTCCGAAAATTGCTCCCTACCCAACCAAGCTGTTGTTCACTGTAGGAAGAAAACTGCCATTGGCATTAACCCTAAAGAAAACCCTTCCTCCTCTCCAGGCACATCTCTGCCATGTTGATGTGTTTTCTTTGGTGCAATATTCATTGTGCTTTAGAATATTTGACCAGAATGATTTTACGAGGCAGCAGTTGATCCTGTTAGATGCTCAGGAATCTAGCTAGTGACCTAATGACCTAGCTAGTCTCCTACATTTTTGCTTTGCTGAGTAAAACAAACACTTTATAACTTCTCACACATAGCCCACTGCCCCAAAGCTCACATTGTATTCTCATAACTTTCCCTGATTTGGGCATGGTTATGGCAAGTTGGTTGTGCAAATATTCAGGCTGCAATAAATTTTTATATACCACTAGTCAATCCAGTTTGTCTTGTGTTGAATTATAGTGCAGTTGAATTATTGTGCCATCATAGATTCAAATAGCCTCTCTAGAATCCAGGAATCAACCCAAACTGAGTGGACACATGTCCGCATCTTGTCACATCAACTCTCATAGCGAGAAATATTTCCTCTTTAGTCTCTGGGTGTGAAAAATATATCAGAGATTTTTCATAAATATTGCATGATTTGATAAATGTTAGACATTTACTATGTACTAATCATCACTTAGCACATAGTCTGAATATATGGGATGACTTGTATTCAACATGAGTAACATAGCTGGATTGAAATGAATGGAATATTGGATGCAACCCAAAAGATGTTGATATAGTGGATTTTTGTGAATCTAAAGTTATAGATTTGGAAATTCTATCACTACCTTGCCCCAAAATAACTGAAAGTGGATCAAATGATTCTGAAGTTGTCATGTATAATTTAACTTTGCAATGATAATTCAGCACAAAGGAAATGATGATAATGAATATAAGCAAGCATAATTTCTGTGTGCATTTCTAAATCACGCAAATGCTAATTGTGCTCGGCCAGAAAATAATTTGCGATAGTATTGTCTCATCAGCTGGTCTCCCCACAGAGAACTGTTAAATCTGTGGGGAACAGCAGAGAAAGGATTGCAAGGGAACATGACGAGCAGGGGAGTAGCGGACCACCTCTCTTCTGTCTGCCACTTCTTTTCTGGAATTTTGACAAAGAAAAGCTGCATAGGCTTCTCTGACCCAGGGGTGGCAGAATTAGTAACAGACTGAAAAACCAAGTCCTTTTCAATATATCTATTCTATAAAATCTCACATTAAGAACATACCTACTGCACGCTGTTTCCACCCGATGGTGCCACAGCTATACATATGGAAAAGGCATCCAGATGCATACCTGGGTGCACACCTAGTGGCTGCATGCCAGCGGGACCTCTGTGCAGCTGGGTCACCTATAGCCATTTCTCCTTTGCTTACGGTATCTTCCGTCGCCAGCTGTTGGGATGGTGTAACAGTGCCAGGGATAGTTTAGTGCTCAGGAGTAAAGAGGGCATGGAAGTGCGGAACATGGAAATGTTGAGAAGTTGCTATGGTACAGCCATTTTGAGAGCCAGTGTGGCGCAGTGGTGAAGAGCGCAGGACTGGGACTCAGGAGATTCGGGTTCGAGTCCCCGCTCAGCCATGGAGCCAACTGGGTGTCTTTGGGCCAGTCACAGACTCTCAGCCCAACCTACCTCACAGGGTTGTTGTTGTGGGGATAAGATGGAGGAGGAGATGTAAGCTGCCTTGAGTCCTTTGTAGGGGAAAGGCAGGATATAAATCACAATATAAATATAAAAAATGAATGGATGGATGGATGGTATTCTAGAAATGCTTGTTCATTGCACTGTACATTTTATAATGGATTGAGTTTTAAAACTTTGAATTCCTCCTTCATTAGGAGTTAGCGAGCACCATAGCTGATTGCTGGTAACATATTTTGGCCCCACTGGTGCCTCCATGATGCAAGTTCTCATTGACTGAAAGCAGCAGTGGCTATACGACCAGCAAAATAGCCATCATTGTGATGGGTAGTGTATGTGGATTGGGCTTGTACATTATAAATATCTTCGAGTGACTGGGATAGGGGATCAATGTAAGTTATACCTTTGTGTGAGATCCAGAGGCATTGAGCTACCCATTGTCCTCAGTGCGACTCATCCCTATGTTTGCTTTCCCCCATAGGAGTAAACTCAGAAGACTAACAATATATGAAAAACATATGCCAAATATATCCATGTTTTAACTTAACTAAGTCCAGTCACTTTCTCAACCACGGCACTCTTTTTCTTGCCCATGGACTTCTGGCAAGGGACGGGTTACACCTCACGAGGATGAGGAAAAGGTCCCTTGGAGATGCTCTAGCAAGCTTCGTCCGGAAGACTTTAAACTGAGCCAG
Source organism: Varanus komodoensis (assembly GCF_004798865.1). Taxonomy (NCBI): domain Eukaryota; kingdom Metazoa; phylum Chordata; class Lepidosauria; order Squamata; family Varanidae; genus Varanus; species Varanus komodoensis. The sequence goes on from NW_025336346.1 coordinate 9,910,384, forward strand.
GGTGGGGGGGTTCAGGCCCCCCCAGTAAGTGTCTGCACTGGACAAGTGTGAGGGGAGGATCAGGGCTCTGGGAGGAGGGTTTTAGAGATACTGCAGGGACTGACAGGACTCCTACAGAGAGGAGCCAGGTATCAGGGAGGATGCGAGGAAGGAGGAGGCTGGGAACTCTAAGGAAAGGAAGCGGTGGGAAGGAGTTGAGGTGCATGTACACCAATGCTAGGAGCATGGGTAATAAGCAGGAAGAGCTTGAAGCTCTCCTAGGAATAGGAGGTTATGAACTGGTGGGAATCACAGAAACTTGGTGGGATGAAAGGCAAGTCTGGAATGTGAACATAGAAGGGTATCACCTTTTTAGAAAGGACAAGAAGGGAAAGAGATGTGGGGGTGTGGCTTTATACATCAGGGAAGGGATAGGATGTGAGACAGAATGCAGCACAGATGGGGATTCGGTAGAGGCAATCTGGGTGAAACTCAGGGGTTTTGACAGGGAAAGAGACCTGACAGTGGGGATATGTTATCGCCCCCCCAGGTCAACTTGAGACCCTGGATGATGTCCTGACAGGCCAGATTCTAAGGATATCTCGAGGGAGAGACACAGTAATGATGGAAGATTTCAATTTCCCGGATATTAGTTGGGAGACTCACTCGGCGGTGACAGCCAGGTCACGTTGCTTCCTAGAAGCTATAGAGGGAGCACTTTTCACACAGAGGGTCCGAGAGGCGAGGGGGGGAAACATCCTTGACTTGGTCTTGACCAATAGGGAGGAGCTGATAGATGAAGTACAGATTAGGGGAGCTCTGGATGCGAGTGATCACTCCATCCTTTGCTTTGAGATCAGGGGACTGCAGACGGGCAGCAGGTCGAGCACTAGAAGCTGGGACTTCAAGAGGGCCAACTTTGGCCAACTGAAGGCCAGACTGGGGAAAGTCTCCTGGGATAGGTTATTGGAAGGTAAGCGAGTTGAGGAGGGGTGGATGGCACTCAAAAGGGAGGTTTTGGAGGTGCAAGCCTTGACGATACCTCTAGTCAGTAAGGTGGGGAAGCGGAGGAGAGCGCCGCCATGGATGCAAAAGGAGGTGGTTAGAGGGATTAGACGAAAGAGGAACCTCCGTAAGAAATGGGTACTGGAGGAAATAGACAAAAGGGTATACTGGGAGGAGGAGGCCTGTCGCAGAAGGATTCTTCGCAAGGCTAAGGCTGATTACGAGCTGAGACTTGCCAAGAATATCAAGAGCAACAAAAAGGGCTTCTTTCAGAATGTAAATAGGAAGAGGAAGGGGAGACAAGTGGTGGGACCACTAAATAAGGAGGAAGGAGATCCAGTGACTGATATGAGGGAACAGGCACAGATGCTAAATGACTATTTTACCCCTGTGTTCTCCCCAAAGCAGGACAGGGGATATCCGCATAGGAGATTAGATGAGGCTGGGGACTTAGGGGCACAGATTAGAGTCACCCCCCCCTTGAAGTCGAGGGGCTCCTCAGGGCATTGGGCATTACAAAGGCGCCAGGCCCTGACAGGTTACACCCAAGAGTATTTAGAGAGTTAGCAGGGGTTCTCTCACGCCCGCTGGCCTCCATTTTTGAACGGGTGAGGTTACAGAGGACTGGAGGGTGGCATCAGTGGTCCCAATTTTCAAAAAGGGTAGTGGAAGGGACATGGGGAATTATAGACCGGTTAGCCTTACATCCATTGTAGGAAAAACAATGGAAAGGCTCATAATAGAGAGAGATCTAGTGATGCTAGATAGGGAAGGGAGGCTGACAGCCACACAACACGGCTTCTGCAAAAACAGGTCCTGCCAGACAAACCTTGTGGAATTCTATGACAAGGTTTTGAGATGGTTAGATGGAGGGGATGCAGTGGATGTGGTGTACCTGGATTTCAGCAAGGCCTTTGACAAAGTGCCCCATGATATCCTGGTGGAGAAACTGAGGAGTTTTGGGATACTCCAAAGCACTGTCCGGTGGATTAGGGCATGGTTGACTGACCGAAAGCAGAAGGTAACCATTAGCGGGGAATCATCGGGATGGTGGCCAGTGACAAGTGGGGTCCCCCAGGGCTCTGTCCTGGGGCCAATCCTGTTTAATCTTTTCATAAATGACATGAAAGAAGGGGTGAATAGTCTGCTGATCACTAAAACTGGAGCAGTGGCCACAACTGAGGAGCAGGTATTTCAGATCCAAAAGGATCTGGACAGACTATGGAAGTGGGCAGGAGACAACAGGATGGTGTTCAATGTGGATAAATGCAAGGTCTTGCACTTCATGCGTAGGAATAGCTGTCATAAGTACAGGTTAGGTGACAAGAGGCTGGAGAGCAGCACTTGTGAAAGGGACCTCAGGGTACTGGTTGACTGCAGGCTAAACATGAGTCAGCAGTGTGATGTGGTGGTCAAGAGAGCGAATGCCACCCTTGGTTGCATAGCCAGAAGTGTGGCTTCTAGATCAAGAGAGGTATTACTACCACTCTACATGACTCTAGTGCGCCCGCAACTGGAGTTTTGTGTTCAGTTTTGGGCTCCTCATTACAGAAGGGATATAGCCATGTTGGAGTCAGTGCAGCATAGGGCCACAAGGTTGGTGGCCGGTTTGCAGGGGATGCCGTATGAGGCGAGACTGAGGGAACTGGGTCTCTCCAGCCTGGAGAAGAGGAGACTCAGAGGGGATATGTTGGCGACATACAGGTATGTGAGGGGATGTCACATGGAGATGGGTAGAGACCTGTTCTCCCCTGCAGAGGAAGGCAGGACGCGCTCCAACGGAGCAAAGCTCAGAGAACCAAGGTTCCATTTGGATGCCAGGAAGCACTTCCTGACAGTTAGGACCCCAAGGGTGTGGAATGGGCTTCCCCGGGAGGTGGTTGAGGCCCCATCGGTGCAGGTGTTCAAGGATAGGCTGGACGTCCACATGGTGGGCATGTCATGAGCAGAGCCGGCTGGTGCCGGAGGTCAGACTAGATGGCCCGGGAGGCCCCTTCTGACTCGTTCTTTTTCTATGTTTCTATATTCAACAATGAATAATTGTGCACCAAAAGAGCTAGATCTCAAAAAACCTAATAGCTATATTCTATGTGCAATCCAACTGAGCACTCTGTAGCATTTGTCTTAACACATTAAAAACAAACAAATCCTGCCCTTTAGAACTTTGCAGACAAATAAGAAGCCACAATTCAAACCAGTGGATAAAGATACAAGTCTAGAAAATGTAACATTGGGATTGATGGATTAGACTACAAGTCTGCAAAAGACAGGCATAAAATGTCTATGTAATGAGATCATTACATCATTTACATCATTTTAAGATGTAATTTGCCTAAGGCCTCAAGTTAAATTTCTCTCTTTGTGTAATGCACTCCCATTTCTGTACATTGTATGGATTTTGCTTGAGCAGACTGATACTGTGGCATCCAGAGGAAAGACTAGTTGGCTGCTGTATGAACAACTGGCCCAGATGGGTCCTTGATCTGATCCTACATGGCCCTTCTTGGGTCCAGAGCTTAGTCCTTCAGCATCTGCTTGGAATGCAGAATGTCTCAGATTTGAGCCCCTGCATCTCTGGGTAGGACTGGGAAAGACACTTTCCTGAAACCTGCAAACGCTGCTGCCAGTTAGTATAGGACAATATTGGACTGGGTGTCGTCTTGCTCAGCAGAGCTCCCCAACTCTCTAATTGTCCTTCTGTTACCAGAGGGTCTCTTCCATTTATGGCAGGAACTCCAGTCCAGCAGGGACACTGTGATAGCTAGCTAGCTAGCACAACAAGAACCAAAAAGTGGGGGGACCACAAAAAAGGAAAAATGAGTGAGGACGAGTTTATCATAAACCTAGAATACACAATGTTTAGTTATATTGCACTTAATATAATCATTTACATTACACTTAAAAAGAGGGGAATGGAAGGATTTGGCACTTTTATTTCAAAAATGTATTAACATATATTTAAGCATTCCATGTATCTAAATATTGCAGCATTTGAGGGTGGTTAATGGAAGCACAGATTGGTTCAGGTGCAGTGCATGCTCCTCAGTTCATAGGAGATTAACCCATGCTTTAACCTTGGAAGTCACTGTTACATCCAGACAAGGTCACAGACTTGAACAATGCTATAAGTGAATACACACTAGATAGTGAGTCTAATCCATAATCCTGACAAAGCTAAAAAAAAAAATCCACTGTGCAAATTTACTATCAGCATAATTGATCCATATCATCATTATTACAATTATTATGGTTCATTTACAGTTATGGTTCATATAGTGCCTTATTTTTCCTCTCGTGAGGAATCCAAAGTGGCTCACATAACTCTGTTTTATCCTCACAAGAGCACCCCTATGAGGTAGGTTACAACAAGACTGAGTGACTGGCCCAAAGTCACCCAGTGAGCTTCATGGCTGAGTGCGGACTAAAACCTGGATCTCCCAGAGCCCCAGTCCCGTACCATAACCACTACACTGACTAACATAGAAGGTTATTTCTCTTTGTTTAAGACTGGATAAACTCAATTTAGTGTGAGACTCAGGATCAATTCCTAGGATAAATTAGCAGAGGCGATTTGCATTCCAGAGGGCTTGCTTGCTCGCTCGCTCTCTCTCTCTCTCTTTCTCTCTCTCTCCCCCCCTCTTCCCCCCCCCTAAAATTGTTAGTGTTGCTATTCAATTGGTCCTGAATGGTCTTTCTACCTTTGAACCTATCTCCTACATCTATTAGGCTAATTTGTATACATATTTGCATATATGGACCACTTCTCTCAACATATATTTAAAGTAAGAGTGTCAAATTCTTCTTTCCTTCTTTTTTCTTTTTAAGAGTGATGTAAACAATTATCATGTGTAGATATGTTTTATTACCTATTTATTCTTTTTCTTTCTTTTTGCCTTTCCCACTTTGTGACACTCCTCTTTGTTATTCTTATCTTCGCAAATGCTCAAATACTGTTATATTTGCAAACAATTAAACTATTTTTTCAAAAAAATCGGGAAGTTCAGGAAAGCTGTATATTGTACCCGACTCCAAATGGAAAAAAAAAAACTTGAAAGCATTCCATTTGTCATCACTCATGACTCAGGAGATATAAAATTCTAATTCCTACTTTAAAAATTCCTGTAGAGATCCATTTTTCAAGGTCAGAACATTAATTGCAATATAATATTTCAAACACTTGGAAAATGATTCCAGCTGCATCTGTTCATTTGGAAATCAAAGCAGTCAGATTTACTGAAAGCCTTAAATTATTTGCTGATGTCTTAGACAAATAAATCCCACTCACTCAGCATGTACTAATTTATATATCACACGCTGAATTCTGTTAAGCAGAATTGCTATTAATATTTTTGCATCTGCATTGATTAAGGAAACTGGCTTATAAATTGCACACATGGCATGGTATTTGCTGAGTTTAGGGATAACTAATACATAAGCATCGCTGTTAAAAAACTGTTGGAATTCAAAAGTCATATGATAAAGATGAAAGCTTAAGAGTCAAAAAACATCCAAGTGAACCTATAATTCCATAGAAAAACTATCAAGCCCCAGAGTGTTCCCATTCCACATATTCTCAATGACACAGTTAACCTCATTAGTCCTCAGAGTCTCCTTTTGCTGCAGGTGAAGTTATGGAAGAACCTAATCCAAAAGGAGATCTTGAATTTTTGACTTTTAGCCTCCATATTCTTCCTATAGAGTTCAGAGTAGAAATTTCGAAACTCTAGATGTATATCTTTGTGCAGGGGTGTATAAAATAGCTGTATTTGATCAATGGAATATAATTCGTTTGTTGTTGTTGTTCTAACCAAAATGCTAGAATCTTGCCAGGCCTTTCTCCACATTCCCAATACCTCTGACCCAGGCAAGTCAATGCAAATTCTTCTCTAGATGAATATAGTTTTCTTTGGTTCTTATTTAACACATTATGGGTTTTGGTAAAGGATTGGGAAGGGGTGACCTATAAATTGCCTTAATAAGGGTGAGACTTTTTCTCTGTTCTGGAGGTTTTCCCTAACCCTCAGGAGAAGATTTGGGGATGCACAAGAATCTGCAGGCAGAAAGGAAAATCGGAGACAATTGCATTCCTCTTTCCCTCAGTGGGTACCTGCTGAGTTTGAGTTTTGCTCATGGGAACTTAGGATCCAAGCTCGCTCGCTTGCTCGCTCACTCTCTCTCTCTCTGTCTTGCTCGCTCGCTCTCGTTCTCGCTCTATATGTATAATCCCATCCATTAAGGTTAGACTCTGGACAGTTTACAATATAAAATACCTAATAAATGCAACACTGAACAACAAAAAGAAATAGGAAGAAACAGTTTCATGACAAAAAAAAGTTTGTTTTCAGATACCGTAATTTAAAACTGCTCATGATGGCAAACAATGCAAGTCTATCTAGATTTACTCTCAAGTAAGTTCCACCGTGTTAAGTGATATGACTCTCAGGTAAATGTACGCAAGATTATAATAATTTGACAAACAATAATTGATAAAGCAGAAAAAGACCACTTCGCACACTCGTACCTTCTGCATCAATAAATGAAATTGGGGTAAAATCTGTTACTTCTTCACTGATACCATGATACCATTATCAGCCTTTCCCAATCTAGTACCCTTCAGATGTGTAGGAGTACAGTGCCCATCAACTCAACCCAGCAAGCCACTTGGACATGCTGTCTGGATGATGCACATTATAGACTAAAATAACTGGGGTGGTAAAGGGTGAAAGACATAATGTCAGATATATTATTTATATCACTAGAGAGAAGAAAACATTTTCCCTCTGTAAATTATATGTGTTAATTGAATTTGACAATAAAAACACCGATCAATTTTTCTCTAAAGAGGACCTTCTAAAATGGACAATACAAAAAATAAATCAACTTCCTTCTGTTCCTCTTCTCCAAACCAATAATGTCTTGTGGAGTTTATATTGAAAACTCAGTGAAAAATATATGTGTGTGTGCGCGCGCGCACACACAAAGCTCAGCAAACAAAATAAAAAGCAAAGGTCAAAGGCATAAAAGTAGTCATTGGCCAGGAATAGTTAGTCAAAAAGCAACAGTCTAAGAAATGTTGTCAGATTTTCAGTGATGCTTCCCCACATAAAATGTCATTGAACGCTGACCTATCCAGTATAGGTTGTGAAGATGCTTTTCCGGGCTACTGAAAAGTCAGTGTAGTATAATGGTTAAGAGTGGGTCTGGGACTCAGGCGATTTGGGTTTTAGCTCCTGGTCTGCCATGGAGCCAACTGGGAGACTTCAGGCCAGTCATAAACTCTCAGCTCAAACTACCCCACAGGGTTGTTGTTATGGGCATACGATTGAAAGGAGGAGGAGGAGAATGATGTAAGCTGCTCTGAGCTGTTAAAAAAAAGGAAAAGGTGGGGTATAAATCTAATGAATGAATGAATGATATTGTGTCTTAATTAGAAACATTCACCTTGTATCTAAACCTGTATTGCTCCTTGTTGCCCTCAAAATAACACTATTTTGCAGTTTTAGAAAAGAAAAATTAATAAAAAGCAACTAGTAATTAAAGCCCCTCTTTTCCTGCCCAAATACACATAAATGGAAATAAACTTTTAAGGATAATTCAGTAATGCTACTTTTAAGATTAACAAGAAGCAATTAGAGGCAGAAGCCATAAAGAAAAAATTGCAGTCCCATTCAGACCTTTCCTTCTCGACAAAATTATAGAAAGATCTTGATTGACAGATACAGCATTATTGTACAATATATTGTGGAACTATAGTTTTGATTGCTTTTATCGATTTATTACTGTTTTATACTGCCCAATAGCCAAAGCTCTCTGGGACTGTCCACAACAGTTTAAAAACTATTTAAAACACATGCTGCAGTATATAATGTAGTATACAAATTCAAATAGTTGGGACTAAAGTAAAATATTATTGAAAACTGGAATAAAAACTAGCAGTGGTGCAAAAATTAAAAATACAATACTGAATTTGAAACAGCCTGAAACTAAAATTCCTGGGAGTACCTGAGAAAATAAGGTCTTCACCTGGCACCAGAAAGAGTACAATTTAGGTGGCAGGCAAGCCTTCCTGGGAAGTTAATTCCATAGTCCTCAACTGAGCATGAAATTCCTCAGCAATACTGAAGGAGCCTAATGCCATCTCAAGTAGTTTTATAGAAAGGCAAAGTGTAAATAAATAAAATTGGGCCCCTCATTATGGGAAGGATATAGCCAGGTTAGAGTCAGTGCAGCGTAGGGCCACAAGGTTGGTGGCCGGTTTGCAGGGGATGCCTTATGAGGCGAGACTGAGGAAACTGGGTCTCTTCAGCCTGGAGAAGAGGAGACTCTGAGGGGATATGTTGGCGACATACAGGTATGTGAGGTGGTGTCACATGGTGCCAGAAACTTAAGAGCCAGCATTGAAGGACAACATAATTTGAATCCAAACCTTTATTTTTAATAGAAATAGAACAGTATTTTTAATAGAAATACTATTGAGTAGAATATAAAATAAAGTCAGGGTATTGTACCCTTCCTTTGTTTATCTGCATCTTCAAATGTTTATAAGTTTGAATAGTGCACAGTACACGTGCTCAACTCTATCAATTTTGGTATTAAATAAAGCACTCATAGAAAGCTGTCACTGCAAGAAATTCTTGTAACCAGCTATGCCTAGGAATGGTAGAATCAGAACCAAAATGCTATAAAGTAATGTAAAATAAATAAAATCCCTGTGCAGAGTCTGATAGTGTCAGAGACAAGAAGCAAAAAAAGAAATGTCAAGTTGCCCTTCATGAAACCAGTTGTTTATATGTTAAAGCCCTGGAAAGCTTTTCAGAACAAGTTATAATGGTGCTATTAAAGCTTCCCAAGTGCAATGAAGTTCTTATTGCTTTGAGAGTGTTAAGTTTACACAAAAATAAGAAAAAATCTTCAAATTCAGTTCTGTGCTGTTGAGTCTCTCTCTCAGTAAGGAGTTGATAATTCATTGTTTTGAAAATGAAACAACCATTTCCTTTGTGGAAAATCTGAAAGGCCAACCAGGAAATAGCAATTCTTGGAAGTAGTTGGGAAATAGTTGTGATTTTGTGGATAGTCAGGCTTATTTTTCCCATAAATATAAATAAATTGTATTCTTACTTTCTCTAATTATTGAAAAGCAATGCTGGATCCAGTCAAAGCTTCGTCTAGGTCAACATTCATTCCTTCCTTCCTTCATTCATTCATTCATTCATTCATTCAACATTTATAAGCCATCAAACAGCTCAAATGAGCTCCCTAGGTGGCATTCAGCAATAAAATCACAACCAGTGGTTTAAACTATCATTAGAAATAACCAGTTAATAATAGTACTAACATAGATAGGCCAGATGAGAAGGACAACCAAATAATCATTAAAATGCAGTAACATTAAGACATCTAAAAAGACATTATTAAAATTAATTGTTAAAATTATTAAAATGGGTGGAGAAGAGATATGTTTTCACCAGGCACCAAAATGAGAGCAAAGTTGACACCAGACTAACTTCTCTGGGGAGCCTATTACACAGGTGGGGGGCAGCCACCAAAAAGACCCTTCTGTTTACCACCTATCTAACCTCTTTGGGGAGTGGCACATTCAGAAGGGCCTCTTGACCAGATCTTAATGGTCAGGTAGGCATATATGGGTGAAGGCAGTCCTGCAGGTAGCCAGATCCTAAGCCATTTAGGGCTTTATATGTTAGTCTCTAGCCTTGCAAATAAATTATTCCAACTCAGGAAAAATGGCGGCTTGTGAGGATCTACACCTGAATCTTTATCATGCCCCCATAATATATGATGCAGTTTCTGGATGTTCACTTGTAAAACTTGTGGACACAAATAGAAAGGAGAAGGGAAAACTAAGGCATCATATACAGAAAAAGTATATTGGAAGGCATCAAGCATCAACAAATTAGATAAACCCCTTTTAAGATGTGCTTTCTTAACATGGCATAAATGAAGAAATAAGCTTATGCTGTATCCATCACATTTATTACCTTCTTACAGCATCCTCTGTTTCATGACAAAGACAAATTTGAGCAATTGGAAGGTTGGGGAAAAGGCTAAATTAATTAATGAAGGAGTCTTCCTCAAAGTGGGAGTCCAATTAATAGTCCAATTACAAATCATTTGTCAGAGGCAACTTTTCTGCTTTGTGCTGCTTTGCTTACACAGATGCACAAGTATTAGGTTTCTTATTGCAGGAGATCAGATACACAGAACAACTTCATAGACCCCACACTAAAACTCAATGGCTACAAATGGCTACTATAAATCAGATAGCAACATATTTTAATATTGCCATGTTGCTTAGTTCAAGAAATAATTCTAAGGCTCATTTTCACACCATAATGCAATTTTAAGTCCAAAGTCCAAGCAAAATAATACAGTCATTATTTTACAATGTAGGATGCAAGGCAATCAAGGTTAATTATAAGTCCAAACAAGGAGGCATTCTTGTCCAAAAAAGACAGAAATCCTGGGAAGGGTGCATTCGCCTCTGTACTGCATTCTGAAACAGACAGGAGTCCAAGGTTCACATAGTCCAGCAACTTAGTTCACTCATGGTATCATGGTACAGAAGACAGACAAATGTCCAAGATTTATGAAAAGGCCAGTCAAAAAAGTATTTCAAGCAGTCAAGACTGTGCAAGGAGAAGTTCTATTACTGGAATTCACACACAGTCAGAGATCAAGTCCAATAATAGATTCTATATCAGAATCTTGATGTTATATATTTCAAGACATTCAACTGTCCAAAAGTTAGGAAAAACCCAAGTAATAATGTGTTTTGGATAATCAAAGACAAAGGCACACATTTCATGGTAGAAAAGAGTTCATGGAACGTACAAGAGAGAAAGACTTCTCAGCAGTTTGGATGACACAGTACCCAGCCAAGGTTTCCAGCCAGTGCACTGCTTAAATACAAGGGAGAGGCTGATAACTCTACCTTGTGATAGTGTGTATGGAGAGCAAAATCCGGCCTATGAGTGGGCGCTATGTGAAAAGAATGCTTTTTAACCCAGGTGAAAGCCCTCAGTTTCCTCAAAAATGTATTAGGCTTGATTAAAAGTTTTATCTTGTAACTGTGGCAGAAAGCAAGTCTTGTTCTTGTTTAGCCTCTAATCAAATGGGAGAAAGGTCAAAGCCAGGCTCCCAGGCCCTGAGTTTCCAATAATGGGACTGGAACCCCAATTAACTTGTTAAAAACTTGAATCATAGGGTGGCTCTTAATTCATAAGCCCCACATTGATGTAGGGGCTAGCCCTAAAAATGTTAAAAGTTGTTTCTGGCTAAATTGAATCACTTGCTTTATCAATATTTTGCTCCAACACTCACCTTGAATGTAATGCGAGAAAGTAATAGGATAAAGTGATTAACTTTGTATTATGTGAAGAATTATTGGATGTGCAGCTGAACAACTTGAAAGAGGTTAAATAAACTGGGGGAAAATATTTTGCTAAAATGCAATGGGATAAAGGTAGAAAATCTGTCTTTGCTGAAGTGGATAAACTTAAAATTATTTACAGATGTCACCTCACACTAAGAAAGATGAGTTGCATGCATCATTTACTGGAATTAATGTACAGGGTGGACACTTCTTCCTTATATGGTGGTCATGCAGTGTTATAAAAGATTGTGGCAGCAGTTGTTTATATCAGCACAGTTTACGAACAGGAAATATACTTTCCTCTAGTTTTAGATTTGCTTTCAGTATCTGATAAAGAAAATGATAATCTGCAAAGCAAAGAGTTACTCACATTTCTTTGAGTGGTGGCTAAGCTAAAAATTGCTGCAAATTGGAAAAGCACATGGTGGCTGAATATCCAGCAGTGTGGAAACAGACTGTGGTTGATAGCCCGTATGGAAAATTTGTCTAAAGTTTCAGATAATTATCAGAGTTTGAATGACTTTTATGCTGAATAGAAATACTTTATTGATTTTATTATTAGACATTGGAAATAAGTCAACCCCCCCCACACACACACACATACAAAACCTTGGGGCATTCTGGAATGATTTAGTAGGTTAGCTGGGATCAACTAGAATTGATCAGAAACATTTGTTGGAATACTCCTCTGTATGTAAACACTGTAAGTATTTTGTAAATAACCTCAAAAAAAAAAAATATATATATATATATATAAACAAATTATCAACATCTGCTCTTACACTGTTAGTTCATATTGCTGTATTTAAAAAAATAATTACAATTATTAAATATTCTTTGTACTATTTATGTTATCTTCTGATGTAAAATTACAATTGAATAATTTTGCTTTGTTTGAGCATTTTGAATATAGCAAGTGCTAAAACTAAAATCTGTCCACAGTTCTGATTAGTCACACTAATTTGTTTTGTTTTAATTAGTTACTGGCGTCTGCAACTATGAGTTGCAGATGCCAGTAACTATGAGTAAAGTATTGTTTTAGAATTCTTCCATATTCATGAGTTAGTCCCTAATAAGGGATAGTCCCTACATTTCGAGTCCAACCTTAACCAGGAAGCATGCTGGTGATCCCTGGGAGTGATACTATTGATCTGAATATACTGGCAAAACCAAACCTGTATATAAAAGCATGCTTGTGACACTAACTGAATCAGAGCCTTCACAAAACTTTTCTGCCATGGTCGCACAGAACATGTGCCTGAACATTTTTGTAAGTAGTAATATACAGAAGCACTGTGGTGTACACAGAGAGGTATGGTTAACCATTGCCATACTTTTGGCCTCTGAGGAATTTTAATAGCTTGATCCAGGCGTACTGTGGTTTCTCCCAGCCTTTCCCTTTATGGCTTTTTTAAAAGCTATACTAAATTCCATTCACATGCTAGGCCTGTATAACTGTCATTAGTGATGGGCAAATCCCTCCATCCTTGATTTGTAATGGGCTCAGTTCAGTCTAATTCAATTTAAGCCTAGTCTTATTTTAGACCCTGTTGTATGTATAGCATGTGACTGAAAAGGAACTGCAGCTTGTAGGCCTCTCCACATTAACCACTCATTGGGAGTGGCAGCATCTTTCAACAGGCAAACTTGTGATAAGTTGTTGCAGGGCCTATTCTGACCCTTCATTACTGTGACACCAGTATCAGATGCAGTTGTCTGTGGGACATCTAATTCCTGTGGATCTGGACTTAGCAATAGGGTTCAGGGTCTCTGAAGATGCCTCTCCCATGGCTCCCATGGATCTTTGAGGCTAGGATGCTGCATGGATATGTGCAACACAAGGATATGCCTACCATTGGTTCATCTAGCCTAGTATTGCCATATGGTAGCAGCTCTCCAGATTTCCCATCAGTTTTCCCAGCCTGAGATACAGGGATAGAATCTGGGACCTTTGGTATGCAGCACTTGCTCTGTCACTGCGTACATTATGATCTCATGGATCCTGAAGACTGTGTCACCAGAATTCATGAGGACTATGTCAGGATGCTGCTGTGGAAGCTCTGTCTTCCCACTGAAGCCACCTGATGATTTTGGATAGGAAAGGGAAAGAAGGTAGTCAGGGAAGGCTAGTGTTGGGTTAAAGCTATTAGAAGCGTTGGTTTTGAATTCTAGCACCAACAATAGTTATGGTAGTCCACTTATTTTTCCTGTCCATTGGTGGCATTGATTGTTTCTCCAACAATTATCAAGCAGAAGATACTAATCCATGGACAATTCTTCCCTTTAAAAACAATCTTGGTGCTCACATTCACATTCCCATAGCTTTGTTTCCTCAATTAATTGTTTTCAGTTACATTGATTTGCAAATTGTGGTGATAAAAACAGTATTTTCACAGTAATGTGTAAATATGTATTCAACATCAGCATTCAACAACATTATGATTTGGTTGCACATCACATTATACTTCTGAGTAGTTTGACTGCAGTCTAAACATGCAAAAATGGCCAAAACCAGTCCCAAGCTTCATCTTTTATTCCTGTTTGTGTTTTATTCATCTGGCTCCTTTTACATTGTTGTACTTTCCCATGTTCCTTTTTTTGTCATTTGGTATTTGTGAGCCACCTGAGTATACTTAAGGAAGAAAGATGGAGTAGAAAATCTTGTAATCAAATAACTGTAAAAATAGCCACAGATTTATACTATATTGATACACAGAATTGGATTTCAAAACTATTAACTGAGATGTCAACTCACAGGTGTTACAAATGAGGACAGATGGATTAAAAATATTGGTCTTCCACTAATAGTATTTGCACACTGTACAACAAAGCAGAACTGCTACTTTTGTTGAAAAGAGGTATCGACTGAACCCTCCCCTGCCACTAATATTTACATGATAAGTGCTGCAGCCCTGTTCAGTATATCCATCATTCTCACTGATACTGAAGATGTGAGAGCAAATGCCGTGCTGAATTTTATTTAAGACTTTTGAAAAGGCACCAGAAGAAGGAATCCAACTTTTCTGTCAGAGGCTATAACAAAAGGTATTTTTATGGGAAAGACAGAGACTTTTTTGCTTTGATATAAGCTGAGAAACACACTTACCTATTTTTGTTAGGGAAAAACATTTCTCAGGTGGCAAGAAAGTCTTTTTTTTTTTTTTTTTGGCTTGTAGTCTGAATATATGAAAAACCTAATTAGAAGACATGTGCCTCCATGAGGATCACTGAAATGATAGATATTCAGGAACAAGAAATTGCAAATCTATGGTAAAATAACAGATAAATTCAATTAGAACTGTAGCACTTGGAGGGGGAAGAGTTCAGTTAATTAGAGGTTTGAGAATTACCCATTCGTCAGCACCATTTCCTGAGATAAATTAAGTTGTCCTAACTGTATCTTGTCCCAAATCAGGTAACTACAAACATTTGGAAATCAATTATGGAAGTTTAGTTTGTCAAAAATAGAGGTGTGTTGCACTAACTCCAAGCTTTGATTGGGCCACAATTCAACATTTTGGAAAATGGCTTAATTTGGCATGAATTGATTTAGATTCCTCCTTCAACTGATTTTGATTCCTGCTTCAATTCTAATTCTGAACCTGAGCTGAGATTCACAAATTCAAAACTTTGTTCCTCATAGCATAGCAAAGCAGACACTGGCAATATCATTTCCCCCTTACTCAGAGTTTGATGGTATTTACAGAGATAACCACTTAGGAGAAAACCCTTTCTAATTTCAGAAAATAGGTGTAATAGTTGCCATTTTCTAAAAAGAAGAATTGGATGAAAATTGCGGGGATAGCTGTCTTTTCTGAGGATACGAAGCCTGAAAAAAACTGTAGCGGTAGTTGTGGGGGTATGTTTGCGCAAAGAGAGCCCAAGTAGGGCAGATCATGTGCAAGCGGAGTCCTGAAAATTGTGTGTGTGGGAGGGGGAGAGTCACGTCCCATTTCCTGCATCCCTCTTTTTTGGTCGATTAGTATTAAAATGCTATTCAGCTCAGATATAAACCCAGGCAAGAAGCATGAAAGGTTTCAGAATGAAAGGTGCACATGCTAAGAAGTTATACTTGAAAACATTACTTTAGGTTCTTTCATAGTGAAGCCTAGTGACACTGGAAGAATGGTTATCCCATGGGGCCATGCTTACCCTGCCTTTTTAGATTGGAGTATCTGCTTAAACACACAAAATGGAATTTCAGGAAAAAAGCTGTTGAATACATATTATAATCAATGGATACTGACATAATGTAAAACTTACTGAATGAAACCAGGAACAAAAGGAGAATGAGAGTGATGGAGGAAATTGAAGATGAAAAAGGGTTGTTTTTTTTTAAGTTTAACAAAGAGAAAGTTACTACATACTGATCTTCCTGGTAGAGAAGCAAAGAAAGAGGTAGGAAAAAAGAACTATAATATAGTATACAAAGAGACATGCAAAAAACTGCAGGGAACAGGAAGAAAATTCCAGTGATTTTTTTAAAGGTTAACTAGGTGATGGGAAGGATTGACTCCTAAATGCTACAGAAAGATTCAGCCAATAACACAGAATGATGGACAGTTAAGCAACATTATCTGATAGATGTCCATCCAACTCCATCAAAGTTTGATAATCTGACTTAATTGTTAAATGTCCTGACAATGAACACTCAGTGCAATCTACAAGGATCAACTACTTTGGACGCTTATAAATTGTATCAGTTTTCCATTTATAAACAAACAGTGAGTATGTATGATAGAAATGTATTTGGTCTGAGTCATCTTAAAATAATGTTGAAGGGAATCAGGAAGCACCCAAGTACATCATCATCATCTTGCCCTCATAGACTTCTATAAGTATCTCAGCAACCCTTATATGATTGTGTTCATTTCTGAAATTTCTAAGCGAATATAACTACTATGAGCCAAGCAGTTCATTGATCTTTTTAGTATTATGCATAATTCTTCCTGCTAGGCAGTTGGCTTTTATTGTTGTTCTTGTGTTACACAAAGATCATCTTAAAAGCCTTAGATACTGCAAGTACTTTGTTGAAAAAATTACATCCATCTATAATTAAACAAGACAAAGAGAGCGAGATAAAACTATATGAACAGCATAAGCACAGCAAAAACAAAATTATACCATATAATCAATGTTAGTTTGGTTGCTATCTCTCCAATGGAGCTATCAAACCATTATGTCTAACACCATGATAATTCAGAACTTTATTTAAAAACACTTCCTTAGCACAGCTGGAATTTGCAACATTGGGATTTCATTATTGTATTTAGAAAATCTGGAACACTATATTAGCTAAGTTTTTACAAGCATTTATTCTATCAAATGCTATTTGTCACTGCAAATACAGAGGACTGTGGTATATTACTTTTTATGCCCTAGGTCCTTCTGAATGACCAAGTCTTAAACTAGTACAGTGCTCTGAAGCCAAGTTGAGAACAGTTCACACTTGGGAGTAAGCCCATTAATTCAGTGGGGGTTACTTCTGAGTGGCTATGTATATACAACGGAGCAGGGCTGGCTCTCCTGTTAGGCAGAGAGAAGCCCTGCATCAGGAGCAGATTCAGGATGTCACCAAAGGACAGCATGTTTGGGATTTCATTTGTTTTTGAATTTTTACTGCCAGGGATGGAAAGAGGTGACTGGTGGATGCTCCCTCGTGTGCCAAAATCATATTGGATGAATTTGGGTGCTACGAATCTTTACTTGGAAGGAGCCATTTGCTGTTCTGCTACAGGCAGCCAAATGTCTTGGGCCAGAACTAATTAGCAGTATTCAGAACTGAGGCAAACCCCGACCTCCCAGTCTCCCACTATCGCCTTCCAGGGTTCCCAAGATGGCCATTCCCTGTGTCACCAGGTTCTTATTTCCCTCCTGCCCCCTCATTGTTTTTAGTTTCCTGGCTTTGGCCAAGTTTATTTTTCCATTCTATACAGTTGAAATTCCTTTCCCAAGGCTTAGTAACATGCAGGCTTAGTGACTTACATAATTTCAAGCTAATGTATGCTGGTATTTTTAATACATTGGCTCTACATCTTTGTTTTTGTCCCCTGCCCAGAATAAATGGTGAACGCTAGATGAATCTCTGCACCCAAGTTGCATGTTTCCAGTCAATTTCTATGATGTTTGTGATAATTTTACTTCCATAAACTTCACTGAAAAATCTTTTTAATACTGTGTACTTGTGCTGATGGACTGTCTTCCAGGGAAGAAAATGCACTTATTTTCTTGTATATTGTTGCTTTTTCTGCAACATTGTCATATGGACCAGTAATTATGCAGTACTGCACATGCTCATCGTTCGTATTGATCCACCTTCATTTTTATTATTGCTATTACCTTATGTTAATACCCCACTTTTTTCTTCTAACAAGAAATCCAGGGTATCTTACAAGGTTTCGCTCCTTTCTGTTTTATCCTCACAACAACAGCAAGCCAGTTAGGTTGCCTGTGACTGGCCAAAGTCACCAGTGAGTTTCATGGCTGAGTGGGGACTAGAACCCAGATCTCCAGAGTCCTAGGCCAGCACTTCTAAGCACTGTACAAAAGTGGCATGAATCAATCATCGCCATTGTTTAATCTGTCTAATCCTGCCCATGTAACACATACTTTTCCCACTCCCTCCTGTATCTCTTAGTCTCATAAATGAAAATGTCTAAATGAAAATGTTGCATTGAGTCAATATTCTCAACTGACTATGAGTCACTGCAATTTAATTCACAAATCAATTTTCACACCTTCTGTTTTTCTTGTGGATATACTAGGAATGATCTGTTCCATTTCTACTAGCAGTAAAAGGCAATATAAGTTGGGATTTTGTGGCTGTTTTATTTATTATAAATATGAAAGTGCTCTTGGTTACTTTCATCAATTTTATCAATGTAAAGTTGTTCATGAAATTGTGGGAGAGGATATAACCTTAGAAAATGGGTATCTCTTGCATGCAAAGAATGTTCAGAAATTTATGACATGCCTTGATTTAAAGGCAATGTTGACTACTTCACCAGTCCAATGTGTACTTTGTGCCAGTGGTCAATCTTGTTGTGTTGTGTTGTTGTTAAGGAGGAAAGTGAAAAACACCAATTAATAAACCAGTTTTCCTTTGGCATATTTTTCATAAGCTCTCAAAATGATGAAAGGACAATTTACAACGATCATCAGCTGTGACATTGCCATTGATTGTGAGCCGCCTCGAGGCTTCGGCGAATGGGGCAGCATAGAAGTCCTCTAAATTAATAAATATATAAATAAATATTATATATTTGTTATATAGATACTAACTGACCACCCTTGTAGGACTTAATGAGAAGAGAACAATAAGCAGGATCTGCTTTTTTTTTTTTTTTTTTTGTAAAGTCCCTAACTGGCTGAGGACAAAGAAAGAAGTATAATCTGCTTCTTGCTATAAATTCTCTTCTCACTGGAAAAGACTGTCATGTGAGAGAAAGACTTTGCCTTGGAGGGCAATTATTTATTTATTTATTTATTTATTTATTTATAAAATTTCTATGCCGCCCCATTCGCCGAAGCCTCAGGGCGCCTCACAAATATATCAATTAAAATATTATACAATAAAAATATAAAACAAGTTAACAATATAAATGTATATGCTTAAATTGCCAAAATTGCCATATCCAGCTTGATATTGATTAGCAAAATCTTTATTCTCATATACACGAGGATGTACCCAATGATGCATGGCATTTTACATAATAAATATTGCTCTTCTCCTTCCCACTAGAGCCCTCTAGTAACCCCAAAAAAACCTTTTTCCACAGAGTCAAGGCCTTTTGCCACTGTTGTACAGTTGAAGGACTGTATTGGGTTGAAGTGCCTGAAAAGTCCCTACGAGGGATCTCATAGGTATAGAGGACTACAGGACATGGAGGAAAAGAGAGAGACTGGCTATAACTAATTGCTTAACAGTAATAATAGCAGTAAAAAGATTGGTGGCTTCAAAGGGTCAAAAGCTAGGCCATGAGTGATGGACTTGTTCAATATATATTTCTTGGTCCTGGCTGTTACAAAGTACCTATGGCCAGTGCTTTTTTTGTAAGAAAAAAGGTGCCGGAACTCATGAAATTATTTACCTTTCGCATGTAGTCAATCACTGTACACACACCCACACACGTCAGTTGTGTAACGAAACATAACGGTCGCCGCCCACAGTTAGCACTCGGCGCGTGACCACATGAGCAATCACAAGCCAAGCAGCGCCACAAGCCGAACAGCACCATCACAAGCAGTGCGAAGTACTCACGCATCGGATTCAGCACACAAGCAGCCTGCATGCACTGTTTTAATGATTTTGCCGCCGACCTGCTACACTCGACAGGGCGATTCAAATCCACATGGACCAAACATCAAATTTTCAATGGGTGCTCAGGGTGGGATAAAACCCTATGAATCAGACTAATTTGTGGTGGAACTAGAAAGTCATAAGGGCTTAACTTCCAATCATTTAAGGAAGGTAGTATGTAACAGCTTCTGTGCTAATTTGTTCCTCCAGTTGTGATTTATAATAGAACAATGTGGGACTAAGCACTTGTATTTGTATCCTTTCTCTCTGTCATTTTCCTAGTTAGCTGAAAGATTGTAGGGGTACTAAAAGCAAGTTGTGATTCAAAATGCAGTATTGTCTTAAACATCATTATGCTAAGTAAAACATGTTTTCTTTCAGATTACCCAAACCATTAAGGTTACATGCCATCAACGTTCCTGCTGCTATCTAAATGGAACGCTATCATTTCTGTTGCCTTGCCTTAATATTCCACTGGGAGTTCTTAGAAGAATAGGGAAGCATTTCACATCAGGCAGAGTGCTCACAAAAAATGGTATCTCCAAATAGTGCCACAATTAAAATGTAGTTGTATCACAAATTATCATCTTAAGAGCTTTCCAGCTGATGATCCAGAAGAAAAAGCTTGTTTCTAACTGATACCTACATTAATGAATTGGGCCTTCATTTATATAAGGATCACATTAGTAGACTAATTACAAGCATGCTTTGCTTGAAAGTCAGACCAGGTACTATCCATTAGCCAGAATTTTAAACTGACAGAGATTGCTTTCTAATTTGCTAGTCTTCATCTTGAGTGAGGTTTTTACTGATCCATCTCAATTTTTAAAGGAAACTGTGTAAGCTTTATTACACCTGTGCTGAGGGAATTTGCTGGCTGCCTGTAGGCTGCTGAGCCAGTCTTAAAATTTGGGTACTTGTTTTACAGTTCAGGACTGGGATAATTAGGAAACTGCCTGCTTAGGCACCAGAAGATACATGGTGGTGCCCATCATTTCAGAGGCTTGGTCTATCATGGTTCAGACAAGACCTCTAGTATTGTACCCACTCTCTGAAGCACACGGGCTGCATACAGCCCCTGAGGCCTTATTCTGAGGCCCTCTTGCTGCATGGAGCCTTCCCATCCTCCCACACACATCTGGATCCCAGTGATGGGATGGGCATGATTGTGGTGAGCTCTCCCAAGGCCGTCGTCCCATTCCTCTCTCTCAGGCTGTTGACCTTGCAAGCGCTCACTCCAGCGTGCCCTGTGCCACTCCAGCTGATGAGCACAAAGGACAGGAAGAGGACTTAGGTTTCAGGGACGCACGTCCTTGGAACCCAAGCCCTCAAGGGAATCTTTTTGGCCCCCGCACCCACGTGCCTGTCTCCCCACCTGCACACTGTGACAAGGCTGGAGAGGGGGTGGAAAGGGCTATTGGCTTAGAGGCAGATGGGAGTGGAAGATACTTCAGGCGAAAGAGGAGTTGGGAAGGGTGGCATGATGGAAATCGGTCTCCCCAGTGTCTCAGCTCGGCAGCAACCCTGGACCAGGGGGAAGTCTGGCATGCCTGTGATGGAGCACGTCCATCCAACCCTTCCACACAAGTCCTCCCACTCTTCCTGCGAGGCTTTCCTTGCTGTCACATGTGTTGGACCATGCATCTCAGGCATGAAGCTCTATGGCACTGCTGATGTCAGGGGGCTCGCCTTGCCTGCAGTGTGGATTCTTCAGCTCTCACTCCTTGGGAAATGGGAGCTGCCTGACCCCCTCATAGGGCTGGTTCCTCAGAGCTTGGGATGCCGCGTAAGCACAAAAAAGCTCCAGCTTGGGGACCTGAGCATAACTTCCAAGGCAGAGAACGGTAATCCCCCAGCAGCATCTGCTAGAATTGGCCATCCAAGACTGCACTGCCGAACCAGTGCAGCGAAGTGCCTCCCACTCAGATCCCAGAGATTCTGCCCAGAACGATACCATGAATGATGGTAAACTGAGAGGTCCAAGAAAATCAATGGAGTGAATCTCCTCCGGTCCCTCCCCCAGCACAGGATGACCAAGGCTGAAGTTGGATTAGATAATTTCATTTATCGAATGAATGTTAGGAGTTGCCTGGCAACTACCAGTTTTCTTAACTTTCTATGGATTAACAAATATTTATCTGTTGGATAGAAGCTAATAATATCTGAATGTGCAGCAACATGCTTTTTGAGGAGCTGTGTACTAGACTTATTAAGAACAGAAAGATTAAGGAGTAAGGGGGACCACATGGTCTGGGAAGCTCAGTGTACGACTGGGGAAACAGTTTCTAAAATAAACATTCTGCCATTGCTTCTGTCTTACCGAGCGCACCTTGAAATAGCATATTTTGTGGTAAATTTTAAAGTACATGAGCTCATCATGAGTGGCCCCATCAATACCACAGCTGAAGGATAAGCAATTCTCCCTGCCCCCTCACACACACACAGATGTGCACTCTCTCTCACTCTTAGATTCTTTAGGATAATTTGAGGTTACAGAGAGAGAAAAAATGATAATTGGAGGCTTCAAGGGGTGGGAACCTTTCTCTCTTCTATATACTTCTATGCAAATTAGCTCACTTTATTTAAAAACTCTATTGTAAACACAAGAGTTAATGGGACAGGACTGCAATTCTATACATATTTACCTTGGAGTTAACTTCACTGAATTCAGTTGGTGCATATTTCTGATTTCATAGATTCAACTTGCAAAACACTTAGAGCTCTTAGAAAAGATTTTCAGCCCACAGCAGTGAAACCCCTAGCTTTTTATTAGAAAAGCAAACAGTACTGCAGAATGCTGCATTTTAAATGGCCAGTGTGAAGTATCAACTCCACAGAAAAGGAGAGAACTGGGCTCATCTGTTTTTCTCATGTCCTAACTTCCTTTATGCTAATCTGTCACATACAAGTTACAAGCCTTGCTATGTCTTGATTTACTTGCTAAAGCAGCATTGCACTCAAATCTGTTACCTCACTGTTCAATGCAGGTAGTAATATCCTCTTGATAGTTCTGAGTAACTTGACAATGGACAGGATTCTCTTCTAGGGAGTTTCTGGTTAACTGCCTTATTATTGAAATAGGTTGTCTTTCAGACTTCATCCAGCAGGGCAATTTGGCAAAAAATTCAGCTCTGCTCCTTTAGAACTTCTCAGTTGCTTCTTTTACAAATGAGATTCAAGTAATTCACTCTTAAAAATTAAATCAGAGGCTGATGTGGATTTAAACTGTTACTTACACAGATATTTCTGAAATGAAGATGTTTACATATGCATAGATGATGAAATAAAATACCTTTAACAGGCTCATATTTTTCTTGATAGTGCTGCCTTTTATAAAGAACAAAAGTTATAATGGGGATGGATGTGTACTTTTTGGTTGGACTTTTGTCTACACATACACTTTTCCTTCATATTCCCAGTTTTTATTTTGTTGTAATGATATGATTCATCTCCTGTACCTTTTATAACATCCTGGAGGTTGCTGAGACCTAAACATACTAATGCCTGTGGTTTAGAAGATTTTCCTTCTTTTCAAAGGAATAAAGTAGCAAAGCCTACATTTTAAATATAATGTGTCTTTGTCCTTCATGGATCTAGCAGGTTTTGTCCTAACACTTTGTCCCCATTTATTTTCTTTTTGATAATACAGTGGTCTGGACATCATATGTATAATCATTTCCATTTTTGCAATATTTACTCTGTTCGGTATGCTTTTTTGGATAGAAATTGCATGTCCTGTATTATATCTAAGGCTGCATTTCTACACCCATTTCTCTGTGAGTGCATCCTGTTAAAGTCAGTGGGCTTTACTATAGAAAATATAAAGGTTATGTTGCATTGGATTGTGATGTTTATCTGTTGTCATTTTCTTGTGCTTTCAGACATGAACAAAGGAATCTAACATAAATTCTAATTACAGAAACTGTCTTCTCAAATGCACAGCCATATTTGCTGTTTATTGTGCATCAAATAAATAGAAATTCTTTCTCTTCAGTTCTTCCGCTATTTCCCTCTCATTCCTTCACCACAAATGTATAGCGCTCAGTGCTCAGCTATTCATTGCCATGTCCACTTTCCTGAACACTGCCTTTTTCTCAATTTTCAGCCTGAGCTGAGCTAGCTTGAAAAACTGAATGAATTGGCTAATAGATAATCTTGGTGAAATCAGGCATGCAGATGCCTGTGGGGTTGTGGTGGGAGGAAGTTAGAGAGAGAAAGAGAGGCTAAGCAAATTGTTAACCCTCTATTAATGAAGACTTGAGCATCAAAGCCATACGGACGATATGAGACTTAACACACCAAAGCTGGCCCAATCTAAATGTGCCGTGTGTGACGCAAAAGTTGCATGAGGATGCCAGAATGTGAAGGCACATAACACTACGCCTTCATAGGTGTGCAATGATAAAAAGTGAGTCTTGTTATCCCATTAACATCAAAATGTTTTATTTTTGTATATTTGAAGAATTCTCAACATACTATTTTTCCATTCTTTTTGCAAGCTAATTATATGGATTTTGCCAAAGAGTTTAATGGATCTCTGAACATGTATTTAACCCATTTTTTTAAATGAAAGCATTTAATTGGACATGCATATTACATAGAAAGTCAAAAGGGTATGTAACAGTTGGATAAGAATTCTAATTGCATTATTATATTTTGACCTAATACAGCATTAATATATTTTATTGTTTCTATATTTGATAGTGCAAAGCAAAGGAAAATTATACTCTACTCACCAAATCAATATCAGGTATTCATGTTACCATTGGTACAAATTCACTGGGAGAGTAATACATGATCCTGTGCCCCCCCCACCCCCCAAATTGCATCTAGGGGCCATAGGATGCTTTGGATTCCCAGTTCTGAGTTTGGAGCCAGAAATGCAGCCTTGGAACAGGAACTGTGACTCCACATTCCAGTCTCTTCTACCCTATGGTAGCCAGTGCAGAAATAACTGTGCTGGCTGCCTCTTCAGTGTCAGGAATTCCACCTTGGAAGGAGCTCAAAGAGAGAATTCCAAAGGATAAGGAGGAAAGAGGCTGCAGAAACCAGAACACAACATACTCTGTATCCTCTGCAGCTTCTTTCCTTCCTCTTTGTGCTCCTGCTGAAACGAAACCTTGTAATCCTGTTTCAGACCAGCTTTAGGGAAAAGGGTGGAAAAAGTGTGATGGACCTTCAACAAACCCCCCCCCCCCCAATTTTGTGCTTGTTCCCAGGCAGCTAACTAGAATGTGCAAAACTACAAGGATCCCCTTTATAGAAGCAGCTACCCTGTGGCAGACGAGCTCATCTGTCAAAGCTGAAACCACGGTTTTGAGGTAGGAGTGCTTAGGGTGCTGCATCGTTCTTTTTGTAAGGCAGTGAGAAGTTCACTGCAAGCTGTGCACGTTCCCAAGATGCTGCCATGTTGGGAGTAGTTGCAAAGGCCAGGGGGCCATAGAGAAACATGAGCTGCCCCCCAACCCTTAGGGATTGCTGGAAAAGGTGGATTTGAGGCACCCCTTTCACACACAAGGCAATCTCTAGACTTTTGAATCACTTGACGAGTGGCTTTTGGCACATTTCAAAAGCTTGAAACATGAAGAACAAAAAACAGTCACACACAAATTTATTCAATGAGCATCTTGGGTTTGGAAATTTCTTATGAAACTGTATGTAATTTGGCTGACAGGAGAAACAACAGGTTGCTGTCCATATCTGCACATGCATCAGAAAACACAGGTTTGGTTTGGTTTTGGAAGAAGCTAGTTAGCCTCTTGAAATTCAAGATTCCCTGGGACCCTAACTATACCCCCCACCAGTTTATCCACTCCTGTGAGTCCCAACACTCCTAGAAGCACAAATTGTCTGGGTGGATCTCATACATGGTCAACCTGATGCTGGATGTAGTTAGGAGGTCATTGAAGTCCCTTCCAAAGCACAAAGATGTTGAGATCCAGACAACTGAGAAGACAGGAGAAGGGAAAGATGACACAAGTGGGCTTTCTGGACTTGATAGTGGTTAAATACAGGATGGCCAGAGTATGCTCCTCCAGCTGACACCTTCTATTCCCTGCCCCAACTCATTTCCTAACATAGGAGATGGGAGGGAGGTACCAGAAGAGGAACAATAGGAGGATTGACTTTGAAAATACCCTGAAAAGGTAATATTGATTAAAGCCAAACCGATATAAACAGTGAGGGACATGGTATTCCATTTTCTTAGCTACTTACAACATAGATCACAGTGCTCTCACAGATAAACAGCATCATAGTTTAACGCTTTTTTTTCTTCTGTGCTCAGCAGACATGCAGGGGGCTCTCGATGGCAGGATTGGGGCTCATCTGCAATTTACGATTTGTTTCAGTAGAGTAGTTTCTAGGTGCAGGCAGATCTGCATGAGAAACATGGTGCAAAGGGTTAAAACCTTCAACCCCCACACCAGGGTGTTATTCTGGACTAGGTCCCCAGCAAATTGTTGAGTAACAAAACAAAAAAAAAGCTGCTAGCTAAAAAATGTTAATGTAATATCTAGTCCAATCCTGAGGAATAATCTTTTTGAAAGAATTATGAATAATAACTTTTCAGTGCACCTTCCAGTCAGTGAATAATACCTTTTCTGTGTACCTCTAACTGACGTTAACTAAGATGCTAAAACTGAATTTTGCACAATTCCACTCTCCACTTAAAGCAGATTTTACTTTTTGCTGGGGCATATAAAGCATCTAAGGGATGCAGGTAGCGCAGTGGTTTAAACCACTGTGCTTCTGGGCTTGGTTGATCGAAAGGTTGCCGGTTCGAATCTGCACAACGGGTTGAGTTCCCGTTGCTCGATCCCTTCTCCTGCCAACCTTGTAGTTCAAAAGCAAGTAGATAAAAAGGTACCACTTTGGTGGGAAGGTAACAGCACTCCATGCACTTCGGTGTTTAGTCATGCCGGCCACATGACCACGGAGACTGTCTGGGACAAACGCTGGCTCCCTCGGCCGGGAAACGGAGATGAGCACCGCCTTCTAGAGTCAGGCATGACTGGACTTTAATGTCAAGGGGAAACCTTCACCTTTATAAAGCATCTAAGGATATAGGACCACAGATATTATCCATCATATGAATGATGACTACTTGAATAACTTCTAATACTTGAGTACAAGAGATGTTGCAGATATAGCTGCATACCTTTCTTCTAGTTATCCTCCCTCAGTTATTGCACTCTTTACTTTGCCCAGCTGTAAATACTGCTGGGATGTTTATCGTGTTGTGCAAACATATTTCTATTTGTTTACAGATTCTCTAAGATAACTGCAGAGGAAGCAACCCGCGTGCTCCGTAACAAGACTGAAATATGCCAGCACTTTGATTTTTCCCTTCCAGCTTCAGCAAAAGATGTGTCTGACTGGCAGAAACAGGAGTTCTACAGAGGCGCAGCCTGCCCTTGGACTGTTCTTGGGAAGCATCTCGTTGGTCACCGTTGTCATGAATCTTTTGGTCCTGTATGCCGTGAAAACAGAAAAGAAACTGCAGACCGTTGGCAATCTTTATATTGTCAGCCTTGCCTGTGCAGATGTTATCGTTGGGGCAGCTGTCATGCCGTTGAGCATCGTGTACCTGATGAGTGACAAATGGATCCTGGCTCGAAACGCTTGCCTGTTCTGGCTGTCGATGGACTACGTGGCCAGCACAGCCTCCATATTCAGTCTGTTCATCCTGTGCATAGATCGTTACCGTTCTGTCCTTCAGCCACTGAAATACCGCAAGTACAGGACCAAAACTAGAGCCTCTGTCATGATCTCAGTAGCTTGGCTGCTCTCTTTTATGTGGGTAATCCCAATTCTGGGCTGGCGTAACTTTACAAATCACAACAGCACAACTACTACGAATGGAACAGACAGTGAAAAAGTATGTGAAACCGATTTTTGCAGAACCACGTGGTTTAAGGTCTTGACAGCCATGATCAACTTCTATGTCCCGTCATTACTGATGCTCTGGTTCTATGCTCAGATATACAGGGCTGTCCGGAGGCACTGTCAGCACAGAAAATTCATACAAGGCTCACTTAGACTGCCTATAGAAAAAACAGATGTGCACAGTGGAAAGCCGCAGGAAATGCAAAAGAGTTGTTTCCAAAGCATGCGAAAATATATCGGCTACGTCTTGAATGAAAATGACAGTGTTAAACAGAACAAAAGGATGGATGCTAAACATCCATCAAGCAGCTTTGATAAAAGCCCAGATGGTTTTTTTTGTGGAAGTGACCATAAAGTAGCAAAGTGTAGCTGTTTTCCTCTAGCCCTAGTCCAGGGTGATGTAGCGATAAGCAGTACAGACCAGAAGTATGCGAGTGTCAGTGCAAGTATTCATAATGTAGAAGACCCTTGGTCCCAGGATTGTGAGATTAGGAAAAGTTTAGAGGAACACATTTTTGAAGAGAGGGCTTCTTCTGGAAATTATTCTGATTCTGTCCTGGAGCAGAATTGTGACACTGAAAACTGTTTCTTTCAACGTACCAATAGAAAAGACACAGCAAGTCACTGCAGCTGGAAGAACAGCTGGGGAAGGCTACGCTTTCATTCCGTTAGCAAAAATCAAGAGTCATGTGTGAACCGAGACAGAAAAGCGGCCAAACAGTTAGGCATTATAATGGCAGCCTTTATGTTGTGCTGGATTCCATATTTTGTATTATTTATGGTCATGGCCTTTTGCGAAATCTGCTACGATCGCTCTTTTCACATGTTCACAATTTGGCTCGGCTATGTGAATTCTACATTAAATCCTATTATATATCCACTCTGTAATGAGAATTTCAAAAAAGCTTTCAAAAAGATCTTTCATTTTAAAACCTAATTTCTCTTGGGAAATGGGTGAAAGCAGAAAAATAAGTGCACATGTTGGGAAGAAAGCTAGAATTCGCCAAAGAATTGCAGATGCCTCAAATAATTTTAAAAGACATTAAGCAAAAGAAGGGAAGAAAGAAAACATTTGAAAAAGAAAGTGATCTAAATGGAAGAGACACATTTTCCCTACTAAATAAATGCTAATGTTGTAATCTTAAACATAATTTATACAAGAACAGATATTCACCACATCTTCTGTAACCTCAGGTATCAGCCTTAGGATTGCTGTCCATTTGTAAATAGGTTTACAGGCTTCTGTTGGAGAATGGGGTGATTTTCACTTCCTTGTTCACAAGAAGATGGAGACAGTATGAAGAACATAGATAGGCAGTCTGTTTTCTAAACCCAAAGTTTGTTCAGTTCAGTGCTCAATTTGCTACAATCTTTGCCCAGTTGTATGTTAATGTTGTAACAGGCTCCCGACTTCTTCAGGATTCTTTGGATTTTATTCATTCTTTGGAATTTATTTGGATTCTTATCATCTGGCAGAACAGGTAACTAGGGACTTACTGGGTTTGTAGTGCTTGAATTGTACAAGCTGAGCTCAGGTTGAGTCAGACAACATAGCTTTCCACAAGTGACAGATCCACCACCCTTTGGAGTCCCACACAAGACGCATCTCTGTATCCCCAAATACCTGTATGCTATTGCATATATTAAAATTTCTAAGCAGGTCACATTCAGAGATAAAGACACATAACGCTAGCACACTTAAAATGCACAACATTATAATATCTAGGCTGTTTAGAGGGTGAGCACCACTACTGAGATGAATTGCTTTTGAGATGTTACATGGTGATATTTGACTGCCAAAGGGGCCTTCTTTGAAGATAGAATAGCTGATGGGTGGCCACTGCAGTTCTTTTAACACAGGTGTAATATATGTATAGCTAAGTGCTTCATTGAACATCCTGTCTGCTACATTCTGCACTTCTGAACCAGGCAAAAGAGCATTACCATACAGTGTGCATAATAGCAATCTATCATGAGGTTGCAGCTGCATGAGCCACAGTGGCTGGGCTGTTCACCTGTAGAAACAACTGTAGTTGCTGCAGCAACCAATATCATGTGGAAAGGATTGGAGAGGGGAATAATATAAGTCATTTAGGTTCCCCATCAGGCCGGTGACATCCCCTTTCCATCATTCCTTCCATTGCCCATAATTATGATTATCGGGCACCATCCTTCTCCATCATGCTGGGTACCACCAACCTTCCTTATTTCCCAGATTCACAACATTCAGGGAAGGTTTGTGCATATGCTATTTATTAAGAAAGCATCCACTCTCTGTTCTGGGTCATTAGCCAGGTAATTTGCCTGGCAAAGGCATGACAGGTACAGTCTAGTTCATCACGATGTGTTCTGGATGAATGGAATCTATTTTTAGAAGGGATATTCATGATCCCATGGATACAGGCCAAAGTCAGGTAAAGCTAAGGCAGCAATCTTACCTGCACTTTCCTTGCAGTAAGCTCTGTTAGTTTCAATGGAACTTACTTCTGAGTAGGCATATAGATAGGTGGTGTTGTAAATGTCTTGACTGTTTTTAAAAAGGCATGTTCTAAATTGCTGAGAGTTCCTGTGAAAAAGTGTGTGCCTCTGTTTCATTGGCTTGCACTTGTTGTCTTTTGATTGCAACTTACACTTTGTGAAGTGAATTAAGAGCATGTTATAACTGAAACATGCATCTCTTGAAAATGTGCTATTCCATATAGTCAAGATATGATTCTAAACTATTGAATGTTTTATTTTTTTCATTTCTGGGCTATATATTACCAGGCTGAATGGAATGTATCCCCTAAAACCATAAGATGTTAAATTTATTCTCAAAGTTTTCCCTTTTATTATATTAGCAGCATGTATATGTAAATATAATAAATTCATAAAATTGTGGTGAATCTGAGATCATTTCCTGTATATGGTTCCAATATCTAAGAAATAAATTAAATGTCCTATTATAAGAATTTGCAATCAATCTTCTTTCTTGGTGCATCACTTTCATTGATTTCACTCCTTTTCTATATGGCCAAGGTTCCATTCCAAAGGTTTCCAAATGGCCAAGGTTCCATTTGGATGCCAGGAAGCACTTCCTGACAGTCAGGACCCTGAGGGTGTGGAATGGGCTTCCACGGGAGGTGGCTGAGGCCCCATCGGTGCAGGTGTTCATGGATAGGCTGGACATCCACATGGTGGGCGTGTCGTGAGCGGAGCTGGCTGGTGCCGGAGGTCAGACTAGATGGCCCGGGAGGCCCCTTCTGACTTGCTCTGTTTCTATATCATTTCTTTGAGCAGTACTATCAAAAGGTTTTTGTTTGGGGGGATTTATTTATCTATCTTTGCATCAAGAAGAGATTTCTATATGCAGTAAATGTGTTTGATATCAGTTCAATACTACCTGCTTCTACTTTTCCATGTAGCACTATTATTTTTTAAAAAAGGCCTATGATTCCAGTGTGTTCCCAGCCAGCATAGGACAGAGCAATCCAATAGCCACTAGACTGTCTAGACAGCTGTAAGATTTTTTCGGGTTCCTAGCTGCATAGTTGGAAAATGGTTCTGCCCTCAAAGCTGGAAATCTGTTTGCAGATCCTGCCACCCTCACAGCTCTTGTGGAACAACCACACTGGATGCTTCTCTGAGGCTTTTGGGGTGTTCTGGGGGGGTAGGAGGAGGAGATAGTGGCCAACACCACCAAGATGCAATGCATACTGGTGTATTGGTGCTGCTCCAAAGGGCCATGCTTAACAGTTGCCCGCTTTGCCAAGTGGGTCAGGAAAGCCACCTAGGAAGGCCTCAGCAATTATAGGCGGCCTATAAATATATGTAAATAAATGAATAAATCTGTGCCTCCACATTCTTCCCCATGCATGCATGGAATCCAGTAATCCTCTGATTTTGGAGGCATCAAGATTAGATTGTGCCCTTCCAAGTCTTTCTTCCAGCATTTGCAAAATTTTTACCTAAACACAAACAGTAAGAATAATTTATATTTTGTTACCTGCATCCTTACTTTTGCAAACATGGTTTTATTGTAGAAAGGTGTGAAATACCAACATACTAGTCTATAAAAGTTCTCAAAAGTCAGGCCATTTTGCTACATGAATTAACCATCTATTGTCTATTCTCCTTCTCATGTTAGTGAGGATCCAATGAATTGCATGACTGTTTCCACACAGTGAATGGACCTGGAGGTCTGTTTCTTAATCACAAGTTCTGCATACCGTGGTGCAAACTACTTATGAAACTGATGGTACGTTTAAAGCAGGCTTTTTGTTGAAGGTGAGATAGGAAGGGTTTTGTATGCATGCTATAAAAGACGATGAACATCCTTCAGCCTGCGAACAGTCAGTTTTGAAGAAGCTGTGAAGGGCTGCATTTCGGTGCTGGACTGAAAGGAAGGTGAAGAGGGAGGGGCCAAGGGTACAAGGTGTGTGGTCAAAAGTACTCCCCACCCCAGGCACATAATAGTTTAAAGGCCTTACTGCCAGAGCCTGAGCCTTAGGAGGGGCATGTCATCCTTTTAGAATGGGGGAAGAAATGAGAAAAGATGGGAAACCACAGGATAATCGGTGGTTGATGGAAAGCAGATGCACCCCTCTGGGAGCCCCATTCCTGCTTTATAGTGGCTACTGAAGCCAAGAGCTGTTGACCAAGTGGATGTTCTAAAATGTCGAAAACATTGTGCTACAAAGTCACTGAGCTAACAGTTTCCCTCAAGCACCTGCTTCCACAATGATTTGCCTAGGTATGGCCATCTACCATCTTCCTCAGGAATGTTTTGCAGAAAGATATAATTATTGCTCTACAACAGCTCTCATATTTTCAACATTGCATCAAGGGTGTCCCAGGACTTTCCCCAGAAGATTTCGAGGCTGGAAAAAAAAAAGAGCCTGTGATCCAGGAAAGAAGAGCTTTCTTCATAGAGGAAGGAAGAGTCTGGCTAAAGTACAACCTCAAATGTCCCTAGCACAGAGCTCCTGCGCCCTTGAAAAAGCTTTAATTTCAAGACAGTGGGTTGCAGAAGTTAGGTTACCAGAAGTACTGCCTCCAAGCCAAGAACTTAAGTGGGAAATGGTCAAGGGGTTCAGAGGGGGCTGTAGTAAGAAAAATAACTTCAAGACTCATTTTCCATGTAGAGAAACAAGGACAACACAAAAGTATTTCTCCACGAGGGCATTTTTTCAGGGTGTATTGTGAGTGATAATCCTCATCATGGCTATGTGGTGATTGAGAGTATTTGTTTTAAGATTCTGGTTCAACCCTTCTTGTAGAACCCCCAAAATATAAGCTACCTCTGCTTGTATAGGAGAAATAACATTCTTAGATCACAAGAACACTTAGAGCCTGTTGGGTGGTATTATACATCATATGTGTGGGAAACTAATGGGGAAGACGGTGCTATCTGACATTTCTCAGCTTTCGGGCAAATGATTCTAGCTGTGCTTGGAAAGGTGGACCTTGCAATAGAAGGTCCGTACCACAGACTTTGAATGCAAGGGGTCTTGTTTTTAATTCCTAACATTGCCAAATAGGTCCTGGAAAGTTCACAGACTGAAATTCAGGAGAGCTACTCTCAGTCAATAAGGCTCAGTCAATAAGGCTGAAAATAAGGCAACCTATTAAAGCCCTGAAATTGGAAGGTTTGAGGGGCTGGAGTTTGCTAGACAACTCTTAGTCACACCTAGAATGTTTCCAGGTGAGTGTTTTGTAGCAATAGTGCAATGTCCTGTGCACTTACATGCAACCAACCACACTGTCAGCTTTCCTGCACACAGAACATCCACCTTTTGTAAAAGAGTAGAATATGCATGCAATCTCTCTGAGGTGAGAACAGGAAAACATGGTGAGCTGATGGCTGATGTGGTCTTTGAGGCAAGGGTGATGTGTTGGAGATGTGCCCCATCTTTCTCCTTTGGATGCCTATGTTTTTCCAGGTGTGTGGGTTGTTGTTGTTAGTCGCGAAGTCATGTCCAACCCATCACGATCCCATGTGTGGGTATTTCATGCCATTTCCCATTTCCAAGTCTGTCTCTGAGTTGAACGGAGTAAGAAAATTGGAAAGCAGTGAGTAGACCTGTTGTCACTCTGGAGAAAGGAGGGGGAATTCTATCTGGAGGCTGGAAGGAGACCTGCAGAGACTTAGGGCTTCTCTACATCCTCATTCATGGAAGTCTATATGAAATCTTTACAACATTGTCATTGTCTAGGGCCTCTTCTGTATTTGTCAACTATTTTCATGGAATTTCTAGAGTGAGGAAAGTCAATTATTTCAAATCTAGAACAAACCAGAATGGAAGCCCTGTGTAATGTTGCAATTCTGCTGTGTTGTTATGTGTCTCTGATGTATGAAGTCCCTATGAATGAAAGTCCTCCACAATGTGTTATCCATGACATTATTTTATGAATGTCTTATGAATATCTTATCCATGACGTGACATCCCTGCTTAGGTGTTCTACATTCAAGGCTGTGGCTTCCTTTATGGAATCAGTTCATCTCTTATCTGGTCTTCCCTTTCGTCTTCTGCCTGGTTGGACTTTCCCTGGCACGACTGTCTTCTCCAGGGAGTCTTACCTTTGCATTATGTGTCCAAAGTATGACAGTTTTGTCATTTTTGCTTCTAGGGAAAGCTTTGGCTAGATTTGTTCTAGGACCACTTGCTCATCTTCCTGGCAGTCCAGGGTGTTTGCAAGACACTGTTCCAATACCATGTTTCAAATGCCTCAATTTTCTTCCTGTCAGATTTGGCTATACTACAGATTTAAGGTGGCATCACCTTGTGGCTGGATAATGCGAGGAAGGAAAGACAAAACCAGTGCAACTCTGCTCTCCCCAATTTGTGAAGGACACTTCCTTCCTCGCACAAAGAATAGGGAAGAGGAAGCCTCAGTAAAGTGGCAGGTTAAACCTCGCATGGAGTCAAGCCCTCTGTGGGATCCTTGGACCTGAATCTCCTCTGCCCCCTCTATGAGCATCATAAAACAGTTAGAATGATGTCAATCACTTAATTCCCACCTCCCAATTCTGATCTAATGTTAAAGGGTTGTTGTCTCCTCCTCCCACCAGTGTATGTGAAGGAGACCTTTTGCTTTAATTAATACAATATATGTTTTTCCCCACCACCACAATTGTTCCCCAGTGGAACTTGACACAAAACACACGGACAAGTCGAGTGTTGAAATAAGCAAACACTATAGACAAGTTACAAGAAATGCTTCTTTAGAAGGATCGAGGAGGAGCAGAGTGCACTTTATTGTTCCAGTAGAACACCTGTTATTCTAGTAGAAGAGCAGAGCACCTCTCCCCACCCACGCAGCTACATCTTGTTCACCAGGATGGATAGAACCCAGTGGGATGTGCACAGCACATGGCAAATAGTGCAGAAATCCAACAGCAGTTCTGCTTGTCGCTTTCTGGACAAGCAATGGCTGGGGTTGCAGGGAGCTTCCATCAGGCAGCCTGTTTGCCGGGAAGCACAACTTACTTGCTCAGGAGTTTCTAGGAAAGGCATGTGGGGTTGTGTAATGGCATGCAGTGAAATAAAATGCAACTCAGCTCTTTCCCTCACATGTTTCATTAGTTTCAAAATGAGCAGAAAAGGTATCAAGGAACTGACATCCATTTTGAGCCAATGTTGTTAATTTAATGTGTGAATTTGTTGCCAAAAGTTCTACAGCATAGACCCATATGAGGCTTATAGACTTACACATCTGCTATGCAGTAATATATATATTTGGGTTATATAATGTTATCAAATCCATCAGTAAAGAAACACTCATTGCAAGAGTGGAATCATTGCAAGAATTTAATTACGTTGTGAGCCGCCCCAAGGCTTTGTTGCAATGGGGGCTGCATAGAAATGTTTTAAATAAATAAATAAGAATTTTAAAAATAGAGTTCTACTATAAGGCATATAAGGGAAAGAAACTGTTTATTGATTTAGGGTGAAATCCTGTGGGAGGCTTACAGGCATCCAATACAGCAGGAAAGAAGAGCAGAGCTGATCTTTGCTTCCCTGTTCTCATGCTCCACACTTTTGCTAGACAGACTTTTTTTACCTGTCTAGTTTCTTCTTGGAGGGGAAAGGAAGAAAGCTAGACCAGCTTCAGGAGTCCTTGTATCCCAGCCTCCCTATTCCCCTCCCTTCTCCACCCATGAAACATTTGCTCATGTCCAAAATTACTTTTCTAATCTCACAGAACAGCCAGTGTAGTTTATTCTGTGTTGGTTATAAGAGGCTTGGCTTGGGTGCTTGGAGCCCTGATTCTCAACTCCAGGACTAGAGTGTGCAAATAGGAATTCTATATTAGATGATGTAAAGTTTATTTATTATTATCCTATAATTAGCATATAGTAACAAGAACCACAGGATGCAATCTGGTCAATTGTGCCACTGGTTATACTGGTGCCACCAGTGATCAAAGCTTTACATGGATAAGGTCTGAATATGTGCATTTAGTTTCTGTTGTATGAAATGTTTATAACTGCCATATCTATAGACGTGTAATTTGTAAGTAAATATTGTTTGTGAAAAAAATGTACCAACATTATAGTTGGTTTTCTGGTCATGACTAACACAGAACTCATCAAATTTTGCCCAAAATCAAACATTTTCCCTTAAATTTTATATTTTATTTTATTATTTTTAAACTGCTCCTATTTCTAATATGAAAGTCTTTGTCTGGCACCAAAACAATAATGAGAGTGCCAGAAGTACTTATCTGGGAAGCCTGTTCTACAGGTGGGGCAACTCTTCGGCTTGCCGTCCCCCTCACCTCTTTGGGAGACAAGTCTCTGAGAAGGCCCTGTGAACCACATCTTAGTGGCCAGGTAAGTATATAGGGGAGTAGGAGTTCCTTCAAGTATCCTTCTCCTAAGCCACTTAGGACTTTATATGTTGGTACAAGCACTTTAAATTGGCCAGGGACATCATCTGAAAGCCATTGTAGATGGTACAAAATTGGTGTAATACATTTTTGTTGTTTGTAATTTCTTGGTAACTATATAAGAAAGCAAGTTCTTCCACATTCAGTTTCATTGAACTAGTCTCTACTTCTGTAAGCTGCCTTAGCATGTCCTCAAAATTTGGATGTATATTGCTCAGATGTTAAGCTTTTCTTGTTATGTGTATCAGGTCATCTCATCATGTTTCAAAGGCACCAGTTTTCTTCCCGTCAGCTTTTTTCTTTTTTTCTTTTTACCATCCAGCTTTCATACCCATATGCAGTGACTAGGAATACAATAGTGTGGATGATCTTGGAGTTAATATCCAATGAAATATGCTTGAACTTAATAATCTTTTCTAGTTTCTTCACAGCTGCCCTTCCAAGAATCAGTCTTTTCCTAATTTCTTGACTGCAGTCGTCCTTTGAATTATGATCTGAGCCAGTGTATACAAAATCTCTCACAATTTCAATGTTTTCATTATTGACACCAATAATGTAATTTCTGAAGCCATCATTCTGGTTTTCTCAATATTCAGCAGCAGTTCTGCTTTTGCTCTGTCTCCCTTCACTTTCACTACTGCTTTCTGCCAGTTATATATCATCTGCTTATCTTACACAGGTGTCTTCCACCAATTTCCACTCCTGCTTCCTCTGATCTTAATCCAGGTTCCCTTATGATACGCTCAGCATGCAGACTGAATAGATAGAAAGATAAATTATTGTGTGTGATGCCTTAGCCTATAGAAAACTGTTTTGTTGCTCCATATTCTGCCCTGACAGTAGCTTCTTGTCCACAATACATGTTATGCATCAGAACAATCAGGTGGTGGGACGGCTCCCATTTTTTTCAGAACCATTCATAGTTTTTCATGATCTGAACAGTCAAAGGCCGCATAGACTGATCTACTTTTGAAACTTTTTGTAGCTGGCCTATATTTGCAATAAGATCTCAAGTGCTACCTCCTTTTCAGAATCCGGCTGGAGGCTTTTGATGCAAATTTAACCTACTACTGCTTATTGTTTGAGAGTTCTCCACCTGTTTTCCCCCTTTCTTTCTATTGCTACTTACTGTTTCATAACCTTACACTTGTGTGTGGAGCCTAGCAGGTTACATCTAATGCATGCACAGGGCTAGCCTCCCAGTCCGCCCATTTCTCCCCTCTTTTTGAACCAGGAGCCT
The DNA here is from genome assembly GCF_004798865.1 of Varanus komodoensis. Classification (NCBI taxonomy): domain Eukaryota; kingdom Metazoa; phylum Chordata; class Lepidosauria; order Squamata; family Varanidae; genus Varanus; species Varanus komodoensis. The sequence goes on from NW_025336346.1 coordinate 9,948,055, forward strand.
TTGGGCAGGTCCAGGGGGACAGGAGAAATGCCAACATTCACTATTGATCCGAAAAGTTTTGTAGCAAGTTCAGAAGGAAAAGTATGACTGATCAAATAGAAGGAAGAAGAAAACTAATATTTTGGACTGGCCCCACTGCTGAGATATGTGTGCTCTGATTATTTCAGAAAATCAAGAAATCAAAAATAGAATGTTTGTGCAGAATGGATAAAAATATGAAAAGTAGAAGGAATATTTTAAAAAGTTACATAAGGAAAATTTAGAAGTGAATCACAGTTTAAAAGTGAATCACAGTTGGAAATAATGCAAATAAAATTCTTTAAAGGTACTATCCAGGTCAATTCTACTGTTACTTTGTAGTGCCACCATGAATGAACTCTAGCACAATCCTGTTTGCTGGTGTGATGCTTTTCCTCATTGTGTAAAATTTGATAAATGAGTAACTAAAAGACCAGTGTTGTGAAATGGAATATTTAGGAATGCTTTTTGAAGATATACTTCCTTGGAAGAGCCATATAGAGGTAAAATTCTTTCAGTTTCTAGACATTTGGAAACCATATCAAAATATTTGCACAAAAGATGGTTTTTGATCCTAGTTTAAAACTGCCATTGATCCTAGTTTAAAACTGCCAGGTATGGTAAAAGCCCAGACTTTGTACAGGACAGAAGCTGGACAATTCTCAAATTATAAAATTGGAAACTTTACAGGAGACCTTCATGGAAAAGTTGTTAGTTCTGCTCCTTGGAACTCCATCAACTCCGATTCCTGCAGAAACAGGATGACAAGAGAACTTCCTTCAATTGTGGCACACATCCATAATGCCAGATTTCCAGCATTTATTTCGCCAAACTGTGTTACACAATTGAAAGGACTAGCTCTCTAAATTTGTGGGCAGTGCAATCAAATGCGGCTGCCCGTAACACCCCCAGTCTCCAGCTCCAACCTCAGAGCCGCAGCTCAGAGCTGAAAAAAGTGTGCCAGCTACAACAGGAGGAGGAGAGTGCTTGGCGTTTGAGGTCCCAGCTGCAACCCTCCAGCATGTTTCTGAGGTCAGAGTCAGGACGCTCACATCTCCTATGGCTGGCTAGACACTCTCTACTGCACTCTAAATTAGGTGGATTGAATTCCGTTTCTTGGCAATCTTTGGTCATTCCTTCTGTAGCTGCTAAATTAAGACACAGAATTTTAAGAAGCAAAGTCTGTGGGCTGATAGAACAATTCAACATTCAAAATTTTTTAGATGGCCATCAAGGCCCACCCCCTGCTGTTGCAGGACACCAGGTTACACCATCCCGCTCAGATGGCTGTCCAATTTCTTTTTCAGTGTCTCTAGTGTGGGAGGTCGTAGGGCTTTTTCTGTCAAAACCTGCATAGCTTGCATACGAAGCCATTTTGGGGGCTAACATGGTTTGCAGGAGTGCTTGCAAGGATGGAACAAGAGCTAAAGAGTCAAAACTATGTTTTTAAAGATGAGTAGGTCTCAAAGGAGCAGTGCGGCTCATCTACAGTTCACCCAGAGCTTGATAGGAAAATGCTTCTCAGTCATCTCTCTGCACCCTCCCTCTGTGAGTCCAGCTCTTACATCAAGACTAGGAAATCTGACAGTCAAAGGTAAGAAAGCAATGCCTTCCTCCAGCGGCTGCTACCCAAAGCAGTTTTGCTATAGTGCAAGTCAGGTCAACATGAACTGTTTAAAGAGAACTGAGAAGAGAGATACTGTTTGAGATCTCCATAACTCTGTCTAAATGCTAAATGTGATTGCAAAAAAAAAATTAAAATGTTACTGGTGGCCATTTTAAATTAATTAATTAATTCCATTTCTATGCTACCCAATAGCCAAAGTTTTCTGCGAAGTTAAAAATGTACTATAAAAAACTTATACATGCAAACATGAACATACAACAAAGAGGGAAAAACACACCCATATGCGCACTTAAAAATGATCAAGAGAAAATAAAGAGATGTGAGTAAAACCCTCATTCTATTCATTTCCACTTCCATTTCTATGCTGCTCCATAACCTGAAGGTTCTCTGTGTGGCTTACAGTGATAAAACATAAAAAACATAGGTACAATACAATACATAACAGGAGATAACTGTGCCAGCAGCAGGTGAGCTTCACTGGGGAGATCATTCCATAACTGGCGCCCAGTACTGAGAAGTCCTTTTCCCTTGTTGTCGTCTTCCAAACAACCTCTGCGGAGGCACTTAGAGAAGGTCTGAGATAATGTAATGCATGAGCAATGTAATCATGATGAATGTAATGCATGAGCAAATCTATACCAGGAAAGGCACGGCTCCAGGTATTGCCATCCTGACCTATGCCAGGCTTTGTAAGTCAAAACCAGCACCTTCAATCAGGCTTGGAAAAATACAGGCAGGGCAGGGCAACAGGCCAGAATTGGTGCTGTATGTTCAGATCCCCTGGTCTTTGTTATCTATCTGGCTGCTGTATTTTGTAGAAATAGCCACTTCTGCCCCAAGGCAGCCCCACACAGAGTGCATTGCAGTCGTCTAGTCTGGAGGTTATCAAAGCATACACAACTGAAGCCAGCTTATCCCTGCCCAGATAAGAGCCAACCAAAGTGAGCATCAAGTGACAAAGGAAATTTCATGAGATCCACTAAGCTATGAATGGGCTTTTTCAGGGAGAGTGTAATCCTTTGCAGAACAGGCTGAGCACCTGATATTCAGTCAGAAGAACCACCCACTAGCAATATCCCAATCTTGTCTAGATTGTGTTTCAATTTATTAGCACTCATTCTGTTGTCTATTGTCACAGTTAGGCTTGCTTTCAGCATAAAATATATTGAAAATGCAAAGGAGAAATAGAACTGCATGTTACAAGTACTGATGCCAGTGAACTCCAAGATTCTGGATGACCCCACTCAACAGTTTCATATTCATGTTAAATAACACGAGACAAGACTGATTGCTGTAGAACCTCTTACTGAAGAATCAATGTGGCCAAGCAATATTCCCCAAGCAAGACCTTCAGGAGCTGTCCATCCTACTAGAAGTGAAACCACTGCGGTGGCACTTCAGACAATCATCCCGAAAGGCTACCATGATTAATCATATTGTGAAATTTGCCAGATCAGGCAGAATCAACAAGAACACAACCCTCCTGGCTCTACCAACATAGTTCATCATACAGGGCAACCAAGGCCATTTCTGTGCCAAAGCCTGGCTGAAACCTCATCAGTCCCATCAAAGATTTTCTGGTGCTGACTGGCCACCATCTCCTCAGGACCTTGTACAGGAAAAGAGCATTTGCCACTAGCCTAAAACGATTAAGATTTTTCACTGTCAGGGAAAGTTGCTTCAGGAATTATCCCTCTCACAAGGATACATCAATTGCCTTCCTGGTCCAGCTGGCTAGTCCATCCCTCCCAGATATAACCAGCCTAGAGGGCAAGGATCCAAAGCAGTAAAGTTTGCATGAAGCTGTCCAAGCAAGTTCTTGCCAGCATCTTCAAGCTGTAGCAACTGATATCACCCACGAAAAGCGGACTGAGTACCTCACCTGTTTCATCTGCTACAGCATTGGAGGCTAAGTCCTGGCAAATGTAAGAAGTGTTGTTCCTGGAAGTGCCCAGCAGGCTTCAGATGGATTTATAGCAACCTTCTGGCCAGCTTTTAGTAGGTCCCAGATGTTCCTGAAAATCTCCCCTGAGTGGCACACAGAGGATTCAACAGAAGCAGCAAGGCGTTCCTTGCCGCCCTCACTGCCCCCGAATGCACATGGCCAAAGGCTCACCCCACTGATCAATTGCATCCACATCCAGCACATGCCATTCACCATCTGCGCTCAAGCCGTCTCCTATTCTGTCTCACTGCTCTCAGCTCAGAGGACAGGGCAGGATAAGTCCTACTCTGAAGAAGGCACTCTTGGAGCTTCTGGATCGGACCACAGGAAAACCAGGGTTTAGGCAGCAGAGCAAGCCATATCAGGCAGAAACCTCCCCAAAGCCTTGTGGACACCATGCACGCTCCTTAGCCTGCAGGGGCAGACCATCTTAGCACCTTCCCCCACCTTTGCAGAGAGGAAAAGCTATCAAAATAGTATTTGTTATACTGAACTAAAAATATCATTGATGCCCCCCCCCCCGCATTTAAAATAAAGAAACCAAATTCACTTTCTTCATTTACAATCCCACACTATGGTTACTCATAACTTTTCCAAGCATTCTCAAACCCTCGGGAGACCCTTCTGTATAGCTAGAGGAGCCCAAAGCGGGTGGGAAAACTGCTGCAGGATCAGCATTCCCATTGGATATGCTCTGAGCACCCTTACTTAGAAGAAAATTTTCAATTCAAAATTTCTTTTAAGCAACTTAAATAGGATTGTTTCGGAGAAAGAGAGAAAGCATTTCAAAACTGAACATTCAAAACACTTAGGGCTGCAATTATACATCTTTGCAAGTCCCATTGAACGTAGTAAGACTTACCTCTGATGTAGGCTGTGAATTGCCTACATCAAAGCAAGCCGTACCTTCACTTAAAACAAAGTTATTGTGAATTACGGTTTTAAAATATTTATTTATTTATTTATTTATTTATTTATTTATTTATTTATTAAAACATTTTTATGCCGCCCCATTCGCCGAAGCCTCGGGGCGGCTTACAACATAGATAAAACAATAAGTTAAAATATCCATATAAAATAATCTTAATTAAAACACACATTATAAAATAAGCCGCCCTGGCCAGATAAAATTCAATTGTATTTAGCATTTAAAATGTTGCTTAAATAAAAAGGTCTTAGCCTGGCGCCGAAAAACAAATAACGACGGCGCCAGGCGGACCTCTCTGGGGAGCGCATTCCATAACTTAGGCGCCACCGCTGAGAAAGCCCTTCTCCGAGTAGCCACCCTCCTAATTTCTCTCACGGAGGGCTCCCGGAGGAGGGCCTCTCCCGCCGATCTCAGGGGGCGACTGGGCAAATATGGATGTAAGCGCTCCTTCAGGTAACCAGGACCCAAATATGCTGATGCCTATAACTGTGATAGCTACAGAATTCTGTTTTGTTAGTTTAATTTATATTAATTTCATTCTAACTAGTTAAAAGTTAAGACGCCGTGCAGGAAAAATCAAGCGACACAAGCGATAACTATTTTCTGCCAGAACTTCAGTAAGAACCGGTTTCAGGAACTAAAAGTACCCAAGATGCACCGTTCCATTGCCAGTAAAGGGGAATTACTTCAATGGCGCCTTAAATAAACGTCATTGAAGTCGTTGCCTTTTACTGGCAGCAGTCGCAGCGGCGAAGCAAGCTGGTTAGTTCCTTTCTAAACGCGGAAGAGTTTCATTCAAGGCGCGTACAGCGCCTAAGTGCGAGGCAGCTATGCGTGCGCGTACATGGTGGCTTGCACAAGTGCACCTTCAAATCCCGCAAATGTTGACGACTGTGTGAAAAGCCGTGAAGAGCCTCGTAACTCCCGCCTCCCCTGCTCTTCATACGAGCCAGGAGTTCCCTTTTCCTGTCACGCGTTGATTTTTGCAGACCTGCCTCTGAGCAACAATGGCAAGCGAGAGCAGTGAAACGCGGACCGCGGCAGAGGGGGGACCCCCCAAACTGCAGTTTGTTCCCTTCAGCAGTGCCTTGGATGCGGGCTTTTGGCATGAGCTGACCCAGAAGAAACTCAATGAGTACAAGCTTGACGAGACGCCAAAAGCGATCAGAGGATATTATTATAATGGTACGTACGTAGTAAACATCTCGCCTTTGCGGAGTGGGGGGGGGGTGTTTCAACAATTTTGTTTCTTTGCGGTTAGAGAGCCCTGACTTGTACTTACGTAAAGCAGACTGAGAGTCAGTTCTGATGATCGTGAAATCCTCTGAAATAGGATTGCTAAATTAAGAGCCCGGTTCGATAGTAAGTAAGGCTGAACTAATTACACTTCGGTATATGAAACCCTCCTGTAGGTTTACTAGGAAGTACCTTGAGGGTATTCTGCACACATACGTGGGAGTAAGCGGCATCAAATGTTGTGGGGTGTTCAATTCTTTTTTTTTCTTCCAAGTTCAGACTGGTAACTCTGCTCTAGAGGCAACCATGGGAATGGCCCATCCACTGAGAAATGATGCTTCAAATTGTAACAGGGTCTGAGTTTGTGTAATCCATTCACTTTTGCATGATTAGATTCTGAAGGAGTCCGATAGGGCAAAAAAAGAACCCAGAGAGCCAGTAGTGAAATATTTCTTTTAGAGCAGTTAGGCACGAAGTGAATAGTTAACCATGCCTTGCTTCTGAATATCCTCCCACCCTGAACAGTTTAGTGATAAACTTTATGGAAGGTGGCTTACATTATGAAGTTTACAAATTATAAGCTTGGAAGGTATATTACCAGAAGCAATAAATTAAAGTTTATCTCAGTCATTCTCCAGCCCATCACTTTTTTTGGAAGCTGAGGAGCTTGCAGATAAAAGAAGGAGGTGGATGCCAATCAGAAATGTCTTTTCTGTTCTTGGCTGTTTTCTCCTGCCTTGAGCAGCTTATGTGCTGTTATGGCCTGTGCTGTTTGGCATGTGCCCAAGAACCACTACCCCAAAAAGACACCCTGTGTCTTTGACACCCTCTTCATAAAAATGACTCTGCTATCTCTACCTTCCTTCTTTGTAATAGTGTGTGAGGGGTGGAATGAGAATGTTCCTTGTGTCACGCACAAAGGGGAAATAGCGGTTTTAAAATTAGATATAGTACTTCATGCTATGAAACGGTCAACCAGTTATGAAACCACCATGTGTGGAAAGAACATCTGGATGGCCTAGCTGTTCCACAGTCGTATGAGACTGTGGGGAGCCATGTCATAGTGGGAAGAACACATTTTATACGGAGAAAGTGCCAAGTGCAATCCCCACCCTGTATGGGTACGGCTGGAAGAACCAGTATCTGAAATCCTGGGGAAAATCTGGTCTGTGACTGTGTTCTGATAACATGCTAATCCACACTTGAACTAACCATGGTTTGTTGCCAGGCTCTGAACTGCGGGTTGCTTATGGTTTGTTAGCTTGATTGGGTTCAAACAACAGTAGTAACCAATGTTTCAACAACAAGCCACAGTTCAACAACAAGCCACATTCAACCTATACTTAACCCTTGAGTGTGAGTTATCATGTTATAATGATGATACTAGTCAGTATTAATGATACTAAGCTTAAATGGATCAGTGGTTTGACTTGGAATAAGGAGGCTTCCTCCCAGAGCTATATTATATAGTTAAATATATTATTGCTTTGTTCTCAATTTCTTTTTCTCCTTTTTCTAGGAGATCCTGCTGGCATGCCTGCTCGTTTAACACTAGAGTTTAGTGCTTTTGATCTGTAAGTAACTTAAGAGGTTTAGAAGCCTTCTTAAGCAAGCTAGCTGGGCGCAGCTATGTAGGCCCAATGTGATATTTTCCTTCAGTGCTGAAGGAGAACTAGCCTGCTTAACTAATGTACAGACCACATAATATGCAGCTGTGTGCCAAATACAGCACAAAGTATATGCTGGCTGTTTATTATCCGAAGGAGCACCTGCTCCTCTGCAACATACCTATTCTTTAGGATTTTTGCCCTGGCTGTTTTCTGTCAGAGATCTGTGAGGGAGAAGGTTTCCCCATAGCAGCACAATAGCGATGGGGTGTCTTCCTCAAAGAGTTTTGTGCACCAGCACTGGTGTCATTCGGGCACCAGCAAAATATCTTTTTATAACCAGGCATTTCAACAGCTTTTGGTGATTCAAGACTTGAGCACATTTTATGTAAATTCTTGTGTTTTCTTTCCTGAGCTTTGTTTATTTTATATTTGTTTTATGCTCTATATAGCCCTGACATCTGATATGATGAAGGGTGGTATAAACAGTTCAAGTAGTAGATCGTCTGGGTTCACATGTAGATTATCATGGTATCAGCAGAGTTAAAGCACACAGTTCAATCCTGCTAATCCAGGATTTGTGAGCAATCCTGGTTTACCATTCTGTACAACATATGTGACACAATCATTGTGGCTGCTTCACCACTGCCTCCCACAAGTTTGGTGCGGGAAAATTAAATGCTTCACTGGGGAAAATCAGTGTCCAGAGTTGGTTATAAACTACTGACATTGTTTTAGTGCTAGTTCAGGAATACTACCTTAAGCGATCAAAAGTTGTGATTGTTCCTGGAGTGCTGTCTGTGAAGGTGAGAGCAGGATCTAATTTGTAAAAAGAACAGTTCTAGTGCTCCAGTGCTCACACTTGCATTGCTCTGCCTTGGAAGAAAGCTCTGTTCTTTAATGCTGAGAGTATGAAATTAAGCTGAAGTTATTTCTTGGACTTGGATAAAAGTACTATGTATGGCTGTAGGTCTGTATTCAATTATATCTTGGCACTAGTGGAGGACACTTCTGTTCAGAAGAAAGAGCCCAGATATTCAGATATCTTTGCAACTGACAGCAGTCCTCTGTGCACTCAAAAAGCTACTCGGAGGATTCATGGATTCTCCAGGCTACTCTCTGGGGAGGATGCATTATATAGGGAGGACTGGTGAAAATTAAATATCCTGCCTTGCACAAGCATAGCTGCCTCCCATGGGGTAAAGCCACCTCTGGATATAACCTTCAGATGTACTTGTCTTTATTCAGATCTAGTTCTTCAAAGGAGGCATTTGGCCCAAGAGAGAACTGCTACTAAACTACCTACAATTTTCTGTACCGAAAATTGTAACAGAGGCTGTTCTAATGGATAACAGAATTATATCAGTAGTATTTGCAGCAGATTACCCCAGTGGATGGAGGGAATGCTCCTACGGCCCCTAAACAGCATCCACTGTGGGGATCACATGCATCGGATAGCTCAGCTTCCAAGCACCACAGCCTGAGACAGCTCAGCAGCCTGAGGGTGGGGAATCGGAGTGCCCAGCTCCCCCACCTCTCCAGCGGTGTGAAAAGAAGCAGGCTGGCCATTCCCTGAGGTTAGGAAAGCAACCGGAGAAAGCAGTAAAAAGGGTTTTTCAGAGAGAGGGCAAGGAAAGAGACTAGGCTGGCCCGGATACAAGCTATCCTGTAGCCACCCCAGCCCCCCCTCCCCCCCAGAATGACATCAGTAGGTGGCTAATAATGGACATTGTGGGGAGATGTGGGAGGAGGGAAAGCAAAGGTCCCCCCTGCTGCGTCTCACTCGGCAGTGAATGAGTATGAGCTCTGTCCCTGCTCATCTCCACTGGATTGTGCTTAGACAGAAATAAGTTTTATGGCTTCTAGCCAGGCATACTTCCAGGAAGATGGTGGGAGGCATGGGGCTTATTTTGGTGTAAATGTGTGCAAGGTTGCACCCTAAGTATCCCCTCCCTGTGGTGTCAAAATGGTAGTTATTTCAAATATTGTGGGATGACCATTAATATCCATTGTATGGCAGGTCATGAAAAGTTTGAAAATTAGCTTTTGGCTCTTGATTGGAAAAAACTTACACACTTTACTTTTAGAGTATGTTTTAACTATTCAGAGAATGAAGTATGCAATAATCGTTTGTAGAGGGAAGTAAAGGGCCAGTTTGGGTGAGGATGTTTGGTGACATCAAGAACTAGGAGATCAAGTTTAGCAAGTGGAGTGAAGCCTGGAGGGGTGAAGAATCCAAAGGACAGACATCAAAAGCATGATGCTAGAAGACTAGGACAGACTAGGCAATGGGCAGACCAGGCACTGGGCTGAAAAATTCAACTGCAAGCTAGGGAGTGGAGAAGCTAAATGAGGGATGGAGCCTGGAAGAAGTGGATAAATGCCGGAGAGAGACTGAGGGCACACAGCTAGGCTGACTTCCTGTCTAAAAATGCACAGGATTGCACCCAAGTATGAACAAGCAGCAAAGCAAAAAACAGTGAGGAGGGAGAGAAAAATGCTTGACCATCAGTATAAGTATGACATGAATGTGGAGTTCTAGAATAATAATAAATCTCTTGATTTTGTGACTTCTGGCAGAGTAACGTAACCACTTAATGGTTTAGCTTGTGAGTCTGTTATTGTTGACAAAACACAAGCAGCTTTGAAACATGTCTTTCACATGTAGTTTTTAGAGTCCCGTCCCTTCTGTGGAAAGGAGACACACTTGTGAAAGAGGGCTAAGGGCCTGTTCCTTTGTTTGATATACTTTGTCACAGCAGGTGGTTGTTCTCCAAACCTGAATAGAATCATAGAATTAGTGGAAGGGGCCAGAAGGCCATTGCATCCAAATCCCTACTCAGTTCTGAACTCCCAGTTAAACCATCCCTGTCAGATGTCTGTCCAGTTGCATCTTGAATGCCTCCAGTGTGGGAGAGCCCACCACCTCCCTAGGTCACTGGTTCCGTTGTTGTACTGCTCTGACAGTCAGGAAATATTTCTGATCACATGATCCCTAGCCTGAATCTGGCTTTCTGTAGCTTGAGCCTGTTGTTCTGTGTCCTGCACTCTGGGATGATGGAGAAGATCCTGCCCTTCCTCTCCGTGACAGCCTTTCAAGTACTTGTAGAGTGTTACCCTATCTCCAGTCTTCTCAAGGCTAAACATGGCCAGTTCTTTCCATCTCTCCTCACGGGGCTTTGTTTCCACTCCATGGATCATCTTTGTTGCCATACTCTGAGCCCCTTCCAACTTGTCTGCATCTTTCTTAAACTTTGGTGCCCAGAACTGCACACAGTACTCCAGATGAGGCCTGACAGTGCTAAGTAAAAGCAGACTAGTATTTCATGGGATTTGGAAGTTATACGTCTATTCATGCAGCCTAAAATGTCATTTATTTTTTTGCAGTCACATCACATAATACTGGTTTTAGTTAGAGTGATATACGTTTTGCTTCTAGTTGGGATAAGCTTTATGCAGCTTCCTCCTGTTCTGCTGTGGCTGTCTAATCCCAAATCTATTCTTTTGCCCTGGACAGCTGAGACCTTGCAAAGAAATGTTAGATGTGCTCAAACTGGGCTGCTTTCTGAACTAGGAATTACATAATCTACATAGATAGAGTTGTATCACTGATTAAAATATCTGGCTTGTCATCATTTATTTTTGCATTTGGGGGCGGGGAGTGAAAGATGTGCAGAAACTTCCCAGCCATTCTGGTTTGTTACGCTATAACCAGCAGCGGCGTGCGGTTGCAAGAGTGCTTGTCTCCTCCCCAGGAATGCCCCAACGCCAGCACGTTGCTGCCCTGCACTTGGAACATTGCATAACACTAATACCTTGGAAGCATTCAAATCCTGTGACAAGAAGCTGCTGCTTGAGCAAGCAGCAAATGAGGTAAGAGAAGAACATGCATAGATTTCCATAAATCCAGAGCTTAGACGTTTGTTTGTTTATTTATTTAAAACATTTATGTGCCGTCCTTTATGACAATCATCTCAGGACAGCTTACAATGTTAAAATCAATAAAACAATACAATAATATATAACCAATAAAATAAATCAAGGCAACTATAAAACTATCAAAATTACTAAGTTTTAAAATGACATTTAAATAAAATGGTTTTAACCTGACGCCGAAAAGAATATGGGGTTGGTGCCAGGTGAACCTCTCTGGGGAGCGCATTCCACAGTCTGGGCACCACCGCAGAGAAGGCCCTACTCCGCGTAGACATCCTCTTTACCTCCTTCAGGGAGGGTTCGTGGAGCAGGGCCTCTCCCGCAGATCTTAAGGGGCGTGAGGGCATATAAGGAAGGAGATGTTCCTTCAGGTATCCTGGTCCCAAGCCGTTGCAGGATCACAACTGCAAGCCAGATTACAAATGGCCTTTCCAAATAGTTTATGACGTTAGTGATGTCATCCCAGTCTGGCTTGCAGTTGTGATCCTGGTTTGAGAAGCCATTTACATTGCCATCTTGTACATACTTCCTTTGAGGCCCCTCTGAGTTCAGCAAAACTTACTTCCATGTGAATGTACCTAGGAGACCACTATTTGGTTTCATCAGCTTACTTCAGGAGATGAAGATTTCAGGTACAATCTTATGGATGTTTGGACAAGAAAAACTACAACTCCCATCATGTCTCTGTCATCAGTGTTGGTTTGGGTATGCTGGGAATTATAGGATCTGTTTCTGTCTGAGCATGCATAGGCTTGTTTCCTCAGAGGCTGATGGGCATCTAGTGCAGGGCAAGTTTTGCCCTTCTGCTCCTCCCTCCCTGCACTTCAGCCAGATGGCCAGCTTTGGGCAACTGGCCAGGGCCTGCTAGAGAAGCAAGGAAGGAGACAGTGCTGTTTTCGGCATACCTGGTATCTTGCTTGCTCCAGGCTCCTTCCCTCCCTGCCCCACAGTGCCCCCTTTACCTCCTGATGTGGTTCTTTCCATGCTTGCTGCAAAGGTGGGGGGAGGAGATCAGCCCTGTGATGTGCCAGAAAGCCCTGTGTTGCACAATATTGCTTCGGAGGGCCCATCTCAACTGCTTTCCAAAGAACAGGCCGATAAGGAGGCCGATGTGAGAAATCTCAAAACCAATGGTGTGCGTTGGTTTTATCTTGCTTTTTGCTGAAGCCTGCTGTCTGAAGGGTAAACTGCAGTGTGTCACCCTAGATGAATATGCACACATACATGTATTTATGTAATGGTTTAATCTGATAGACATAGTGTCACCATGCATTTCACAAAGAAGCACATTGTTAACAGTTCTACCCATTATTTCCGGGAAAACAAATCCATTTAAGCGTGTTTATGTTAAGTATTTAATTGTAATAGAGTTTATCTCTGGTAAATAAGCTGGTTGGGGTCTTTCTGAAGTCATCCTGAATGTTGTAATGTTGCGCTGTGAGATGCAGTGGAAATTCTGGAATAAAGGCTTGGCTCTTCCAGCGGTTTAAACTTGAGCTGCACGTGTACCTTTTATGGTGGTAGGGCTTGGAGGAGAAGAGTGGGACTTGGCCATGAAAGTCATCGGGTGGCTTTGGCCAGGTTGCCAACTCTCAGCCTAACCTATCTCACAGGGTTGTACAGATAAAATGGAGAGGAGGAGGAAGACCATGCAAGCTGCTTTGTGTTGGAGAAAAAAGGCAGGATATAAATGTAATAAATACAACAGTGAATGAGAAGCACTTGGAACACTTGAGATGCTATAGCAATGTGGAGTAGTTGTTGTTTAGTCACAAAGTCGTGCCCGACCCATCGCGACCCCATGGACTACATTCCTCAGGCTCTCCTGCCCTCCACCGCCCCCCAGAGTCCACCTGAGCCCACACCCACGTGCTCCAGTGACCCCATCCAGCCGCCTCATCCTCTGCCGTCCCCTTCTCCTTTTGCCACAATTGTCCCCAGCATCAGGGTGTGGAGTAGTAATACGTTTAATAGTATGATGTGATGTTCAAGGCTATGACTCCTATACAGTGTCATTTTTGATACACCAATCGTATAACAGGAGAGAGAATTGTTATGCCAATTACAATGCGGCTGCAGCAGTTCTTCCAGGTTTCTGCCCAGGAAGAGAATCAGGTGCCTCCGTTATTGACCCTTTTTTACTGCCCATCTTCCTGTGCAGAGAATTCTCAATGCAAAATAGTTGTTTTGGGAGCATGATGCAACAGGGAACTGCAATCTCCCGATATTTACTTCTTTAAAATGTTTATATGCCACTGCATATAAATATAACCATTTTCTCAGGAAGCTTACAGCAGAGGTTGAAAGCCTGTTGAAATACTTGCAACAAAGCCATAAAATGTATAAGAACAGCGTATGCTAAGCTTGTTGCTAGAACCCAGCTTGAGATAGTAATTTCTCCCCTTTTGCACTTAGATATGGAACGCAATAACATCGGGGGATGCAATGGAAAATCCTGTCTTACTGAACCGATTTCTCCTGTTGACGTTTGCAGTGAGTATATGGTGATGAATGCTTTGTGTTTAAACACTGAACAACTCACTTTGATGTGCTGCGCCACTCAGTGCAGACTAGCTGATGGGTCATAAATCTAACAGTTCTAGATACAAATCTCAGTCTCACTCTAGTCACTTAGGAAAGGCACTTTCCTTGGCTTGTAAAATAGCACCGTGCCCATCTGGGTTCTTCTGTAAACAAATGTGCCCATACTCTTTTTTCATGCTAATGATAGTACAAAAATTCAAATCCTGTGGGGTGGTAGGGAGCATGTGTGAGACAGGAAAACACATAAAAGGACTGGCATTTGGGTGGCCAAGGAGGATTCTGCTGAAATTCTGCTGAAGCAGCTGGACTGACCCAGAGCAGAGGAGGTGGAACAAGGCGCAGACTAAACCTCTCTTCTGTCTGAATGAGCTGCTGTTGAAATGGTCCAGGTAGGGCTTATACCACCTTCTATATTCTCTAAGTGGCCAATATTAATAGTAATAATTGAATCAAAACCATCCTTTCTAAACTGATTGGTGTTTGTTTATTTGCAGATAAACTGTTTTTGTATTGTTAAAAAAGTGTTGCAATGTATTTATATTAATTTTTCCCTTAGGATTTAAAGAGATACCGCTTCTATTACTGGTTTTGTTACCCTGCATTGTGCCTTCCAGAAGGCATCCCTTTGATTCAGCAACCTGTTTGCCTAAGTGCAAAGTTCTCTTCAGTTCAGGTATTTGTAAAAAAATAAATATTGATTCTGCATAACCACTGGCTGTGGCACTTTATAGAGTTTCGTAACTTGTATGCACTTGCTTGAAACCTCCGTGTCTTCCTTAAAGACCTTTTCCATCATGTCTCTGGCAGAAGCACAGCTTGTAGGGACAAGAAAGATCTGAGCTGTGCAGTAGTTTCTCAAGACGGGTTTGTCCAATGTTTGCTTCATCTGCTTTTGAATAGGCTCTTTTCAGTCTGTCTTTTTTAATGTAATACTGTTGATGTGATTTTTAAATAATGACTTAGGATGTGGTTGTACAGCTGTTTCCCTTGGATGTTGTGATTTTAGGTTTTATTCTAAGTAGCTTTGAGGTTGATTTATCATATAAATGTGAGATATAAACATAAGGAAAAGGGTAGGCTCCTGCCTCTGAGGAGCACCCAGTCTAAATTAGATTGATGCACAATGTTCCCAAATGCCATTTTGACCCCAGTCTGCCAAATCCATTTGCATGTGGGGCTACCATGCATGCAGAATGACGTCTCCCCTCTGCTATATAGGGATTGATTCTCTGTGCATGAGGTTGATCCTGATACTTAAGACTTGCCATCACAGGAGCGTCACACATCAACAACGCTGGGGCAGTTCTCGCAGGGAACAATCCTGTTGCCTCTGGGAAGCATCTGTGAGGCTATAGGGCAGTGCAGGTTCCCAGCACTTCTCTGAGCTGGAAAGCAGTGCTCTGAGCCCCAGCCCAGGACCCCCTTTGTGGCCAATGCAGAAGGACTCCTGCTGCCTCCCCAGAGACACGCCAGTGGCTGCCTGGGGCGCGCCCCTCGCACCACCAACCTTTGGCTCCATCAGCATCAGCTAATGAGGGGAATGACCTGGCATCTTATTATTTGCTTCACTGCCACCTTTTGTCTCTTTGCCCTGAGACGGTACTCGAAGATGCATGTGTTCCTCCCCTTAGTTACACACTTGTGCAGCGAGTGTTAACACTAAAGCAAAATAAGTTTATTTCTACAGATAGAAACAAAACATACACTCCAGTCTTAAATCAGTCACTGTATATCAAGTTATCCCAGGCTGAAGTAACTTTTTCACCGGATCCTGAGTGGGTCTCCAGATGTTTCTGCTTTCTACCCCCAACCCAGAAAGAACCTGAGCATACCCCTGGCTAACTTTCTGAGCAATGTGATCAGCTCTGGATCCTCTGGGAGGCAGAAGCGGAATCAAAAGGAAATCAAACTCCTGTGCCTTTAATGCTTGTGTAGAAGAATGCATTTTGATGAGTTCAGTTTATCACACCCATAATCTCTTCTACACATAATATTAAAGATAAATGAGCTCTGACTTCCCCGGTAGATTTATTTAGTGATCTAAGAGGAAGAAGATATGCAGACACTTCAGGCTAAAAATACTGTAAATCACTGTCAATTAGGTAGACTTGAATACTGTTTTCTTTTAGATTCAGGAATTCCAGAATGCATATGATGAACTTTGCCAGAAAGAAGGTGTAACAGCCCTGCCTTATTTTTTAATCAAGTATGATGATGATTCTGTTTTTGTGAGCTTGCTTAAAAACTCAGATGACTTCTTCCCTGATCCACGAAAAAAGGTAATTTTTTAAAAAATATATAATATTCCACATTGCAATTATCATTTCCATCTTTGATTCTGCTGATTTGTGCTTGGCTTTAATGTTGCACATATTTCTAGAATGCTTGGCTTTTGTCGATGTGGTAGGAGAAAGATGAGAGCAAGCTCCTAGGCTGAGAAAGAACTTTGCAGAAGATACCATGGGACATTGGGAATCAGGCTGTTTAAATAAAGAAAGATGCAAACCTCAGATTCCTTGATCAGGGGATGGTGATGGCGACAACAGTAGCGGGGAGGCAGCTTTGCCCCTCGATGCTCCTGTGCTTTAGGCCTCCCCCACCTGCCCATACATAGCTCAGCTGAAAGTGAGTCATTCTAGGGAAAATGTCTTGAGGAAGCCAAGTCTGGCAAAGTGAGGTGGGAGAAAGTGTTGGATTTTCTTTCCCTTCTCTGCCCACCCATCTTGGCATGGAAAGTAGCCTCTTCATAGGTAAATGGGCAAATGTGTCTTTACAAAGCTCTCTTGTTTGGTCAGTAACCATTAGCCGGTCAGTCAAGCTTGTCTTTTGGGGTGATTCCTCATCAACCCACTGATAAACTCTGCATCCCAGAACAGGCTCGAGCTTCCTTCCTTAAGCAGATGTGATTCCTTTAATTCAGTGGTGTTTAACCTTAAACCTCAGACCTGTGGGTGAAATATGGCCCTCTGGAGATCCCCCTTCCCTTAGGTGACCCCTACTTTCCTGGCCTTACCCTTAGGTTGTTCCCTGATTTTTATAAGTTCCTGCCACCATTCTTAAAGGATAAAATGCCCCCTCTAAACCCCTAAGTTCTAAGCAGCAATGCCTCCACTAAGTGCTAGGCAGGAAGAGCTTCCAACCAGAATACATTGGGTGGTTTAGGGGTTTTGCCTTCAGGTCCCTCTGAGATCCCTGAAATTAAATTCAGCCCTCTGGATGAAAGAGGTTCTGCTCCTTTGCTTTAAGCTGAAATTCACTGGAATTCTCATTCTTAATTAGGCTCAATTTATTGTTTGCCTACTTGTGTACAAATCAGTTAACTCTGGGGAACCAATGCAGTGCTTTGAACGAGCAACTGCATATATTCAAGATATGTGTCTCTTGCATATCCCTGTGGCGCAAATTAGATTAACATACAATATATGTTACAGTGAGGGAAATTATTATACAATAAATGTTCCTGTGTGCAAGTGAAATTAACACACATTAAATGTAAATACAGTATGTAAATACTGTTCAATACATGCTAATTCTCTTAACTTGGTATTAATTGTAGGGGTGTGTGTTTGTTTGTGCTCTTTCCTTGCAGTTGACACTTGGTGTTTATGACCCATGTAATTTTGCCCAGTATCCTGGATGGCCGCTGAGAAATATGTTGGTCCTGGCAGCACATAAATGGTATGTATTAATTGAGTGATTTTCTGAACACTTTTCTGTGTGGCTGCAATCTGAAACACATTGTCTAGGAAGTGAGTCCCATTGAACTGAGCACTTATGCTTATCTCTGTATTACTGGGATCATACATGGGAATTGGAGTAACTGCTGTGGGTACCACCACTAAATGCTAAACACTGGAAAACTGCTTTGACATTGTTTTATATCTATTGGATGTTGCAAATTATCTTCGGCAGGGGTTGTCTAATTCATGTTACCCCAGGAATTCAGTGAGGCCTCAACGACCTCTTGTGGAAGCCCATTCCATACATACGTGGCAATGGGACTGGACTGTTGCACCAATTGTAATCTCACTGGACAAAGACGCTGGCACCACATGCAAAGAATTGCCCCTGTTATTCTGGCTGTGCCACTACTGACCACATTTGCATTCCTGACAGGGGCAGCCACCTCCGCTCCATGGAAGTTCTCTGCTTCAGGGACAGGACCATGCAGGGCGCAAGAGACATTTCACACAGTACCATTTTTGAAATACAGCTTCCACAGGTGACACAGAGTCCAGGTAACCCATTTAGAAAATCTGTGCCGAACCTTCTGAATACTCAGTTTTGCATATTGTTTGGGGGCATTTTTTCTTTCAATTAATACCAGTGAAAATGAACGTCGTTCAGTGCTGCTCTCGGTCCCTGTATGTTATGTACTCCTTATTGGTGAAGGCCTGTTCCAAGTCCATTGGAAGATGTTCCATTTCAAAAGTATGCCAATGTTGAGAGTCTCCCTTGTCCTTGCAAGCCACCCATCCTTCTGTTATTTCCATCATTCGGCATCAGTAATACAGTGCTTCATTACTGCTTAGCGCCTCTCACTAAGGGTTGTGCTAGGGAATGTTAAGGGTGCCTTGTTCCTATGGAATTGAGTGCTGAAGCTTATACCAGAGCGGAGTACAACTAGGAGTCGTCATGGACCATTTGCTTGACCTAGCAATTATACCCGCTTCTTGCACTGCACTGGCTGAAAAAGGACATTTCCCCATAACCTCCTGAACGTCTCAGTGATTTCTGAAAACCCTGATTACTGGCTTCAGGGAACATCCGTGGGCCCTCGTTCATCAGGTCCCCCCTTCTCAGTGCCGCAGAGGATCTTCACGGCATTCTAGAACTTTGAACATCTTCTTTGCACGCAAGATTACTGTAAGAGTTCTGATGTTCATGCTATTAAGTACTTGCATTTATAGGGAGTAGTATTCTCCCCTCCCCATTGTTTCCATACTTCAATGCAGTGCCTCTTCCCTGGTTATACAGATTGTCCAAAAGCTGTTGGATGGGAGAAAAATCAAAAGGGAAGCATGGGCCCTAGAATGGTCAATCTAAGTGAATGTATGGACCCCAAAAGGTATGTATCATTGTAAGCCAATCAAATCTGATTCCACTGGAGAAATGTGTCGTTATAGCTGCATGTGCGTAATCCTGTAAATCGGAAGCACAGCTGCTGTTTTTGTGTATTATTGGAATCTGTTATCTTTTCCCTGCAGTTATTGCAGCTGACAGCTGCTGAAATGTTTTAGAACAGCTTTCTTCAACCTCATGCTGCCTAAAGGTTTTGGACTAACCTGCATCAGTCCCAACCAGTGGTCAGGGTTGATGGGAGTTGTGCTTCACCTCATGTGAAAGATAGCATGTTTGGGAAGATTTAAAGAATTCATCCCTGCCTGTGAAGTAAAAGCTTGTAGGACGTGAAATACAACTTGGGAGTGTCAACTGTGTAGCTGTGAAGCGTTTTCATAGTATTGTGCATTGATTGGCTTATTTATTCTTGGCAACTTTAAAACTGTATTCCTTTCTTTCGAAAAGGACTGCTAGCTTCTATCACGCTGTGGGCTTGCCTTTTAATAGTGGCTTCTGCGGTGGATTAACAATCCTAGTTCTTGCATACTTACAAGATTTTGCATAGTCTTTTACAAAGAGCCTTTCTAGTTGTAGAAGCCACTGAACACACTTAAGCTCATTAGTCACTGAAGGAGGAGCTCAGAATTGTTCTGATGTGGAAAAGGCATAATAGCAAAGGAATGATGTGCATGCTGTGTCAGCGGTGTTCAAGCCTGCTAACACGACGAGCTGGTTCTGCCTGGCCTTTGAAGCATTTCTTGTAAAGAGGATTTTGGAGGCCGAGGGACATTGGAGGGGTGTGTTGGGTCCTGGCTGCAACTTGGGGCTTCATCTGGCTTCAGGACCAGCAAATGCCTCATCACGTGCGGCCCGCCTTGTGTGCAGCAGGAGCTAGGCAGCAGCAACTGTGCCTTCCCTCAACAGCCAGATGGGAATACCTTGCAAGCCAGAGGGCAGCGGTTGACAGCTTGCTAATTATGATGGCCAGAATGACAATTTGCATAGCACAGCAACCCCAGATTTTGTGTACTTGGTCTTACGCTGTGAAACGTTCTTTTTACAGCATTTCCTTTTCATGCTGTTGACAGCAAGTGGAAAAAAGTTACTGAAAGTCAGTTACTGAAAAGCTTTCATTCATAGAATTTAAAACTGGGGCATGTAAGACAGTGGTTGTGGGTTTTTTTTAGCTGGATGGCTTCTTATCTTACTATATTTTCACCGTCAGTTTTTCAAGCGAACCTTTGTAGTTGGGAAGAATACAATCCTTCATTGTAAACGAAGTATGCGTTCTTGGGAGCCTGAGATTTTGCAAACGAGCAAAGTATCAAAGGGACTTCCATCTTGCTTATCCCTGCCCTAAGCTGATTAGAGAAAAATCAAGTCTACTGTGTTGCCTCATTAGCTCATCTTTATATTGATTTATATTTGAATGGCAAATAAGGCTTAAACATAACCATCTATCACTGGCTGTTTCCCCAGTTATTCTATGATACTCTCAGGAATTCTGATTCCAGATTTTGTGTTCAAATTTAGATGAAAAACAAAGTTAAGTTTGAAATAAATGTGAGATATGAAAGAATGGCATTTTAGCATGGTGCTTAGCTGTTATTTTGCGTAGCATGCTCTGCATTCGGCTGAAAAACTTATAGTTGTTGGATAATAGTTCATTTCAAAGTTTGAATTTTAAAAACTCTTCATAATTTTCTCAGAGTAGCAATTTTCAGTTAGTCTGTTGTGTTTAATCAGGGTTACATTTCAGATATTGTACAGATGTCACTGCTAATTTCTCCATTTTATTTTTCTTTAATGTAGTGGTTTATAGTCATTGCAAATGTCCATTTTCTCCACAAGAAATGTTCCAGTCTCTGGCTAAAAGATCAAGAAATATTTTATTTAATTTTAATTTAAGCTTTTTTTATGCAAAACAACTTAAGAAACCCTCTGATAATGAAAATTGTAGAGCAGATTGGAAAGTCTAATTTAAAATTGTTTCAGTCAGCTCCATTTCAATAGGAAGTTGTATTCAGGTGACCATTTCAGATGTGAGCAAGTTTATAACTTTTATTTTAATGTTTTGAATTCTTTTTTTTGTTCTTAAGGAATATTTCAGTACCTGATTTGTCATTGTGAATGAATGTGTCTGATATTGAGACATAAAGCAATAGGAATTATTTTGTCATAACCTTTTTGTTACTTGGCTAGGATGATACTAGCAGTCAGTTTTCTCAATGACTAAGATGTACAAAAAAATGACACTTTGGAAAGTAACCCTTATAAATTATCTAATATGATGCTGCCTTTCCTACTTTCATGTGTATAAAGACTTATTGAAAATTGGCTGATCTAAACCATGACAGCTGAATTTATGCATTCAGGTTCATTAAAGTTAGCTTGGATGCTAACTTTAATTTTTGGCCTATCATTTCTTTCAAGAGGAAGCCTTGGCGCAGTGACTTAATGATGCTGGAACTGTCAGCCAGAAATGCTCGGCAGTCTAGCAGTTCAAGCCCAGCCTCCGCCAGACCGAGTGAGCTCCTGTCGTTTTCCCCTAGTTCCTAGCCAGCCTAGCAGTTTGAAAAGAGGTAATGCAGTAGATAAATAGGTGCCACCGCAATGGGAAGGTAGCAGTGCTTTGTGACATCATGTGGGCCACATGACCACGGGATCGTCTTCGGGCAGTGCTGGCTAATGGCCTTAGCCAGAAATTGAGATAATCACTGCCCCCTATTAGCCCCTGGCTAAGCAAAGTAAAATCCACAGGGACTCCTTTATCTTTACCATTTCTAGAAACGAAGATATGATAGTTGTCATTCCTGTAACTTAGCGTTGACCTTTGTGCATAACACTCAGTGTGGCATTTAAGCCTTTGTACTCTGGAATCTCACTTTTCCTGAGCAGATTAGCTTGGTCTGGAATACTAGGTATTTAGAAGACAGGTGCAAGGCTCGCATTTGAAGCTAAAGAGAAATGTAGACGACACTTTAGAAAAGAGTAATGAAGGATGCTAGTTGGGCATTCGGTATCTTTAATCAATCCATTCAATTTATCTCTTTGTTCCATAGGTTGGCTGAATCTTCAGTAGATCTTAATCTTAAATTGATGTGTTGGAGGTTAGTGCCTACGCTTGACCTGGAGAGAGTTGTATCTGCAAAGTGTCTTCTGCTAGGAGCTGGTACGCTGGGCTGTAGTGTAGCCAGAACCTTGATGGCAAGTACTGAAACTACTCCACAAACCCTAATATTCCATCTTGTATAGAAGAATCTGTGCAGCAAAAGAGATGAATGCAAATTTCCTGTAAATGTCATGGGAAAGGGGTTCAGATCCCTTGCTGGTCTTTCTGTCCACTGCCCATGCCTCCTTGTCTCTTCACTGCTTCCCCTTCTGCCAGCATCCATCCTGGAGGCAGGGAGCTTTGCTCACGCATGCAGGTAAAACATGCAGGAAACAGGCCAGATGATCAAACCTATCACAATGAAATGAACACATTAAAATTATGCATTAAGCATTATGTGTTATAATTGACGCATATTAGCTTCTTGTAGCGGAAAGAAAGGAAGAATGTATTCTTTAGAGAGCAATCTTATGCATGTTTGAACAGGAGAAATTCTTACAACTCCCAGCATTACCCAGCTTGATGTGGTGTTCTTCTGTCTAAACAAGCATATATTGCAGCCTGGGTTTTTTTTTTTTTTGTTTTGGTAATGTGCGTGAGTTGAGGATGGGCTGAGAAGGTAAAATATGAGTACTGGACTAACAAAACAAAGTGTATATTGGAATAGTTTGTGGGCCATCTTGCCCTTGATTTTGCTTTACTGGCATGTAGGTATGAGGTGCTAAGTAACATGCTTATTGAAGTGTGAGATGGGATCCCTGAAAAATCACCGAAGCTTGCTCTTGACCTCCCTTTTGGCCTACTTCACGCGTGGGCAGAGTGGTATGCTTACTAGTTTGCCATGGGAAGATGCCATGTCGCTCCAGCAACATTTGAAGGATTGCCTAATTCACCTGAGTATTAAAACACGAGTATAAACAATCCAAATAAGTGTTGATTGACACACAAAATAGATGTGACTTTGAATGTCTGTTTAGCAGCTGTATCTTTTTTCCCCATGTTTACACTAGGTGCAGCGGCCCAGTTTGCGTCAGAAGTGTAGCACAGTAGCTGTTAAGATCTAGACTGGAGCCTCTGTGCCTAATCTAGATTAAAAAATAAACACAAAATGTAGCTGCTCAGACACAGATTTCATCTGTCTGTTTTGGCCCATAGGTAGACCTCACATAATCCGCTGTCCTGCGTTATTCTGCCCTTCAAATACTACCAAGTAGTGTAGGATCCGGCCATGGGGATGCAGCAGGCCAATATATCAGCCTTCTCCTCCTTTAGAATCAAATAGGCTGTTCTGTTTGCACCGGAACTAAGGGAGGTTTGTGTCAATGCAGGGTGCTACTATTTGAATAAGGCAACCATCTAATTTCATACAGCATGTGGTTTTTTCCATTCATCCAGGGATGGGGAGTCAGGAAGATCACATTTGTGGACAACGCCAAGATCTCTTACTCCAACCCGGTGCGGCAGCCACTGTATGAGTTTGAAGACTGTCTTGGGGGTGGGAAGCCCAAAGCAGTTGCAGCCGCAGACAGGCTTCAAAAAATATTCCCAGGAGTGGTGAGTTAAGCACATTTAGATGCTATTTAATGATCAAAACCTCTCACTGGTTTGAATTATTGCCCAGATGCCTTCTATGCTGGCTCTTCAAAGGCAGCCTGAACCACAAGGAGATAATTCCTTCAGACTAATGATGGATGGACTGTGACAGCTAGATTTGTTTCATGGAAGGAGATCTGAAGTTAAATCTACTTGCAGCAATCAAAATAAAAATGAAGTGTGGAAGTAGTTTTATTTTAGGAATCACAAAATGAATTATAGTTAGCTACATTTAGCTCATTGGCAGGGGAAGGAAGAAAGGAAGAATAGGCTTAAATAGGTAGTTTGCAGGGATGGCTGTATCAATCTCATGCAGCAAAGACAACAAAGGCATCTAAAAGAATAACAAACATATGCAGGCAAAAACTTACATCAGAGCAAATTTTCTAGGGTTGAATCGACCAGCTGACTTACCTGAGGTTGTGGAAATTTCCTCTGCCTGGTTTTTGGAGATCCCTCATTTCCCCAGGTTACCCCATTCAACTGGGTCTCCTTACTGTGTGTAATATCTTCAGGTGGCTCATTTGGGTATTTCTGTTCCACATTTCTGAAACCAATCAAGGCAGCATACAAAAGATTGAAAAAAAACAAATCAGGCAAAATGTAATAAATAGTAAAGTGTCTTAAATAGCAAAGTATAGTTTAAATAGCAAAATGTCTCATCCTTTTTACTGAGCAAAGAGAAAGTGGGACAAGTTACAACTCCAAAGGGAATACAATCCAGAATTTGGGAACAACACAGGAAAAGCTGCTCTCCAAATGTTCCACAGGTGCTGCTCTGCAAACCTGAGTATCTTCAAAAGGGCTGATCTTAATTTTGGACCAGGTCCACATTCTTTTCACTAATTGCTACTTGGCAACATCCTTCAAAGAAGTCCCAAGTCCAATGCATTGCAGTAGTCTAACTGAGATACAAGCTAGGCATGGAGAACTGCTGGCAGGTCAGACTGACTTGGGAAAGGTTGCAGCTGGTGGCTAAATGTCATTGTACAAATGCCAGTTGTACCACAACTGTCCTCAGAAGAATATGAGGCAGCATGGGGTCAAGAGACACTCCCAAACTATAGTGTGGGAGCATGACCCCTTCCAGAAGCAGTGGAACCTGACTTCCTGAGTCAGGCTTTCTCCCAGCTGTACCGCTGTCTTGCCTGGACTTAATCCTGGCTTGCTTACCTTCATCTGGGCCTCAGACCCTCCCTCTTTGCATAGAAGATGTGGCATGAGTGATGGCCTCACATGCATGTCACACTTATGGTCCCTCATACCTAATTCTCCAAAACATGGTTGTGATCAGAAACATGCTGTGGGCTTGTATGCCTACTCCAGCTTCTCATGCTTATTCCTTTAAGCAAACCATAGTATGTCATTAATGTCTGAACCAGGCTAAGTCCCCCTCCACCCCCAAACCAGGTAGAAAAGGTTGTTCTATGCAATGTGATTCATCCGTAAGAGCAAATTATAGTTTGTTTAAGGAAATGAGAGAAGAAAACAAGAGCAGAGAGCCTGTAACCTCTTTCCATATCCCTGACTTTTATTCCATCTAATTGGTGGAAGGCAGCAATCCTCTAAATAAATCCTCTTTGTTGTTAAGAAATGTCAGCTATCTCTAATATTATCACCCTTTTAAAGGCAAGCATTGAACACTGAGAAAATCAGAACAAAACAATTTGAAATTATCTAAGTTTTGTTTATTTAGTCAGATGTAGGGCAGATGTTGGGCATACTGCCTGGCGACAGTGACACACGCGCTGGTGACTTCCCACCTTGAGTTCTGTAACGCGCTCTACGTGGGGCTACCCTTGAAGACAGTCCAGATACTTCAATTGGTTCAAAATAGAGCTGCCAGGCTGCTGACGGGGACTGGGCGTTATGTTCACATGACTCCAGTCCTCCGTCAGCTTCACTGGCTTCCCATTGAAGTCTGGGCCCAATTCAAGGTGTTGGTGATGACCTATAAAGCCCTAGACGGCTTGGGTCCTGGTTACCTGAAGGAGCGCTTACGTCCGTATACGCCCGCCCGCCCCCTGAGATCTGCGGGAGAGGCCCTTCTCCGGGAACCCTCCGTGAAGGAAATTAGGAGGGTAGGTACTCGGAGGAGGGCTTTCTCAGCGGTGGTGCCCAATCTATGGAATGCGCTTCCCAGAGAGGTCTGCCTGGTGCCGTCGTTATTTGTTTTTTGGCGCCAGGCGAAGACCTTTTTATTCAAACGTCATTTTAATTGCTAATATTATTTGCTTATTTTATTCTTTGGCCAGGGTGACTTATTTTATATTGTTAATTCGTTTTATATTTTTAGTGTATTATATTTTAATTGATGTTTTGTGAGCCGCCCCGAGGCTTCAGTGAATGGGATGGCATAGAAATTTTCTAAATAAAATAAAATAGAATAAATCTCCAGTATAGTGCCCACGGGCTTCTGGATGCCTCTCCCGGTGCTGGCCAGTCTCCTTGCCCCTCTTGGGTTATGGCTTTTCTTGGTCAAGTTCCTTTTCTTCTAGTTTTGCCAATTTGCCTTCTGGGAAATGAATGTTTTGTTAATAGGCAATATTCCTCGTTCCCAGTGTGGCAGCCATTTTATAAATGGCAGTGTTCCCCATACCCCATCTTTCCATCATGGCAGCTGTTTTTATGAGTGCCATGACACCCTCCAAAAATTTCCAGTCTGCCCACCAGTCCAGAAAAGATCAGGGACCCTTATTTACATGTTGTTACCAAAGTAACTTGCAGAAGAATGTTTACAGGCGGGGATTCCCTGCCCGTTCCCCATGGGACTTTTGGGTGGGAGATAAGGAGGAGAAGTCTGGGGTGGGGGAGAGGAAACTCGGTAAATGTCCAGTCCTGCGATTTCAGGGGCTGCAATGCAGAGGGTAGGATGTGGAGGATTCTTTTCAAGCAGCTAAAAGGCTGTTGAATCTGAAATAATTTTATGCCATCTGCTGGCTAATAAACTCCACTACACCATAAATGAGAATTTATATTAGTGGTATCTTAGATGTACTTTTATTTAAACCTTCTTTTCATGGTGACCAGTGTTGTGCTAATATGTATGCAGTGGAGATAAATGAAAGGGTGTGTCCTGGTATATGGGCAAACACACTTAATTTTGGAATACTTTTTAAATTTGCCATTTAGACTGTTCTGAACTATTTGGTACTTTGGCACTTGTACATATAATTCACACTTAAAAATGCTTATTTTGCTTAAGCTTTAAAAAAAAAAAAACTTTCAGGAGCACCGATTCCATAGATAGGTATTCTTTTATAATACTTTTATTCTTCTGATAGCAATAAAAGTGTCTTTAAGATATAATGGAAAGAGAAGTGTAGTTGGGTAGTTATATAAAGGAATGGTTAATTTGAAGAACTGTGTACAGTTTTCTATAGCAGCTGCTTTCTTCTGGGACTGGTTTAGCTGGATCCTGGTGAGGCCAAAAGACCTGTTTCAGAACTGTGAGGGGCTCAAAAAACAGAACCAGATACATGTATCTCAGTTATCTGCTCTTACTTTTCTCTCCTAAACAAATGTCTTCCTTTTTCTTGAAATGTTAGGAGCCTCTATCCTGGAAGGAAAAAAAGTTTTCTTTTTCTCAGTGCTTTATTAGCAGCAGTCTGAGGGAATGACATATTCTCCACCTCTCGATAACAGGATGAGCAGGACTAGGCTTGCTATGTGAAACTGCCCGGGATTTTGATTAGTAGTCCTCTGTTTGATTGCTGGGTGGGCAGAAATCCAAGCGTGTGTAGGGCAGGCTGACAGCAAAGCCACAGAAAGTTGGCAGTCCTTTCAGAAGGGCAGAGAAAGATACAGAAAACTATATGCCATGCCTGTCGATAGTCGTGCTATTAGCGTCATCCAAAAGGTTTCCATGATGGTGCTGGATTGCCAACGGAACAGCCAGGTTTTCTGATTTCTGGTAGCTGCAGCTCTCATGTTGTTCACTGTCAATGGCGATTTCTCTCCTGCCTGCTTTTTTAGAACGCTGAAGGCTTTAATATGAGCATCCCAATGCCCGGGCACCCAGTGAACTTTTCAGAAGTCACCCTGGAGCAAGCTCGCAAGGACGTGGCACAGCTGGAAGAACTGATTGATAGCCATGATGTCATCTTTTTGCTAATGGACACCCGGGAGAGCCGATGGCTTCCTGCTGTCATTGCAGCCAGCAAGCGAAAGGTATTGTGGATGCACCCCAGAGGCTGGCCTGTACGCAGGACACTGTGGCTCGTGAGGGCTGTTCGAAAGGATTTGGTGGATAGTTGCCGTTGTTGATCCAGCTTTTCAGCTGCAGAAGAAAACGTGTGTGACTCTCAGCTGACTCTTGCTTGGAATCTCCCCCCAGAAAGGGACTCGGTGGGGAACAGAGCAGAAAAGGGGGAAGCTGTTGCGGCTCAAAGGCGAGTGCAGCTGCATGCGCTGAGCGCAATCCCTCCCCTGCTTGCAGCCGCTGGCACTGCGGAGAAGCGGACCTGGGTGGGCCAGTGCCGAATTCCACCATCCCGCACGAGGGTTCTCACACCCGAGCCACCCAAAACAGAGACTCATTGTGTGTACTTAACATAGAACAAAGTGTGAATGCGCACATTATTTCAGGGTGTGTATCTGCTCACACTCACACAGTTTCAGCAATGCATATGTGAGGGTGCACAATAGAACTGCATTTCAGATTCCAGTCGCAACAGCAGAGGACCAGTAAACAGAATACTTGTTCTGTCTGTGTTGAGTCTTTCTCAGATCACTGCAAAAGAAGTAGTTCTGTGGCTCTGGAGGAGTATTTTTTTCTTTTTGTTCTTCTGAAAGAAATTGGTGTCACATCAAGATCTTCCTGTTCTTTTGGTGATAACAAAAAATTCCTTCCTCTGAAAAGTAGGCTCATTTTTGTTACTTTATATTTCCATTTGTTACAAGTACCACCAAACGCAGAACTCTTGCTGACAAGCATATTCAGTGTTTCTTTCTCTTAAATTAGGTTGTCTTGAAATCAGCTTCTCCTTTCATAGCCCAGTGCAACTGAATGCTAGTCCAAGCTTACCATAGGGTGAATCTTGTGACTTCTAGACACTGTTCAGAGGGCTATAGGAAAGACTGCAGTTCCAGCTTCGACCTCAGAATTGTGGTCCAACGTTGAAGCTGAAACTCCAGCTCCAAGGTACGCACCCTCTGCCCTTGCAGCTGCTGCAAGACCAACCTTAGAACCAGCCCTAGGGGTGGGGAAGGGGATAGGTTCTTCCAGAAGTCTGTGTGTCCCAGCAGTGCTGTCCCATCTGGTCTTCCTCAGGAGAAATCTCAAAGCACCTAGATGTCCGAAATTGACCATTTCAGGGCACAAGGAATACCCCCAGATAGCGTTAGGAGGATGTAGGATTGCATCCTAAGTACTTTGGGGTACATCCCTTGCCTCAGCACTCCTTCAGTACTGCACACCTGCAATTCTCCAAGTTCAGAGGGTCCTTGGCAGCCACATTGGATGACACCCTTCATGTATTTCAGCTATAGTCTCTTAGGAGCTAATGGACAGTGCATTTGTGGTAACATCTAAGATTCTTTGGAGACATACCTAAATAAAAGTAATCATTAAGCCCACGAGGAGTTACTGTTTGCAAAACGTTTTTTACAAATCCAAGCTGCCTCTTGCTGACTGTGTAAAACATCTGGATCTTCCATAAATGGGAATATATACCTGCTCACTGGCAAAAAGGAAAAGAAAACTTTCAAAAGTGCTGTTAATGATGTGTACAACTGGAGGCATGTTCTGCTATCTCCAAAAGTATAGTAGGGTGCCAGCCTGGAAGCTCAGTCAGAAGAAGTGAAAGAAAAGATTTTCAAAATGGAATATTACTAGCAGTTCAAAGTTGTGATTGGAATTTTAAATCTAGTTCTTTGTTGTGCATTCTTACTTACATGTTGTTGAAATCGTCTCTTTCTCGCTTTCATTTGTATTCTCAGCCTTTGTTATATGTTGAACCAAGGAAATATATTGAGTATATACTGTGGATTTTGCCTTTGGGTGGATGGAATTTAGTATCGAGTCTTGTTTAAGCGTGTCGTCTACCTTGGGAATTTACTTTTTGTATCCTCATCCTCCTCATCATCTAACAGATTAGGGAACCTGTCTCTAGTTTTCCCTGCCTTTTGACTTGAATGTAACTTTTTTGCTTTTTGATATTTTGTGCAGCTGGTTATTAATGCTGCTTTGGGATTTGATACATTTGTTGTGATGAGACATGGACTAAAGAAACCGAAGCATCAAGAAGTAGGTGATTCTCCCAGCAATAATCCCTCAGGCTCAGCTGATCTTTTGGGATCATCACTCTTCTCAAATATCCCTGGTTACAAACTCGGCTGCTATTTCTGCAATGACGTTGTGGCACCAGGAGATGTAAGTTACTTCTCTGTACACTGCAGCCCATTGGGTTGTTTTTATATTGAGTTTTTAATGATTTCCTACTGTAATCTCTCTTGAAATGATTTTGGTTGCTGTTGGGTTTTTAACAGAACAACACTTTGGCAGAATCTAAGTAATTTCTGTCCAATGATAGGAGACTTTCATTAGCAGGATGGGGAGGTGGACAATTCTCAGCTGTTCCCACTCTTCTCTGTTCAACCCTTTTCGACTTCCAGAAGGTTGGTGGATCTTCTCGAGAGGGTTGCAAGGGCAGAGGAGGGGGAGGAGGTCACAGAAAATTGTCCAGCAAACAAAAGTCTTCTATCAGTGGATTGTTTGGGTTCTGCCCTTTCAAAGAAATCTTATTTTCCTCTTGAGAATCAAATAGGCACCAGCATGTGGGTTAATCTGTTAACAATTTGAAGAAGCACATTTTATACAATGTGCAATGTCTTTAAAAAGGAAACCTTCAGAATGCAACATTGTGAAAGCTACATTTCTTTGTAGTCCACCAGAGATCGGACCTTGGATCAGCAATGCACAGTCAGCCGACCAGGATTAGCCACGATAGCAGGAGCACTTGCTGTTGAACTAATGGTATCCATTTTACAGCATCCAGAAGGGTGAGTCATAACTGTGGGGGAGGGATAGTGTTATTATGATTAAACTCCCTCTCTTTCTACCTTCCCTGTTCCGAACTCAAGATTTTTTTAAAGTTTTACTGAATTGCATGCCAAAGGGAAGAAACGGTTTTATTTAAATTAAGGGGCCCTGATTAAAAAAAAGAAACAACAGATATAGCTATATGAGTAATGTAGTAATTCTCAAATAGTTATTTCATTTGTTGCAGA
This sequence comes from Varanus komodoensis, assembly GCF_004798865.1. Classification (NCBI taxonomy): domain Eukaryota; kingdom Metazoa; phylum Chordata; class Lepidosauria; order Squamata; family Varanidae; genus Varanus; species Varanus komodoensis. The sequence goes on from NW_025336346.1 coordinate 9,978,892, forward strand.
AGAATTTTTCAGTGGGACAAAAAGGTATGAAATGTTTCCTACTCAAGGGAAAACAGCAGAATCAGGGAAGGAGTATGGTGGAAGACCGCCCACTTAAGACTGAATGGTCTGCCCACTTAAGACTAAAATTATCTGCCACTTGACCTATGCATCATTCGAGAGTTAAATAGTTCCCTCAGTTTTCCTATTTAATCTTGAAACAATAGCTACTCCACTGGTAAAATATCAAAAGTATTCTAGAGTTCTGTTGAAGTTGGAATTACGTATGCAGAGTTTCTTTTAAGATGTAAAATTCAAAGTTGCTGTTTTAGATACCTTTGCACCGCATCGTAGTAACTACAGTCTGATTTGAAATACATTTACCTTGTAAGTTCTCAGAAAAAGTAATTGAGAATAAACCCTCCTGGTGAATTATTTAATTAACAGCAAGCATTAATTATGGCATTAAGAACACAACCTGTTGTGTGTTTAGACAAAAAAGGCCTACAAGCCCCAGCATGCTGCAACATAACTGGCTGGGGCATGCTGGGAGTTTTAGACCTTTTTTCTGTCTAAAGCTGTATCAGCTTGCACCCTAAATTATTGTGTTCCTTTAAAAGATACGTTGATCCAGGTTTCGTTATAGTTTGAGTAGACTCTGAAATAATTGACGCTTAAGTTAGACATAATTAGGTTGCTCCATTGATTTCTATGCAGCTGTTACAATCATGGCTATATCTGGATTCAAACTATAACATGGAAGTTAATACAGACTTTTCTAGGGAAAATACTGTTTCTCTATGGGGAACAACTAATAAAGGTGGCTTTCAGTTTCCTTTTTCACAAATCCTCAAAGGTTGGCCTTTTCTAATTTTCATTCATTCTTTTCATTTAGGCAAAAGAGACATCCTAACTGGACCATTTTTAAGTTTGGGATTGAATTTAAAACTTTAGAAAAGAGAGTGACTGGTTTATTTTATTTTACTTTCTGTTAGTGGCTATGCTGTTGCTAGCAGCAGTGATGACAGAATGAATGAACCTCCCACCTCCCTTGGACTTGTGCCCCACCAGGTGAGTAAGCCAGAAATAAATATCATTGCATTGCAATGTTCTTATGTAAGAGCTCGTGTGGCAGGGTGTTGGACTGGGACACAACAGGTCAGGGTTCCAGTCTCCGCTGCCTCCAGCCATGAAGCTCGCAGGATGACTCTGGGCCGCTCGCTGACTCTCCGTCTGACCTATTTCTCAGGGTTGTTGCAAGGATAAAACAGCAAGGAAAAGAAGTACATAGGTCAACTTGGGCTCTGTGGAGGACAGGTGGGAGATCAGTGGAGCAAGTAAACAAATTTGGCACATAAAATTGAAATTTGACATAAGTTGAAATCCCGGGGCAAAGAATTTAAATGGGTTTAAGTTGTAGGAACACAGGGAGAGGGAAAATTCTGAAAAGTGATCTATAAATACAAGACTACTTATAATTTTAAAAATAGCAAGAATGTATAGTAGAATTAATACCTCGTCAGGGATAAGTTCTTTCCTTATAGTGATGGGGAGAAGCTAGGAGTGCTCTTGCTCTTTTTTTTTTAGAGAAGTGAATAGACAGAGATTAGCCAAGTTGCCTTTCCCCCTGTGAAAATATGCATTGCACAGGGTGATGAAAAATCCTGTTGGTTATTGCTGCAAGGCTTACTTGCACAATAATGCTTAGTTGCATTACGGAAAGTTGTCCTGTATGGTCAATATTTTTCCCCCTTCTCATTTGTATCAACAAATGGTTTCCTGCTGGCTAAGGAGATGTAATATGATCCCGTTCTATTTGCACATAGTATATCCATTTGGAATTAAGAGGGGAGAGCTGTCTGTAGTCCAGAAGGTTTTGTTTTTCTTCCTTGTCTGAATTAGGGGAAATATAGATGGTTCACCATGATCTAATTAACTCCATCACATGTGCGCCCTCCCTTCCTCCCTCCCTCCCTTCATAGCTGCATTTTCTTCTCATCGTTAGGAACCCCTTGCTGTGCTTCCGTCGTCTCACTATCTAAACGCTCAGCAAATTTCCACTTTGAATTGGGTAAAAAGCTAGAGTAATACAAGTACCAAAATAGCATCATACATAGTTTTTCTTTGTTTTGCTTCAGTGTAGAATTTCCTGATGTTTAAATTTCCGAGCCTTGTTCTTTGCACAGTTGCACTGCATTCACCGCATCCATCGCAGGGCAGCCCTGTATCGTGGAGTTGCTGCTCTGCTCTGCTAAGGGAGGCAGGAAAAGGACTCTGGTCCTTTTCCCTCCTGGTCAGTGCAGGCATAATGGGCCAATCTGTTCACAATGGTCAAGTGAACAAATTGGGACCCCCTTGACTCTTTGCCTGCTTGAGCTTATTTTTCTTCTCTTCTGTTGCATCCATGATGCATCGTTACAAATTTCTCAGTCCAAGTGTTAAGCATGTTACCAAGTTAGCTTTTAACCACAGTATGAGCTTGGTTGATGTCCAGATGACTCCGTCCCTTGCCTCTGGTCCCCCCTTCTGCCCCAGACACCCACTGTGTGATGCTTGCTTGGCTCTTACGCAGTTTTTATCTTTTCTGAACACGTGAAATGGATCTCCTAAGCTGTGCTTACTGGCATAAAGAACTTTGGGCTGGTATTTGGGTTCCTGTCCCATTTGCCTTTGGTCTTGCCCATTCAATAGTCCAACATATAACACTGTGTATGTTAATAGTTTTTCCAAATGTATATGATGAATGAGTTATCAAAGAACACCACAAATTCAGCTAGATTGATCTTTGGAGCCTCACACTTAATCTGTTACTATTGATATAAATCATGGATCCTCAAACTACGGCCCGCGGGACGGATCTGGCCCACCATGGCCATCTATCCGGCCCGTGCCGCCATTCGCCACTCACGCGCACGCTTGCTCTGTGGGCAGGGAGGCGGTGGCTCGCTCGATCGGAGATGGTCTCCAAGCAAGTAAGCCACTGCCTGCCTCCCGTACGTGCGCAGCGGGGAGGGGGGGAGGTGCTGGCTCGCTAGATCGGAGATGGTCTCCGAGTGAGCGAGCCACTGCCATGCGTGCCCGACGCCGCCTCGCGTGCGCCTGATGGCACCTTGCAGCCCGCGCCCCCAGGCACCCCCACCTCACCGGCCCGCACATGTGGCTTCCACCTTTCAGCTGCCCCCTATTGAAAAAGTTGGAGGACTCCTGATTTAAATATAGCCTTTAATTTTTGAATAACCTACCAGGTTGGTATAACAATGCTAAAATATTGGATGGATTTGCACATGACAACCCATACTCAAGGTTCTGTATGAGCTGAGTATAGATTGTCATTGTATCGTGGCTTGTTGTTGAAACATGGCATGTTGTGTTGTATGACCCCAGTACTCTAACATGTAACCCCAAACAACCCACAAAGGCAACCAGTGGTTTATTAAGTTATGAACTGTGGGTTGTCAGTGATTCTCAAGCCATGGTTTGCTAGCATGGCTGGGTTTACAGAACAACAATTCATTGACAACCAGCATTCAACCAATAATCAGTATTAAGGCTGGGTTATGTTAATTCAGTCAACTGTACTGGTGTATGCAATCATGGTAACTTACTGCAGCTTATTTAAGCCATAGTGGGTTCTGGCATGTGTGGGTAACTATTTTGAATATCCAACCCCTGGTAGAGGGTTGTCATATTTTCTATGCTATCCAGACTGAGGCAGCAGGGGCTGTTGAAGGGTGAAATAATGCTCTAACAAACCATGGGTTATTTGAGGATTGTTTAACCCTCCAAGATCCTCTGTTTGGATCCCATGACTGACCACTGGGTCGAGTAGGTGTGTTGGTGGCTGTGGGAAACATGGTTTATCGAGCTTAAATAAATCACAGTGGGCTGTGGTGATCACATGAGCCAGCTCACTGTCTTGGCTTCCAAAGAACCCAAATAGGGGTCTCATAAGGAGCACATGGACAAGCATACTGGGTAATAATATTGAACCCATCATATAATGGGCAATCATACTAGAAACAGAATACCCTTCATTTTGGGGGACATTAAACACTTCGAATCATTCCGTTCAGAACCTGATGTGTCATCCTGTACTCCTTTTCCAGTACTCCTCTAGTCCTGGAATAAATTCAGACGATTAGATAGATCTATAGATACTGTGTTCAGATTATAAATGGCAGAGCAGTACCTGGTGTAATGTGAGAATTAGCTGTATGTTCACTGCTGTGTAAATGTGGTCCTGCACAAATCTGTTTTATTGATGAAGATGTGGCTGAGTAAGAATGCACAAATGTCAGCTGCAGAGTGTGAGCTTGAGCCATATTCCTGTACTGGCCACCCAGAATGAAAAAGCTGAGCAAAGATAGGAGCCCCCATTTATTTATTTATGAATGAATGAATGAATGAATGAATGAAATTTATAGGCTGTCCATCACTGTCGTCTCTGGATGGCTTATAGCATTATTCTAAATCCTAAATAAAATAAATTAGCTATTCCATGAACTGAGCATAAAACCAACATATTTAAAATAAATAAGTCAAATACAATTAAAATTGGTTAATATTAAAATACTGATCAAATAAAAAGGTCATTTACTTCTCCACAGTGCCATATTTCCTCCTTTGTCTCTCCTCAAGGGCTTATTATAGCTGCCATTCTGGACATTGCGAACACCACAAGCACTTATATAATACCCAGAATGACTTAGCATCAAACAGCAGAGAAGTGCGCTTCTTTCCATTAGGGAAACACTGAACATCAAGAGCCTGCGAGAAGAGTCAGTCAGTGGCATTTCCTCCTTTCCGCTGTTGTGGCCATTCTGTAGAACAGCTTTTTCTGCTGCTGCTTTCTTGATTTCTTGTGGCAGTTGCGAAATCCAAGCACCAGGTGGCGCTGTGGCTCTGTCATACAGCATTGTCATACCTGGATAACCCGGATGCATAGAAAGGCTGTGCGGAAAGGCTTGCTGAAGCCTGGGTACTCAGGCCACCAAGAGAGCGCATGCTGGCTGCACTTGCCTCGAAAGGTGTTGCCTGCCAAACTGAGGCATTACAGTGTTATCAACCCGCTAATATTTCTCTACATTTCTTTGCATTACAGATTCGAGGCTTTTTATCAAGATTTGACAATGTCCTTCCTGTCAGCCTGGCTTTTGACAAGTGTACTGCCTGTTCTCCCAAAGTAAGTTTGATACTCTCCACCGCAATAAGGTATTTTGCTAATGCATTTAAAAAAAAAATCCTGTATTTTAGTTTTTGGAAGCAAGCTTGGTTCAGAGGAAGACACTTGCCTTTATTTGTTTTGAGAAATGAATTTTCACTCAGTGCAAAGTACTGTATTAATCTTAGGTAATGTTCCGGCTTAAGGTATTGATCTGGCAAATCAATTTGTCTGGTGCAATAATGAAGTACAAAATGATGACTTGCAGTAGAAACTTGCCAATAAGATCTTCCTCTTGTCTGCTTTTTGTTGAATAAAATAACTCTGCCGCAGTTATCAGTGTCACAGACAGGTTTTTAAGTATTTTTAAAAGAATGCTAGGTATGTCCTCCATGAAGGGTTGTGGATGCTCTGAAGGGTATCTCTTTCACAACGCCCTTGCAAGGAAGGTGTGATCTGTTACCACCACCTCACCTCCACCCCAGCTTAGATGGCTGCCCCTTCTCCCATTTCCATGCCACAGCTGATGAGGCACTGCTTTCCTTGCCGTGATGCTCTCCACTGGTCATGCTGGCTGCGCATTATGGGAGCATCGGCCCAACACATCTGGAACGGTGAGCAGCAGTGATATGACATGGTCTCCCCCTCCGCCACCCCTTTCCACTGACTGACAGCATTGATAGTTGAAGGACCCGTTGCTGATTTTTTGCTGAGCAGCTTCTGATGCCTAAGTAGTGGAGAATCACTGTAGGAGGTGACATTTCCCAATTGCAGTGGCCACAGCAGATGCTCCGGGTCAGGTGGGAAGAGCACATCCTGGAGAGCTGCCTTCCATGCTTGTCTTGCTCCAGTCCAGTGCTAGTTCTGAGTTTCTGTTGCTAGACTGACATGGGCAAGGCCATGTGCTGTGGGAACTCCTACATCAGTAAGGTCACACTTGAAGAACCTGTGCCATGCAGGTGTTTCCTTCCCAGCATCTTTCTGATTTGCCTAGCCTTGGAGGGTAGCACAAAATGTAGTTCAGTCCTGGTCTAAGACATTTTTGTGCCCGAAGTAGAACACGGAGACTCTCCCACACCCTGGTTGAGGTCATTCATTTCAAAACATCTTACTGCATTGCACAGATACCAGTCACTGCTTTTATCTCTCTCTCTCTTCTTGTCACAGTACTCTGTATTTGGTCATGTTACCCTGCTGCAGCCCTGAATGGCTTGTCAGCTGATCCATCTCATTTTTTTCTATTTACCACTGTGATATAATGGTATTCTGCATATAAAAATTATATTTCAGGATATAATGTTCTATTGCATGTTTTTTATTATTCTAATCAGTGTATTTATTATTGTATATAAATCCTACCAATATAGCATACAATGAAATAATAATACCACAATTAGTAATATGAACAAATGTTTAAGAATAAATGAAAATCCTTGGGATCCTTTCCTCAGGTCAGTTGGTAGTGGATATCCCTTGTGGGCAGGGAGTGGCAAGTCCAGTTGGACCAGATTCCAAGATTTTCTTCAGCTGCTTTGGAATGAATGCAGAACTCCTTTTTGTGTTGTTGTTTGCTGGGGGTTTATGACTCATGTTAAGTCTCTGCCATGTAACTACAATATGTGCATCTATAAGAGTAGGCTGTAGACTTGAACTTTCTCAGTGTGACAGCACTTCACCAAGCCCTTGAATTATACTGCAACTGGGGCCATTTAGACTGCCAGCCCTCACTTTTTCTGAAGTATGCTGCAAGAGAATCTCAGGCTAAGATAAGTCCCTGTTTCTTTGCATATTTTTTTTCCTCCAGACCTTTCTCTATCCATTTTTGGCTCATTGTACCAACCCTCTCACCCAACTTCCCCCTTTTGATTTCACTTCCCTCTGTTCCTGGGACATTCCTCTGCCTTTTGACCATGTCATGTGAATGAATTGGCAAGGTTGACCCCTAGTGGACTGGTGGCCCTGATTTTTTTTAGGCAGGGCCGGCCTGCAATTCCTCAAAGCAAAATGGTCCTTGCTTGCGGCTGTGATAAAGTAGCTTCTGTACTTTTTCTTGGTTCTTTGTGTGACTTTCCCCATCTCCATATGCCCATACCTCCTTTTCTCCTTTACTTCTCCTGCATCATCTCTTGCCCAGATAATTGAGATTCTGTGCAAAAAGAAAAAAAAGTCTGCATCCGCACATTCTGGATGGAATACATTGTGTAAACATGTACTAATTACTTCGTGTCTCATTGCTTGCCTTGTTAACTTTCAAGTTTGACATTCAGCACCAGCAGCTACTGTCACAGGACTTTTATTGCTCATGAAACAGCTTAGCAAATACAGAATTTGGTAGCAGTGAGCTATCCTGTGTGTATATATGCAGAGTGCAGATGGAGAAAAGCTTGCGCTCCCATTCCTAAGAAGGCTTTGAGACCTTCACAGTCCTACAGCATTTGGCCGGGGGGGGGGGGGGGGGGGACTGCAGTCCATGCTTAAGCAATCACCTTGACGGGATATGTCACCTTGAATGCTGAGTGAGGCTGACTCATAAGCTGGCTCCCAGATAAGTGCCATTAATTCAGTCTTGTCAGAGATTCATTGCAGGCATTTCTTTTTGATTTTTAGCAAGCACCACAGCATCTTCTTCCTATACCCGTTATGTATATTAGAGGGCAAGTGGACTGGGGTGGGGGCAGGGGCAGGAAAATATGGTGCCTTTGCTTCTATAAGCTCATCTGTTCTAATGGAATGCCAGTCAGTCTCATTAATATAACAGGTGTACTTTGTTAGGCATGTGAGAGCCTTTTGCAGCTTGACCCAGCAGTTATATGGTTTGTAACAAAGCCTGTCATGTCTGGAAGTTAATTAACTTCACCTGGTTGCTGCAAAGACAGAGAAGAAAAGAATAGGTTTATCTCCTTTTCTACCCCTGTAATCCCCACTCACCCTTTTTTGCTTTCCGGGTGTGAAGAGTTCCTTCCCTAGCAGGGAATGGGGGACCCAGGCTTGCAGACGAAGTTGAGCAGGGAGGGAGTCTGCAAATGCTGGCAGAATGGAGGTTGCATGACTGCTGACCATCAGGTGCAGCATCTGTAGGTGGCCCAGAAGGGGGATGCTGCTGTCACAGTGGTCATGTAGGGCTCCCTTCCCGGCAGGCTCCATGCACGCAGCCATCTTTGCTATCAGGTGCACCCAGCCAAGAGGTGGCAACATGTGCATCTGGGGCCAGGTCCGGAGTGTGGGTGGCAGGAAACGAGGCCACTCTAGTGTCCTAGCAGGGCTCGGGCAACAAGACACAAGGCAGTACGAGTCCACAGTCCAATAGCCAATCCAGGAACAAGTCCAAGTTGTAGTCACAAACAGGCCACGGTCAGAACCAGGAATATATTATGGCGTAAGACAAGGTGTAGCCCAACAAGCAAGCGGTCAGGAACTGGCAAGTTGACACAACGAGGAGCAGGTACCTTGGGACAGGATAACAAGACGGGGTCCCGGAGCAGCAATACATGGCAGGCAGGAAAGGCAAGACGAAGCAGGAACGGGCTCAGGAGCAGGCAGCAGCCCAGTCAGATGTAGGCTCAGGAACAGGCTACAGTGCACTGAAGGCCGGTGGTGCCAGGGCAGCTCCCAAAGAGAAGAGCCAGTTGTTATATAGCTCTTCCCCCGGGGCTGCCAGGCGGTGCTCATCGAGGCCTTGGCAGCCACGGCAGAGCCCTGAGACTCATCCTGCAACTGCCAGGGTGCCAGGCCAGCAGGTGGAGCCTGGAGCTGCCCAGGTCCTGTCAAGGTGGTGCAGGAAAGAGGTGCCGCTCGCAAGTGTGTGAGGGGCCTTCCCTGACAAGCCCCTCACGACCAGCCTCCCTTGGTGTGAGGTGCAGCTGCCAAACGTTGGCTGAACTTGATGCTGAGGAGGGCGCTCCTAGGTCAGCATGTGGGTCTTGAATCCTGGCAAGTGCCTCATGAATACTGGGCTGCTCACCAGGAACTCCAAATCAGCCTGGGGAGAAGAGCCCAGCCAATCTGATGGGCTCCCCACCTTCATGTGGATTCTGTACATATCCCTAGAAAGGAGGGGGCCCTTCGTGCATACTGTTTGTACCCTTTGTAGACGGGGTCCCCAACTTTTTTGAACCCATGACATTTTGGGGAATCTGAGAAACTGCTGTGGGCATCCCTGCAAAACCGTGCCCATGGTGGATGTATCTGGTCACACAGGGGTTGCTATGGGGGCTTGGCTAGTCAGAAGTGGGCTAAAGGGAGGGGGGGGGAGAGAAAGAACAAGGCTAGGGACTAGGACTGCTGAAGAGGCAGGGGCTAGGGCCCAAAATGGAAGGGAGCAAGAGAAAGGAAAGGGGCTGTGAGAAAGAAACTGTAAAGCTGGAGACGTGGGAGGGGGAAGCAAAAGTGAAAGGTCCGTGCGAGCAGCGGGCTGGGCAGGTCCGGAGAGAAATCTGCCTGCTGCCAACATCTGATCTGCAGGAGATGTGCTGAACAGGAAGGGGAACCTGGCACCCCACAGTTTTTCAAGGCTTTTATTCAAGATAACCTTTTGGCTGGGGCAGGGTGTGGGATAATTCATGGGTCTGTCAGAGGGGCCAGTGAGTGCCACATTGGGAGGCCCCTGGTGCTGAGCAGTGTGGCCCCTGGCTCTCATGCCACAGGACACAGTGGTGGCAACCAAGTTAGGTGGCCTTAAAGGGGTTTGAGCAGATGTGATGAGGAACAAAGACAGAGAACTTTCACCCTGCTTGTGGCGTCCTGCATGCACCTGGGCACAGGTGCTGGGCAAGGGTGGGCTTTGACCTGGTCTCTCTCAGCTATTCTCTGCTTAACCCATTCAGTCGCCATCACTTTCACCCCTGCTCTGCCGTGTGTGAATGGTCATCATGTTAAGTGAGCTCACAGAATCACAGCTCTGCTCTCATTTCAGTATATGTGGCACGCTCATACTTTGCTACAGAAAAGCTTTTCTGTAGGTGTAATGGGTTTCCCCTCATTTCTCTGCCTCTGCCCAAAGTGTGGAAGTAAAATAGTGAGTTCTGAAAGGAATGGGGAAGGAGTTAGGAGAGTGATGTGTTAGGAAATGATTTCCTGATTGTGGTCATTTTAAAAAATCCCTGTTTTATATAAACAGGTTTCATGATTTAATAAAATCTGACTTGGGTTTTAACAGCTGTGCTATTCCCATAGCGATCACTTTTCATGTGGTGCGAATATTAAATTACTTTTGTGCTGAAAAGGGTGCTTCAAGGGTACATGTATTCTCTTACTGTAGAAACATAACATTTATTTACATGCTCAGCCCCAGTTTTGAGTATAAAAATATGTGATCCTGCCTTTTAGCACTGATGTCTGATGCAAATGACAAATCAAATTACATATTTATCTTGGTTCCGTATGTCTTTTCCCCTATAATGCATTAACTTTTCATAATTTTAGGAGTGGGCTTTCCCAGGTTTCTGCCCAAAAGGATTTCGGTGCTTGAAACTACTTAAACATTAAAAAAGTCAAAAAAGCCTTTTTTTCATTTTTCCATCTTATTTTGATTTTTAAATATAAATATTCAACAAAGCACATTGGAACCTCAAATCAGCATGTTAAGTATTTAGAGATTCAATTTCGTTCTTCTCTAACTCAGGAAAAGAATTGTTTTGCCTTGTTTTGGAGGTGGGGAGGAGAGCGCAGACGAGACATTCAAGCTTTGAATATCCTTCAAGCTAGATAGCCACTTATTCACCGAGGTAGCAAGTGAAGAATTTTGAGATGGTCTTCTTAAGAAACCAACTGTTTGATGTTGCTTCCCACTGTTCCTTCTTAGCAGTGCACCAACTTTGGCTGGCATGGCAGACAGCTCCACGCTCAGTGATCCTGTACAGTCAGTTTGATGGAAGTCATAATATGGGCAACACTGAAGAGTGTGGTAGCACAAAGTTCGAGGAGTGGAGTTCTTCTGAAATCTGTCTGGCTTCTTGATTCAAAGATGGAGGACAATCTGTCTGCCATTATCCATTTCCCTTACAGTGCAGCCACTAGGAATTTTTCAGTGCATTTTAAGGAATTCTTAATTCTTAGAACTCAGTTCAGATGAAATTAGGAAGAGAGCTGTCCAGGTAAATGTATTTCAGTGATTCATCTCCCGTAACAAATCTGATGATTTTGCCTAAACCAATTTGAGGCAAGAAAGTGGATTAACATCCAGGATCCCTGGCTTCTTTGGAAATTTTCCAGTTTAGGATTGTGGTCAGTATTTTGCAGAGCAGCATCACCAATCATTCTTCCCATTTTAGGAGGCTTGGCAATGCCAGGAGCTTCCACGTGATGTACAGCTCGTATGGTGCTGTGCCAGGTCAGGGTTAACAAAGAGTTAATGCGTCTGTGTGGCTCTGTGAGTGCAGATGAGAGAAACTGGAAAATGCATTTCGGAATTATTATGCCCCCTAGCTTATGGTTCATTTAAGATCCTCCATGATTTTAATATAGCCGAATAAATGAATAAACTAAGCCTACAAGAATTATAACCTGCCTCCCTTATTGTTTAAAAAAATTGGCCTACTGTATAGGAGCAAAGGAAAGACCTGTGCCTTCCCCAGCAGCCCATGTCATTGCTCCAGTTGTCCCCCTGTATCCATCTTAGCAATCAGTTGCTCCTGCCACAGCCCAAGCACTCAATTTCATATAGCTCTTTGTTTTTTATGGCTATGAAGTGGGTGCTTTAAATGCAAGGTTGTAATATAGGAAGGACAAGGCTAGCCAAGTTTAAAGTACTTGGAAGGTCATTTGCAACTTTCCATGTACCAATGCTGATGTCTTTGGTAGCTGTTATAACCAAAATAAAGATCTAGCAAACCGTGAGGGTACTTTCTTCATAGATATCAATTGTAGCATAAAAACTGAATTACTCCTGTAGATACACTTAAGAGAACAAATGATTTTCAGATTTAAATAAAAGAAACTCTTGTCCCTTTTTCTCATTCTGGTTGCTTCTTTTGCTCAAGAATCTGCATGTGCTTTTCTGAAAAGAGACACAGATGTGTTTTAAAAGCCTTGATTTTTGAGGAATTTGCCACAGAATGGTGCTTGACAACTCCTTGACCATGTGTCATTTTTGCACAGCTGAGCCATTTAACCAATGGATTTATTCACCACTCTGGGCATTTAGCCACTTGATCTGCATCATGCAGGCCTAGCTTTGTTTTCCAGTGAAGACATGTCTCTAAGGACTTTCTTCACATAAAAAGGGCCTTTTTAGGGCCTTGGGAACTACTTGGACCTATTGTTGACAGCAGACCCTGCTCTCATAAATTAAAAACAAGAATAGCTGCTTGCAGTGTAATCTGGTGTATGGTGCATTATGGCTTTTACCCTAATTAGGACAGGGGAGCAAGTCACTTGATGTGGGGATCTCAACTTAGGCAAGAAAAATCTTGATTCACAACTGAGATCCATTTTACAATCATTCCAGGATGAAACATGTTCTATAAAACATGTTCTCCATACCAAAGGTTAATGCTGCTGCATCAGGACATCTTCATCTTTCCCTGTGCCTTCGCTTGCTCTCCAAGTCAGTTCTAACCCACCTTCCCATCCCCTTGCTGTTATTTGAAGAGCTGCATCAACGGAGTTCTTCTGAGAGCTGGTCAGGCCCAAATATGAGGGTCTGAGGGGCCCTTCTTCAGAACGAGGCATTTTAGGAGGGGGTCTCTCTGGAGATCACTTGTCCACACAGGAGGCAACAGTGGGGCCAGCAGCATCAGCAGCTGGGCAGGGAAGGGAGTGCCGAGCACCGCAGCAGCGGGGAAGGTCTGTGGCGTGCTGGGCAGCCGGTAATGATGGCAGGTCCTTCTGGCAAGAGAGGGCCATGCTCCCAGTTCGCTGCTTCTCCCGCCTGAGGTAGAAGAGTCACCCTGCCTTGTGAGAGGGCAGACCCTGCAAGGGAGTCTGAGGCATTTGGCAGGTCAACCAAAGGGGCTGCCTGTCAGGAGGACCGTGTGTGGAGGGGGTAGGGCAGTGGATCCATCTGGCAGAAATTGGCCATATTTCTATATTACCTCAACATTGGAGAACACTTCTCAGTGAAGTGGTGGGTGAGACGGATGCTCATCCCAGGGATGGTAAGATGAAAAGGCTGAGGAGCTCCTGTCTTTTCCCTATCCCATGTACTTCCGTATGGACTCCAGGCTTTTCAGCCATTCCTGTCAAAGGGAAGCAATTTCTCTCCAAAGCCTCCCCACATTTGCCACCCTCCACAGCTTATCCTGTACCATTCTCAGGGGCAGATCTAGAGGGTAGAGCCTTCAGAGGGAACAGGGAGGCAAGAAAGCTCAATTGTGTGGAAGCGGAGATTTTCCCACTCGAGTTCAGTAAGGTCAAAGCCATTGTTGTTAAGTGCTGTGCTGTACGGAGCAGAACTAAATGGAGAAACCTGTTTTGGTAGATGAGTAACACATTTTTGCCTACAGAACTTTTTAAGTAGTAGTAGCTTACTTCTTTTATCTTTGGAGGGTTTTAAAAGCTTTCAGATATGTACATTAAATAGTAATTCATGTTGTTGGCAAGTGTACTGAGATAGAGATTACAAAAGTTAAAACCTGGGATTGAGAGCATGGGTCTTTTGGCTTCCTCTTCTCTATATATTTCCACATTTCTAATTAGGAACCTATTTGTCACTGTAGGTTTTCTTATGAAAGCTTAGAAGGTGGGTGGGTGAATTAGTTCTTAAAGGGTTTGTTCTCTTTTTAAAAAAAATACGTTTGTGACATGCTGTTACATATACATACTTGTGTTGTTAGGAACATCTAAGCTAATACTCCTTAATTATAGCTGGGAACCGATTGTGCTTTTAGGCTTGGGAAGCAGTGCTCAACCCATCAGGGAAGAAGTGACTGGTTTTGCTGGTCTCCCGCTTGTGCCCTCCAGTTGTTTTGGACTGAGACCCTCAGAGACCCTCCTCAATATGACCATTCCTGAAGTTGTGCTCTTGGAGGGTGTCAGGTTGGATTGCCTTAGAGCTCTATGTTTTGGCAACTGCGGCAGTTCATGTATGTGTTAGAGTATGTTTTTATTAGAGGTGTGCAATATGCACAAGATTAGATTTGGACCCCTATTTGGTGCCTTGGAAAACAGCCTGCTTCTGTCTGGACTGATGTGGCGGCCGCCTGCTTTGCTTGGATAATGAACCAGAGTTCCACTGTTTCATGGCTTCCCCTGACTATCATGGGAAATAATAAAATCTTATGTAACTTTATCTCAGTCTGCAGGCACAGGACCATCTTAGAAGAATCTGTAAGCAAGAGGGGAACATCACAGGACAATATCTGTGGCACACCATGTGCCTTTTCTTTGATGGTGCAGGGAAGAATGACCTCTGTGGACTAGGCTCTTGGAGCTCACCCATGCTCTGTTCCGGCATGGGAATTGCACCAACAAAGCCCAGATTGCCCCTGCTGTTTTCGTAAAATCCACATGCTGCACTACATCTGTCAGGTGACGCAGCTTTTAAAATGTCATATTGAACCTGGCGCGACACCGCAAGTTAGGTGCTGCCATTGAAGGTGGTCCCAGCCATCATACGTCATTAGACTCAAGTTCCACTGTTAGTTTTGAAGCAAGGACTTAAATTCCGATCAGTGGTGTGGTTGAGACTTGATGCATAAAAGTGGAAATGCTGGCTCCGTATACCTAGAACCCAATTTAATTTGCTAGTGAACTCAGGGTAGCTATATAGTTAGTGCAGTGCCTATTATGCCTGTATGTGCACTGTTATTTATTGAAAATATTCCAAATGGTTGACATACACACATCTTTAAACACCTGGTTTTATGCCTCTGACAACCAGGCTTAGTCAGTGTTCCAGAAATATAAAAACAGGCATCTCAAAAGTTGCATATGTGCTACACGCCTTTCATGCTTGCTGCAGGGATACTTGTGTGCATGTAGCAATTGCGCCTGCAGTATAAAGCACAGAACT
Organism: Varanus komodoensis; assembly: GCF_004798865.1. Classification (NCBI taxonomy): domain Eukaryota; kingdom Metazoa; phylum Chordata; class Lepidosauria; order Squamata; family Varanidae; genus Varanus; species Varanus komodoensis. The sequence goes on from NW_025336346.1 coordinate 9,993,981, forward strand.
TACTGTCAGCAAGAACTTTGGCCAGAACTAACATCCTGTGTTTTTGTGATACAGAGAATCTTCTTTGGCGGACAGCATGGGCAGAACCCTAGTTCTGGAACAAGGAGACAAAATGTTGGTGGCAGTTCGGTCTCAGCCAGCTTTGGTTCTATTTATTTGGTCCCAATTTGAGAGCTGCAAGGTCTGAAACAAGGCCAGGGAATTTGCAAACTGAAATACAGCCAGGAAATCTCCAAGAGGCTTCCAGGATTTGGTGTACTCTCAGTTAGATATCCTCACATGAGTGCCAATGGCTAAAGGCCTTGGCATGCTGCGTCGTTCCTGGTACTGATAAGAGCCTCCCCTGCTTTCTTGGACGACTCCTTGAGGGCAGGAGGGGCTGTGGGGGGTCCCGATCAGCAGTGGGGGAAGCTTCATGGCTTTGGGCAGTGCAGTGATGCAGTGGTGTCCCCAGAGGGGTTCGCCCAGTGCCGCTCCTATCATCTCAACACCAGGTGAAGTCTTTCCTCTCCACCCAGGCCTTTGAGCTTTTTCAAGATAAGATACATTTTTTAAATTGGAGGGTTGCTCTGAGTTCTGTTTCTTGCATTTTGTTTCTGCTTATGCTATGCCTTTATGTTCTTTTTTTAAAAAAAGTTTTATTGTTTCAAGATGGTTTATCAACAATACACAACAAATACAGAATATTTATTCATAGTGCACTAAAAAGGAAAACATTAGGCAGTAAATTGAATCTTTTTGCATTTAAACTGTAACTAAAAGTTTCCATATAACAGAGCAACTATTCCCCACCACCCTTAATATTATAAAATGAAGCTGGACCCTATCTGGAAACTTGTCATTTCAAAAGTTAATGAACTGTGGCATTTTTCTCCAAACTTACAATTTTGTGGGGTTTGTTGCCTGCTTGCAAAATCATTTTTTGTGAGAATGGCTACCTCCCATATTTTCCTGGACCATTCCATAGAGCAGGGGGACAAAGATAATCCATGTTTTTCTGCCAAAGATAATCCATGTTTTTCTGCTAAAGTTTGGTGGCAAATGGCTATAGAGCCTGAGCAAGCTAAATTTGGTCTTTTTAAGGCACTGTAGTGATTTCAGGCCAAATTTCAAGGGCAAAACTGCTGATATTCTTTTTGCTGTTGTGTCACCAAATTTAACAGCATGAGGATTGTGGGCTATAGGTGAATCCAGGGGCAGGAAACCAGCCCCCTGGCTGCCTGAAGTTAACTATCCCTTCAGTAGGACTAGATGGTTCTGTTGCTTCCAGTGCCTTGCGATGCATATTCTGCAGCCATTTTTTCCTGGTTTTTAAATCTGAATGTCTTTATTGTAAGCCCTTCTCGGGAAAGCATCAAACAGATATAAGTGAAAAAGTAACATTTTTAAGGAAGTAGTGTGAAAATATATTTACTTTTACATCTACATCAGATCCTCCATGTTCTACATGTTTTACATCTACATCAGATCCTCCTGCTCCATGTAGGAGCGGGGAAGCTTTTCAATCCAGTGAGGTCCAGTCCGAGAAAGGTTCCGGGGAAACATATCCCTCCATGGGGGAAGCCAAAGGCAGAGAGGTGGGGCCACCGTTTGTTTCTTTGTGATTTTAAAGAGGGCTTAGAAGTTAGGACAACCCCTTGCATATTCATTTGCAAATAAGCATGACAGAATCACTCAGAAGCCCTTCTGTACAGCATCACAAATAGCGTGCCTACTCAAGAGGATTAAATAGGAAGACTAGCTACTCAGCAGCTTCTTCCCTCAATCGTGTGCCCTTTCCTTGGCAGGAAGCAGTGTTTTGTTTGGTCCGTCTGTCCCTTTCCATACTGGCTTTGGAACTCTGGGCTTGCTCCTCTCCTGTTGCCGTGTGCACTCCATGCTTTATTTATGGTTTCTTGGGCATTGCCTTGGCTCATAACATAGTCGCCTTGGGTAAGTTTATTAAAGTTATGCAGGGCGCATTCTTATCAGTGCCTGAATGGGAAAATGGGATGTCTTTGTGCCTTGCTTTGCGTTCCATGATGAAAGAAGGGTGGGGTTTCAATGTAAATTGGAAACATTTTACAAAACAAGGTCTAGAAAGTGCCAGTATACATTTGAAGTTTTATTTCTCTTTTTTAATGCAACAGTGTGCAAAATTATTAGATATCTGAAATGAGGGTGTTCATTCCAAAAATCATGCTTAGTGTGGGAATAGCTTAGAATTTTTGGTGAACACAGATAGTATTTGAAAAATTTTTCAAGACATAAAACAGTGAAATAAGTAGTGCACTGATAGTATGTTCAGTTGTTCAAAGTACCTTACAGACAATATTTCCATAAACATGTCATAGAAAGAAGTCCTCTTTAAAACTAACATCGGGTGTCGAGGAGGCAAATTTTTCAAGGGCCGGCTTGCTTGTTTTCCAATATGGTCTTAGTCTCAGTTATACAAATAACCTTACTGTAACATGTCTGCCTAGCACTATATAGCAATGTGTAGAGCATAGTTGCTATATAGTGCTAGGCAGACATTTTACAGTAAGGTTATTTATATAACTCAGACTAAGACCATATTGGAAAACAATCACTGCCTTGTCATGGCGAAGGGGCTTGCATAGCTCAATGAAGCTATGAGCTATGCCGTGCAGGGCCACCCAAGATGGACAGGTCATAGCAGAGAGCTCTGACAAAACGTGATCCACTGGAGAAGGAAATGGCAACCCACTCCAGTATCTTTGCCATGAAAACCCCATGGACAGTACCAAAAGGCAAAAAGACATGACGCCGGAAGATGAGCCCCTCAGGTCGGAAGGTGTCCAATATGCTACTGGGGAAGAGCGGAGGGCTAGTACTAGTAGCACCAGAAATAATGAAGCGACTGGGTCAAAGCTGAAAAGACACTCGGTTGCAGATGTATCTGGTGGTGAAAGGAAAGTCCGATACTGTAAAGAGCTATACTCCATAGGAACCTGGAATGTAAGATCCATGAATCAGGGCAAGCTGGATGTGGTCAAACAAGAGATGACAAGACTGAACATCGACATCTTAGGAATCAGTGAACTAAAATGGACAGGAATGGGTGAATTTAATTCAGATGGCCATCAGGTATACTACTGCGGGCAAGAATCCTTCAGAAGAAATGGAGTAGCCTTCATAGTAAATAAAAGAGTAGGAAAAGCAGTACTGGGGTACAACCTCCAAAATGACAGCATGATCTCAGTTCAAATCCAAGGAAAACCATTCAACTTCACAATAGTCCAAATCTATGCCCCAACCACTGGTGCTGAAGAGGCTGAAGTTGACCAGTTCTATGAAGGCCTACAACACCTTCTAGAAGTAACACCCAAAATTGATGTCCTTATCATCATGGGGGATTGGAATGCTAAAGTAGGAAGCCAAAAGATAACTGGAATAACAGGCAAGTTTGGCCTTGGAGTACAAAATGAAGCAGGGCACAGGCTGGTAGAATTTTGTCAAGAGAATACGATGGTCATAGCAAACACTTTTCCAACAACCCAAGAGACAACTCTACACATGGACATCACCAGACGATCAACACAGAAATCAGATTGACTATGTGCTCTGCAGCCTTAGATGCAGAAGCTCTATACAGTCAGTAAAAACTAGACCAGGAGCTGACTGTGGCTCAGATCATGAGCTTCTGGTTGCAAAATCTAGGCTTAGATTGAAGAAAGTAGGGAAAAGCACTAGGCCACACAGGTATGACCTAAATCATATGCCTGATGAATATACAGTAGAGGTGACAAATAGATTTAAGGAATCAGATCTGATAGAGTGCCTGAAGAACTATGGACGGAGGTTCACAACATTGTACAAGAGGTAGCAACTAAAACCATCCCAAAGAAAAAGAAATGCAAGAAAGCAAAATGGCTGTCTGAGGAAGCTTTACAAATAGCTGAGGAAAGAAGGGAAGCAAAAGGCAAGGGAGAAAGAGAAAGATACACCCAATTGAATGCAGAATTCCAGAGAATAGCTAGAAGAGATAAGAATGCCTTCTTAAATTAACAGTGCAAAGAAATAGAAGAAAACAATAGAATAGGGAGGACCAGATATCTCTTCAAGAAAATTGGAGATATGAAGGGAACATTTCATGCAAAGATGGGCATGATAAAGGACCAAAATGGCAGGGACCTAACAGAGGCAGTAGAGATTAAGAGGTGGCAAGATTACACAGAAGAACTATACAAGAAAGAGCTTAACGTTCCTGATAACCACAATGCGGTGGTCACTGACCTCGAGCCAGACATCCTG
>NW_025336346.1:9998334-10038293 GCF_004798865.1 Varanus komodoensis
ATATCCCTGATGAATATACAGTAGAGGTGACAAAGAGATTTAAGGAATTAGATCTGATAGACAGAGTGCCTGAAGAACTATGGATGGAGGTTCGCAACACTGTACAAGAGGTAGCAATTAAAACCATCCCAAAGAAAAAGAAATGCAAGAAAGCAAAATGGCTGTCTGAGGAAGCTTTACAAATAGCTGAGGAAAGAAGGGAAGCAAAAGGCAAGGGAGAAAGAGAAAGATACACTCAGTTGAATGCAGAATTCCAGAGAATAGCTAGAAGAGATAAGAAGGCCTTCTTAAATGAACAGTGCAAAGAAATAGAAGAAAACAATAGACTAGGGAGGACCAGAGATTTCAAGAAAATTGGAGATACGAAGGGAACATTTCATGCAAAGATGGGCATGATAAAGGACCAAGATGGCAGTGACCTAACAGAGGCAGAAGAGATTAAGAGGTGGCAAGATTACACAGAAGAACTATACAAGAAAGAGCTTAACGTTCCTGATAACCACAATGCGGTGGTCACTGACCTCGAGCCAGACATCCTGGAATGTGAAGTCAAATGGGCCTTAGGAAGTCTGAGCAACAACAAAGCCAGTGGAGGCGACAGTGTTCCAGCTGAGCTATTCAAAAACCTAAAAGTCAATGCAGTAAAAGTGCTACACTCGATATGCCAGCAAATTTGGAAAATGCAACAGTGGCCACAGGATTGGAAAAGGTCAGTTTACATACTGATCCCAAAGAAGGGCAATGCCAAAGAATGTTCAAACTACCGCACCATTGCACTCATTTCACATGCTAGCAAAGTTGTGCTCAAAATCCTACAAGCTAGGCTCCAGCAGTATGTGGACCAAGAACTAAGTACAGGCAGCATTTCAAAGAGGGAGAGGAACTAGAGATCAAATTGCCAACATACGCTGGATCATGGAGAAAGCTAGGGAGTTCCAGAAAAACATCTACTTCTGCTTTAATGACTATGCTAAAGCCTTTGATTGTGTGGATCACAACAAATTGTGGTAAGTTCTTAAAGAGATGGGAGTACCAAACCATCTTACTTGTCTCTTGAGAAACCTATATGTGGGTCAAAAAGCAACAGTGAGAACTGGACACGGAACCACTGATTGGTTCAAAATTGAGAAAGGAGTTTGGCAAGGTTGTATACTGTTGCCCTGCCTGTTTAACTTATATGCAGAACACATCATGAGAAAGGCGGGGCTGGATGAATCACCAGTTGGAATTAAGATTGCTGGGAGAAATATCAACAACCTCAGATATGCAGATGATACCGCTCTCATGGCAGAAAGTGAAGAGGAACTAAAGAGCCTCTTGATGCGGGTGAAGGAGGTGAGCAAAAAAAGTTGGCTTGAAACTCAACATTAAGAAAACTAAGATCATGGCATCTGGTCCTCTCACTTCCTGGCAAATAGATGGGGAAGAAATGGAGGTAGTGACAGATTTTATTTTCTTGGGCTCCAAGATCACTGCAGACGGGGACTGCAGCCAAGAAATTAAGAGACGCTTGCTCCTGGGGAGGAAAGTTATGTTAAATCTAGACAGCATACTAAAAAGCAGAGACATCACCCTGCCAACAAAAGTGCGTATAGTCACGGCTATGGTTTTCCCAGTTGCAATGTATGGCTGTGAAAGCTGGACCTTAAGGAAGGCTGAGCGCCAAAGGATTGAGGCCTTTGAATTGTGGTGCTGGAGGAGACTCCTGCAAGTCCCTTAGACCACAAGGCGATCAAACCGGTCAGTGCTAGAGGAGATCAACCCTGACTGCTCTTTAGAAGGCCAGATACTGAAGATGAAACTCAAATACTTTGGCCACCTAATGAGAAGGAAGGACTCCCTGGAGAAGAGCCTAATGCTGGGAACAATAGATGGCAGAAGAAGAAGGGGACGGCAGAGAATGAGGTGGCTGGATGGAGTCACTGAAGCAGTTGGTATGAGCTTAAGTGGACTCCAGGGGATGGTGGAGGACAGGAAGGCCTGGAGGAATGTTGTCCATGGGGTCGTGATGGGTCGGACACGACTTCACAACTAACAACAACAAGAAGAGCATAGTTGAAAGAAATTATTAGACTGCTATGATGTTAGCTTCCTGCTTTGTCATTTCTCCATGGAAGTTTTCCAAAACAATATAGAAATTTCCTAAAGCTTAATGTTACTAATGCTATGTATTCTGTGATGACACTAATCCCCTTAACTATTGCCAAATCTGAGAGATGTATGTGCAGATGCAGCATCTGTAGTGGTCCTTCTCGAGAGCTTCCAGGATCAAGTTTCCATTGTTATCTCAGAGTGGATATTGTAGAGCTGGGAGAAAGGGGCAGTCAAAATAATGGCAGTGGGTCCATGTCTGAAGCAACTCCCCTGTTGCCACACGGCGTGGTAATGGCCACTCACTTGCTCCAACCTGTGGCGAACCCATGAATGAAAGTTCTCCAAAATGTCCTGTCCAGAACAGCCCCACTGGGCTCTTCTAAGTTCAAGGCCGTGGCTTCCTTTATGGATCTAATCCATCTCATATTTGGTTTTCCTTTTCTTCTTCTGCCTTTAACTTTCCCTAGCATGATTGTCTTCTCCAGGGAGTCTTCCCTTCTCATGATGTGTCTGAAGTATGATGACCACAGTTTTGTACAAGAATGTTCACGAAGGAGAAGGCTTTCTGTGGAAACACCTATGTGGTGTTTCCTGGTCCAGAGGCCATGTGCTGCTGAATAGCCTGGGAACAATAGTAGGAAAAGGTGATTGTCCTCATTTCCTTCCTGTGGGCTTCCCAGGTGGGGTAACAGGATGATATTAGGCTACAAGGCTTTCTGTGTCATGCAGCAGGGATGCTGTTGCAGACTTAGGAGAGCTGCTGCTGCTGCTGCTTTGTGCTGCCTAATCATCTCTGACTTAGGGTGACCTTCTGGATGAGTACCTTTGAAGTGCCCTGCTCAGCTCTTGTAAGCTCAGGGCTGTGACTTTCTTTATGGAATTGATCCTTCTCATGTTGCTTCTTCTGCTTCAAATTTCTCCAATGAGTTTTGCTTTTCATGATAAGTGTGAAACAGCTTCAGGCTTGTCATTTTCACTCTAAGGAAAAGTTCTAGATTTTGATCTAAGACCTACCAGTGTATCTGCAAAGCCCTGCTCCAGATCCATGCTTTGAACACATCGATTTTCTTCCAGTCGGTTTCCTTCACTGTTCAGATTTCACATCCGCACATAGTGATTGGAAATGCAATAGTGTGGATGATCTTGACCTTGATCTCCAGTGAAATGTCCTTCTACTTGATGATCTTTTCTAGTTCCTTCATTGCTACCCTTCCAAGTCTCAGTCTCCTAAACATTTCTTGGCTGCAGTCTCCCTTTGAATTGATGCCTGAGCCAAGATATGCAAATCTTTTCCAATTTGTATTACATTAGCATGTATTACATTACATGTTGTTAACATTAGCATTGTTCTTCTTTAGTCAAGTAATTTGTTTTTGTTTGTTAATGTTCAGCTGCAGTCCTGCTTTTGCTCTTTCTTCTTTCATTAGGACTCATTTCATTCTTGCTGTCTGCCAGTAAGATGGTAGTATCTACATTTCTTAAATTATCGATGCATCCTTTGCCAATTGTCACTCCTTCCACTGGTCCTAATCCAGTTTTTCTTAAGATATGGTCTGCATACAGATTGAAAAAATACACCCTCGTCTGACTGTTTTGCCCATAGGAAACCATTTTTCCTCCTCATTCTGTTATAACAGTAGTTTCTCGTCCACAGTATGGGTTTTGCACTGGGAAGAGCTGAGGCATACCCATTTCTTCAGGACCATCCAAAGCCTCTCTTGATCCACACAGTCAAAGGCTTTGTTGTAGTCTATAAAGCACAGGCTGATCTTCTGAAATTTTCTGGTGTGCTCCAGTACCCAATGCATATTTGCACAATTATCTCAGTGCCTCTTCCCTTTCAGAATTCAGCTTGAATGTCAGGCATCTCTCATTCCATGTAGGCTAAAATTCTTTGTTGCAATAGCCTGCACATCAGTTTGCTTGTATGTGAAATTAGTGCATTGGTCCTACTGTTGCTGTGCTCCTTGCCATCTCCTTCCCCTAGGACTGAAATGTATATTGAAATGTATATTGAACATTGAATGTATATTGAACATTTCTGGTCTGTGGGCCAACTTGTAAATATTCTTCTGTAAACTTCATTACGGGATGCAGGTGGTGCAGTGGTTTAAACCGCTGTACTGCTGGGCTGGTTGATCGAAAGGTCTCCAGTTTGAATCTGCACAACGGGGTGAGCTCTCATTGCTCCATCCCAGCTCCTGCCAACCTTGCAGTTCGAAAGCATGCAAATGCAAGTAGTAGAAAGGTACCACTTCGGTGGGCAGGTAACAGCGTTCCGTGCACCTCAGTGTTTAGTCACGCCGGCCACACGACCACGGAGACTGTCTGTGGACAAACGCTGGCTCCCTCGGCTAGGAAACAGAGATGAGCACCGCCCCCAACAGTCAGACATGACTGGACTTTAATGTCAAGGGGAAACTACCTTTACCTTTAAACTTCATTACAATTAGAGTAGATGGGCCTCATAGATTTGTTGTATTGTCTTGCTTGCATTTTCATTGCTTTAAGTTTGAAGCTGGGGGAAATGAAGCATATAAAACAAATACAGTTGTTCCCCCTCAGCATTTATCTATGCCTTTTGGCCATTAGGTTGTTTTTGCTCTCTTACCATGAGCATCCTATTTGCTAAGCTAAATTTCATACTTTTCTAAAGATCTACCTTGAATGGCCATAGCCTAATTTTTTCAGATTGGAGCCAGGAGTTTTGTGACGGGCATGAAGCAGAGCTGCCACCAAGCTTCCCAACCAGGTGGCAGCTTCATGTGAACATGCCTCTGGAACAGGTTATCCACTTGCTCTGATTCTGGTTCTTTTTACCTCTCCGATTTCTGGGGTGAATTTCCGTAGAGGTATTTTGTTGCATTGTACACAAGAAATAAAAAAGAATCTAATCATCAGTCTCCATCTGTTGCTTACAGAGACTCTTGTAACAATACACATTTGAAAATTGGAAGTCGGTTCATACGATGATTGTGGCATTCAGTATTTGCCTTGTGACAGAGTCTTCTCAGTCAAGGATGGAAACCTGCATACTGTTTGAACTTACAATATAATGTTACTGCATATCCTCAGCCTCACAGACTAGCCACATGTATGTATACATGTGCAACAATTGGTGAAGTCCGGGGGTTGGGGGCATTGATAAGAGGTGTGGTTTGTGCAGAGTGGATTTATGCACTATGCTCTTACTGCTTCTGAAATAAATGAATCCGGAGGAAATTTGCTCAAACACTCATCAAAGATGCAAAGTATAGTTTTATAGTTTTTGCTCTCAACCAGTATATTACAGAAGAGGGCAAAAAATGACTTGGTTAGAATATGGACAGATTTGGGAGAAAAGGAGTAGAAATTAAATAAGAGTGGTTGTATTTACCTGACATCAAATGAAGGGGAACCCAAAGGACACTACTTTCTGGTTTGTTGCAAGTAGTTTAATTCTATTTGTGCTGACTACTATCTGTCCTTTACCCATCTTTTGGTACAAACAGATCCTAGAAAACCCACAAAATACTAGGAAGCATGAGAATTTTTACTAGTGGCAAATCTGGTTTTATAGACAAATGGCTTAGCTCCCACAGCAATAGCATAATGGCTGCAACTGTAAAGAAATCGCACAGCTGATGGTAGTTAGCTATAATAACTATAGCTAATAACTATGACTGTGTCAGAGAGCGAAACAGCTAGGCTTCCCCATTGCAGTCTCCACAATTCAGAATATAATGCAAGTCACTCAAATGATTCTGAGTATTAAGCCTCCTAGGCAATCCTCAACAACAATTTATTACAGTCAGTGTCCAGCTAGTTCTTAATAAACAACTTACAAATAACACCATAGGTTAAAATATTCCGACTATTAAAAGACAAAATAACAATCACGGAATGATACAAATTTGTTTAAAATTACCTGTTACAATTTCTAATTAAAATTCTAAAACATTGCATATGATATCTTTATAGATTTTGCAGGCAGCTGCAAAAAACCTAGCACAACAAGCTGTTAGCTGGGCACTGGTGCCTAAAAGGAGCTTCCTAGCACCCTCTGCATCAGATCTGCCTGGCCATTTTCTAAGCAGATGAGAAGTAAACTTGGTCCATATTTCTTGATAAAACAGACAGTAAAAAAAATAACGTGGTCATTGTCTCAACCTCTCTGGCACCACAACGAAAAACCCTCTCCATCATTGGCGCCTTGTCCTAGGCAAAGACAAAGGTTCTGAACAAAACCCAAACAAATCCGTGCACAGAGAGATATAGTCCAAACTTGACCTCCACACTATATGGGTCAAGGCCTTTCAAATCCAAGAGTTGAGACATAGGTTCAAGAGTAAGTCTTCCATAAACCTGTAAACACACAGATTTCAATGACCACAGCTTTCACTTTTAGTATTTCTTTACTGTGTAGGTCAAGGCATACAAACATCCAAGTGTCAAGCTGACAGGCACACTGGGCTGTTGAAAATAGAAGACACATGATCCATAACAACCAAGAATTTAAGTTCTTTGAGAAGTGCAGCAGTGCATTTCATGGCAAGCTCCTAATGATTCACAGATCAAACAGTTCAGATGAAACATGCTGAAGTCCTGGCGGGAAGGCAGTATTAATGACTAAGCTCCCAACAAAGGCTTCCAACTTTGGCATCAGGAAAATAAGCAGGGATGACGCTGCAGCCACACACCTTCTAGCTGTCCAATTGACCGGGGATCTTAATCCATAAATGAGACCCACACCAAACAGCCTCTTGAGCTGCTGTATCAACCTGTTGTCATGCCCCTGAAAACCCCTGCCCTATCACTGGCTTCTCACCCTATCCCTATCTTAGTTATAGTCATAGCATTCAGAGCTCTCTGTTAGCAGTTGAATGAGGCAGACTCACCTCCCCCTGCTTCTTTCTCTTGAAAAAAATTATGGAGATAAATTCACATTTATTCTGATGTTTCTTTCTTAAAATAAATTTTATTATTTTTTCTAGAAACTAACATTAAAAACATCAATCATTTAAGACATCGGACATACTAGGTCAGCATCTCACTCTTTTTAATAGTCCATAACCATAGTCAAATCTATGCATAGTCCCATTTCTCTAGCCATTAGTAAAAGCAGTTCCAAGTTTGATAGAAATATGTATCCTCCTTCTCCTTCAGAGACAAGGTCAATCTGTCCATTTCTGTGCAGTCCAAAATCTTTTTTTAAGATCAGTTCTTCAGTAGGTGGCTCTTCACTCCTCCAATGTTGGGCAAATACAATCCTTGCCTTTTATTCTGATGTTTCATAGGTTGATTAGGCCCATACCAGTATTCCTTTCCTGTTGCGACTACATGAAAGGTACAGCCAAATGCTTAGGCCCTGGTTTCTCACTACTGAACTGGGCTTCAGACCCTTTCAACCACTTCTGAGCAGTTTCTGACTAGAGACAGTGGGCCCTAACACTCTTGGCTTCCTAGCTTTAGCACTGACTTTAAAAATGAGGTGTTCTTAATCTAGGAAGGAGGGAATGATTGTTGGACTCACTGAGGGTATCTTACAAGACAACCAAGCCATTGTGGCTAATCCCCCAAATGGGTCATTCTGTCATGCACCCCTACCCAGTGTGTCTTCCTTGGCCATTCAGAGTCCCGAGGATGATGATTGGCAGTGGAGGCTGCTTCCTGAACCAAAGTGGATTCTTAACTCCAGATGTCACAGTAATGCCAGTTCTGTAACACACACTTTCTGTGTCCAGAGAACCAGCTTGTCAAAGTTCACATGTAGCCAATATATTGCACATAGAAGAGTTTTCAGTAAGTAGCTCAACTGTAGAAGTTCACCTTGGGCTTCTTATTTAAGCTTTCTTTAGAGGAATACAAATAATGTATGAAATGGTAGCTTACCATGCAGTGTATGAATCTACTTGGTAAGATTATCCTTGGTATTTTCCAAAATCACAAGGAGAAATTTGGAACTGTTCTACTCCGAATGTCTGCTAGGGCACAGTGATGGGAAGGTTTTACATGTGACCAGCTTGCCAATTGGTTATATGCACACTGCTGCTAGTTACCACTTGGCAGATGGTTGTACTGACCAAATACCGGCTTGTCATGTCTGTTCAGCTTAGCTTCCTGGAGCATACTAATCCCAAGCCAAGAGAAATAAATCACCCAGCTGTTTTTAGATATGCGGGAACATGTTAAGAACTGTTGGCTGGCATCGTTACGATTGTATAATTCCTCTTTCTTGAATACCTGTGATTTGCCTGTAATACTTTGTATTCCTATTGTTTAGCTCATCCCTTCTCTACTGATGTGTGATTTCTTTTAGATTTTGTTAGAGTTTTATTGGATTATTCTACTTTTTCAAATGATTAGAATTTATTTGGTGGGTCTCATACATATAAATATGCACTAAACCACCCTACTTATATAAGGTTTCTTCCAGGCATAGCTGAGTGGCTTCCACGTAGTAATGAACTGCAAAACAAACAAACAAACAAACAAACAAAAAGCAACTTTACCTTTTGAGGGAACAAGCTATATTTCGGTGTATGAGCACAATCCAATTATTGAATGAATCTCATGAAAATGAATGAACAGCAGTCTTTTTGTAGGGTGGGTTGTGGCCTTCAGCTGAATTTCAGCCTGAGCTTAGCTTGCCATGACCAGATTTTGGGGAGAAGGAAAGGTAAAGGGAAGGGAAGAACTGGGTGTGGGGGCAGGATCTGGGTGCATGGATATGGTAAAATTAATAAAAATTAAGGAGTAGGACCAGTGTTGCTATATCCTGAGCCTGAAAATGCCAAGACAATTCTTGTGAGACCTTCACTTATTTCTTGGGAAGGTTACACAGGCAAAAAGATCCTAAAGCTCAGGGAGTGCAGCATGTTTTTAATCTACCCAACATGGATGGCATGAAACTCTTTTTCCACAGGAGTAATGAAGAGAATATCCTTGCCAGGAAATGGGCCAGCATATGGCTCCCTTGAGAATGCTGCAAGCCAGAATGACACAAATGAGTGATATCTGAAACTTCTGAGTGATATTTGAGCCTTGCAATCCAAAAGTGAAAACTGAAATTAAATGAGATGGAGGACAGAAGCATCAATTGCTTGGCAAGATACCTTTATGGACATGCCATACAGTAGGGAGATACTTCTGCTTGTTATCAATCACACCGCAGAAATAATCTGCATTACAGTTTAGTATTGACATTTATGAGCATTTTTACAGCCATTGGAGAATAGCTAAACACTTTTCCTATCACTGCAGATTTTCCTACCCCTATCAAAACAGCAGCCTTTCACAAAGATGGATTAATAACAGGAAGCTTTTATAGTTGCATCATCTGAAGGTGTTTTCTTCCAAACACTGATTGTTTTTATTTAAGATACTAATTACAGGAAAGTGAGGAGACAGTTCTATATCCACAGGTTGGGGACTACAGCCAAAAGTGATGCCATTGCTGGCTTGTGGTTGGTAGCTGTCCAAGTCTTTCAACACAGACCCTTCCTTTTCCCCTCCCCTTTTTCTGTTTGCACCTGATCTGCTCTTTTATGCACTTTTTTTTTAATTGGAGGCAAACCCCCTCTGCTACACAAATGTATGCATTTGTAACAATAATAAATACAGATGCAATTTCATTCATGTGCTCATGTCTTCTCACGATAGGGAACGGTCAATCCAAAGGTGAGTTACCTGAATTGCTTGATTTTACAAATGTTTTCAAAAGGAAGGAGGGAATATGGGCTGTTGAGGTTGCCCTAACCTTCAAGAGAATCATTTGCTGGCACACTCACCTGTATTTTGTGGGGTGTGACTTTCTGTCTCCTGCTCAGTTTTGCTCTCTTCCTATCATAGAGTCATAGAATTGTAGAGTTGAAAGGGGCCAGAGGCTGTCAGGTCCAACCCCCAGCTCAGTGCAGGACTCAACAGTTAAAGCATCACTCTCAGATGGCTGTCCAGTTGCATCTTAAATGCCTCTCGTGTGGAAAGCCTGCACCCGCACCATCACAGGGTAATTGTTTCCATCCTCATACTGCTCCACTATTCCTAATGTTCAGCTGAAAGCTGGCTTCCTGTAATTTGAGCCTGTTGTTCCATGTCCTGCACTCTGGGATGATCAAGAAGAGATTCTGTCCTCCCCCTTTGTGACAGCCTTTCAACTACTTGTTGAATGCTATCATATTTCACCTCAGTCCTCTCTTCTCAAGGCTAAACATGCTCAGTGCTTTCAATCTGTCCCCTTAGGGCTTCATTTCCAGTCCCTGGATCATCCTTGTTCCCTTCCTCTGAACCGTTTCCAGCTTGTCTTCATTTTCCTTAAATGGTGGTGCCCAGAACTAGACACAGTACTCCAGATGCCCAAGCAGTGCTGACTTAAGTGGAACTAGTACTTCACCGGATCTGGAAATGATACTTATATTAATGTAGCCTAAAATAGCATTTGCCCTCTTTGCAGCCACATCTCATTGTTGACTCATATTCAGCCTGTGTTCTAAAGCAATTCTAAGGTCCTTCTCACTTGCAGTATTGTTGAGGCAAGGATTTCCTTTCCTGTAACAATGCATTTGGTTTCTTTTTCCTAGCTGCAGAACATGTCATTTGTCCCCACTGCATTTCAGTTTGTTGTTTTCAGCCTAGTGCTCCAGCCTATCAATATCGCCTTTAATCTTATTTCTCCCTCCCAGGGTATTAGCTGTCTCACCAGTTTTGTGTCATCTGCAAATCTGATAATTGTTTCCTGTACTTCTTCATCCAAGTTATTAACAAAAACATTGAAGAGCTCTGGGTTCAGGACTGAACCCTGTGGTGCCCTCTTCCCACTTTGAGAATGTGGCATCGATGAGCACTCTTTGAGTCCAGCTCTGTAAGCCAACTGTGGATCCATCTGCTCGTTGTTCCATCTAGCCCACTTTTTGCTAATTTCCTAACCAGGAGATCATGGGGCACTTCGTCACAAGCTTTGCTAAAGTCAAGATCAGCTATGTTCACAGCATTCCATAGTCCATCAGGGAGGTTACTCAGTCAAAAAAGTATATATTTATTCACATATTTTTATTTATTTATTTAAAACATTTCTATGCCGCCCCCATCGCAACAAAGCCTCGGGGTGGCTCACAACATTATATGCCACCTCTAACTGCCTTAGGCAGCTCACACAATAATACATCATAAAACAGTTAAAAGAATAAAAACTTAAAACATAAAATAGTACCATATAATAGAACCAGTAAGGTCCATCAGCACTCACAAAAGGCTTAGATATTAAAGATTTCTTCAAAAGGTAAATCTTTGCCCGGCACCAAAAAGAAAACAAAAATGGCACCAGGTGAATTTCCCTAGGGAGGGAGTTCCAGAGATGGGGGTGGCAGTAGGAAAGGCCCTTTGCCTATTTGCCACCCCTCTTACTTCCCTGAGGGATGGCTCTCACAGAAGGGCCTCCTGGGCTGATCTTCAGGGGCTGGTACGTATGAGATGAGATTAAATTAGTCTGTCAGGATTTGTTCTTGAGGAATCTATGTTGGCCTCTACTAATTGTAGCATTGCTTTCAAATTGTTTTGCAGACTGTCTGCTTTATAATCTGCTTCAGAATCTTCCCAGGGATTGATATCAGACTGACTCATCTATAGTTCCCAGGTTGTTCTCTCTCTCTCTCTCTCTCTTGAAGATAGGAACCACATTAGCACTTCTCCTGCCCTCAATGATTTCTCATAGGCAGCAGTTCTGAGAGTTCTTCCACCAGCTCCTTTATGACTCTAGGATGGCAAAGGATGGTGTTCGTCGGGCCCTGGAGATTTGAACTCATTCAAGCCAGTGATGCTTGACCATTTGCTTATCCATCTTGAGCTGCCATTCTGCTCCTTCATCAGGAAGGTCATAGATTTCTTTTGCAATAAGACTGAACCAAAGTAGGAATTGAGTACTTTTGCCTTTTATCATCTGTTATGTTGCCAACTACATTGAGAAATTGGATCCCCATTTCTTTCCTCTGGTTTGGACATATCTGGAAAGGCTTTTTGTTGCTTTTAGTATCCCTTGCTTAGCCTCAGTTCATTCCCAACTTTAGCCTTCATAATGCCATTTCTGCAATTCTGTTCTACTGGCTATATTCTTCCTTTGTAGCCCGGCCTTCCTTCCGCCTCCTATACAAGTTGTTTGGTTTTTGGGGGGTTTTGGGGGGGGGTTTGGTTTTGTTTTCAGATTATCTCTAAGCTTTTTGTGAAGCTACATGGGCTCCTACTACCGCTTTTCCCTGTTGGGATTGTGTGTAACTGTGCCTTTAGGATTTCCTTTTCTAAAAAATATCCACCTATCTTGGGCTCCTTCTCTCATTAGAGTTACTTGCTATGGGGCTTTACTTATCCTTGTCCTGAGTTTATTAAAATGGGCTTTCCTAAAATCCAGGATATATGTTTGGCTGCATTTGGCTTTTGCTTTCTTTAAGAATCAAGAATTCAAGTATGGCATATCATTTTCTCCAGCTTTTTTCCTACATATTTGAAGGCTATAATTGGGTACTGTTAGAGCTGTTCGCTCGGTTCTGGTACATAAGCCTTTGTCTGTTGCTACACCCAGGTGTACTTCTCGCTCTTCTGCAGGATTAACTTTAAAGCTCTCCTGATAAACTTCCTCATGCTGTGGCCAAACACACATTTTCCAGTCCTTGTAACATACAATCCATCCTCTGCCAGCAGTCCATCTTCCAGGAAGTAACAGATCTTCCATTGTCCCAGAATGCAAATCTCTCAGCACCACCTTCATAGTCAGGCATTCACTTGGATAGTATTTCTTTCCCTATTTCTCAAGAACTGGAAGGATTAAAAACTGAGCCCCAAAGTTCTTGACTTTCCTCCCTAAAGCTTCAAAGTCTGCTGTGATTTCTTCAAAGCTCCACTTGGCAGTGTCATTTGTTCCCACATGTATAAGAAGGAAGGGATACGTTGTCAGTGGGCTGTATGAGCCTTGGGAGTCTTTCTGTAATCTCACTAACCTGCTCTCCAGGGAGCCAGCATACCTGCCGAGTTCACAGGTCTTCCTGACATACGTGTGTTTCCATCCCATGCAACAGGGCATCTCCCACAACTAACGCTCTTCCCTCCTTGTTCTTGCAAGCCAGTCCTTGGCTGACCTTTGGCCTCTTGTTCAGGGTTGCATGGGATGACTTGTAGTTCTTCCATGCCAGGCTGCCCTCTAATCTCATTCTTGAGTAACTGAAAGTGGTTCAATAGTTCCACTGCTTCTGCTGGCGCAGAGTGTCTGCTGTTTCTTCTAGTTCTCCTGCACCTAACTGTCATCCTTTTCCAGGGAGTTTCCTCCTCATTTTCCCTTCCCTCAGAGTTTTCTTCTTCTCTGCCTCAGCTTGCTGTTGCACTTCTAGCTTCTGTATTACTCTTAGCTGTGGCAGTTTCATCACTCTGTCCATAAACTCTTCATCATCCTTTATTACCTTGTGGGTGGACAGTTGCTGTTGTAGTTGTTGTTGTTAGTCGCGAAGTCGTGTCCAACCCATCGCGACCCCATGGGCAACATTCCTCCAGACCTTTTTTTTTCTAACAGGGCTACTAGCTTGCACGTGTGGCACATGTAGGCCATGTTGCCTTCAGGTAAGAAAACAAAGATAGTAAAGATGTTTTAGGTCACAACCACTGGGGGTTCTTCTCAGTGCATTCTTCTTACTGTCTTTTGATTCTACCTTGCTGGGCCTGTTGTGACAACCAGTGCTTTCATGTAATTTAATTCAGTCTATGGTATCTCCTAATATTTTATAGCACCCGCAAACTATAATATATTTAATCATTGCTTAGAAAGCAATAGTCTTTTCTGTCCACCCACACAGGATAGACGGAATAAGTAACAGCCCCGTCATCAAATCATTAGTTCAAATAGCGTAGGAGGGAACAAACACATCTGATTTTAACAAATCTAGTATAAATCTGCAATCATTGACTGCTTTATCCTTTAGGTATTCACTTGGCTTTGATTCTTCCATCTTCTGCATGATGAGAGCCATGTTCAAGAAGGCACTTCCTAAAATATCTGCTATATTCAAAACGGGAAGAGAGGAAGACATGGAAACACAATTACTCATTTTTCCAAAAGCCTTACTTTGCACTTCTTCCCATTTGTGGTATTGGTGTATCTTAGGCATGACTGATGGAAATTTGATTATGTGCAATATTAATTTATTTATTACATTTATATACCTCCCCAATAGTCCAAAGAGCTCACTGAGCAGGCTACACGCTCTCTGAACTGCTAAAAATTTGATTTCTTACTGATGTGACAAACTGATGACAATAATTTAGAAACTGCTGAAAGATTCTAGACACTTGATTGCATGGTGGAGGATTGTTCACATTGGAAAGTTTCATTTCCTGATGAACCTTGAAATAGTGAAATATCATTATTCACAGCTTTTCCAGCAGGGAATCTTGATGCGTGCTTATTTTATGCAGTAAGTACATTCAGTATTCTGTTTGTACAGTCCTTTCACTCTGCTGATAGAGTGCATTGTCTTATTCACTTTCTGGCACATATTTTCTTCTATTGGGCATGGCAAAGCAGTATGATAATATGGAGACTATTCATAGTCAATCTATATCCTTTTGTTACTTAAATGATATATGCCTTGAAGAATTATCCTAATGATTATTTTAATTTTATAGATTAGATTTGAAATGACAGAAGATAACTATAGTTATCCCATATTAGATTAATTCTGAAAAACCCATTTTCAAAAGCAAAAAAAAAAATGCTTATTAGTCATCTGGTAATCTCAGTTCAGTGCTTTTTTTAGGTTTTATTTCTTCAAGCACCTTGTTATGAGGACTAGTAATCCTGTTAATGGAAATCTTGGATGGTTTCAATGGCACAGCTTGAGAGCATCAGATGTTTATATTCTGTACTATTAGCAACAGTTTTTAAAGTTGCTAATGCTTTATAAAGGATACAGTAAGGATCGACTTCAGTGACAGGTAGTTAAGTTCAGTAATGCATGTTTAGCTTGCCATGTGATGGTTTTGTGGGACTTAAGCACTAATACATGTGTGAGAACATCACATTCTACAATAGAGGTAGGCTTAAGAGAATTGTAGTATACTGTTGTTTCCTATCATGGGAGAACAGATCCGAATGATCTGAAGAGAGATGAAGTGGAGTAAGCACAACTTTCTGTTGCATTTGATTTCATTATTTCAACTCTTTACAAATGGAAAGTACTAAACTGTTTCTACCTTTTTGTGATGTTTTAACTTCTCTGCTACAAGTTTATAAATGGGAAACTGTGATATAAGTGTTCTGAGGAGCTGCGTTATATTGTGTTAATATATTTTAAGTTGATTTTGTAGGTTTCCTTCATTTGGCTTTTTTAGGGCCTCCTGTCAGCATATTAAGGCTCTTGACCTGCCAGGCAGCTGGTACTTTCATCCCTCCAGCACTCTGGCTTTTGAAAAACATATTCGCTATCTATGTGTTTGTCTTTTATCCACTAGTCTTATTGTTCTAAATGTTTCTGATTGTAGGTTAACATAAAGGTGTAGGACATAAGAATAGTTCCAGCTTCTGCTTTGGTGCACATTTGCATAGACCTCACTTGGTTGCTCAACCCCTGAGCCGTTTCCTTGAACAGGATCCATTGAAAAGTGCTGCGTTGTGAGGTGCTAGTAAAGTTTTGGCAGTGGTTTTTGATTGGAGATGGCTGATTCAGATACACAAGCTGTCAGTGATTAGTTTGCATACATGAACAGGCTCTAAATTTTCTAACCTATCTTAAGGGCACAAGTGATTTCGATGAGCTGTGTTCGTACTAGGCAGTTTTAAAGAGCCCAGGCGATTTTTTCCCGAATTTCTAAATGCAGCCTGACTTTCTCTGGGAACTGCCTGCTTTTATTATCCTTTCTTGCTGTGGGGTGATGTGAGGCTCAGCGCTGCCAGAGAAGGGGGTGCAGTGCAGTGCAATGCAAAAGCCAGAGGTGAGTTTGCCGTGTACTCCTGCTATGCTGCTACAGAGACTCTTCAGAGCAAATGCTGAGAGCTCTAGAAATAATTGTTGAAACCCATTTGCAGACGGCCCTGGCTGGGACTCTGAAGTAAGGAGCTGTTCAGTCTGGAGATTAGCCTCCCAAGAGCAACTGGAAGGCCCTCCCTGACCTAGAGCTGCATCTCATGTTGTAGTAAAGGTCAAATGCCCAGAAAAGGTGGGGGCAGCTTAATGACTGAAGGGAACACCCCCCCCCCACCTCCAGATACATGTCCAAAAAAACATTCTGGGCTATGAACTTACATCCAGGTGTAAGGATGTCTCTAAGAAAATGCATTGTTTCTTCGTATACATGCAACAAGGCATAGCTTAGGTGTTAGAGCAAGAGAGACATAGAGGTGTATACGTGAAACTTTATATCCATGCTTCAGTGGTTGAAGGCAGAATACTAGGCCCAATGGGAAAGAAAGACCTGGAAAGGTTCAAATCATGTTTGAAATTGCAGTTGTTAGAAACTTAGGGAATTTAGGTATGGCCCGGTGCCAATATTCTCTAGCTCTGAGAAGTAACATAACTCAAGGAATGAAAGTTCATTTCTCTGGGGGTAAACCCGGAAGCATAATGGGGCAGCAGTAATACCAGAGACTCCTAAGCATAACCATTTAAGCTTTTAAGGGATTACTGCTTCAACGTAAGGGAAAAATGACTACCCCCGAGTTTGACATTATTCCATATTCCCCTTTTTTCTCATTGTGTTTGAGTAACCGAAACATATTTTAGACTCCCAAGTCCTTGATTAATATGCTAAAGATGCTCTGTGCAAGAAGGCAATGTGTAATTTTATACACACATGCTGTAGCTGACTCTTTTGTTCTTTATATGGTTTCAGGCAGCCCTGCACCCTCTGGGGCAGCTTTCAGGGGGGTGTAGAGGAAGTGTGGAGAAGGAGACCATCAGCAGCTTCCCCCCCCTCTCCTCCCTACCCCCATGGACAAGTGGAAATTTCTTCTATTCACAGAGGAGGACTTTGGCTCTAACCCTAAATTTTGTATCCATGTGTTTTATGCTTGCTTTATTTGCAAATAATGATTTTCAAAATACTGCTGGTGTTTGGGAGGCAGCATTGTCTTTGAATTTGGCATATTTGTAACCAAAATCTGGCCTAAACTGTTATGCATTCTGTGCTGTTCTTCCAACAACATTATAACAACGTATCTGATGACAATGGCAACTGGGAAAGAGCGCTTCAGTCCCAAGTTTGTAAGTTAACATCTGTATGCATCATGTTATACAGAGACAGCTGTGAGAAATTGCACATCTGGTTAGGCTGTTAAACAGTTTCTTGGAATACCTAACTCTCCAAGAGTCAAATTAATTTGCTTTGCAGTATATATCAACATAGCATTAAGAAAAGCATGCTTGAAATGTATGCCTCAGACTTTTTTAAATATGTGAACATTTGTTAGTCATAGCCCATATAAAAGGCTCAAATGAACCCTCACACAATTCAGTTAAATGGTGTCCTGTAGCAATTTTCAATTGGATATTTCATCCATGGTCCCTTGGGTTTTGTTTTAATTTTTAATCCAGCAGTATTCAGAGATGGAAAAGGTACAGGATTTCCCCAGGCACTGAAGCCATGTGATGAAGACTTCCTCTCTGCCATCTAGAGTTTAAGAAACGGAATAATCAAGTCTGTTACCAGAGTTTAGGGCATGAAATAATCAAGTCAAGCTGTGACAACCCAGGTTCAGACTAGATATCAAGAAAAGTTTCTTCACTGTCAGAGCAATATGACAGTGGAACCAGCTGCCTAGAGAGGTGGTGGGCTCTCCCACACTGGAGATATTCAAGAAGGAACTTGACAGCCATCTGAGTGGGATGGTGTAAACTGGTGTCCTACAACAGCAGGTGTTTGGACCCGATGGCCTTCTTGACTCCTTGCAACTCTTCTATGATTCTGTGATCTAGGAAGATTGACCATGCTATTAAATTCAGTTCTGAATGAGGAATAGTTACTTCCATATTGAGGACCAGCTCAAACACTAGCTAGTTTGCCAGTATAGCACAGGATCATTGTTCCAAGTGTAGTTCTTATTAGCACACAGTGTACCAGAGAGCTCTCCCATTTGATCTCCATAGCCTACTGTTGTTATTCAGCACCCAAGCTTCCTATGCTCACATGGCATCTGATTTGCCTGCCTTGCTGTTTCTATCGTGCCATCTATATTTTTCCAATTATCATGCTTTCCGATCATTATTTTAGGCTTCTTAGAACTAGTGTACTCATCCATGGAGAAATAGAACATAAGTGATTATTTATTTATTGTTAGATTTATATCCCACCCTTTTCTTTTTTAAAGAACTAAAAGTGGCTTACATCAGTCTCCTCCTCCTCCTCTCAATCTTATCCCCACAACAACAACCCTGTAAAGAAGGTTGGGCTCAGAGTCTGTGACTGACCCAAAGCCACCCAGCTGGTCACATGGCTGAGCGAGCACTAGAACCCAGATCACCTGAGTACCAGACCCACATCCTTAATCACAACACCACACTGACTTCAGAATAAAAAAAACCCTAAAGGATGTAACGTCATCTTTGGCTGTGCATAGTTAGAAAAATGCTGTGGGTACAGACTGTGCTCAGATTTCCCAGTGCCAAATTAAAAAAGGGGCAGCTGCTTAGGCACAATTAAGCATTGTGTTGTGCAGAAAGAACCAGAGACAAATATAGTCCAAGATACTTCTGACACAATTAGACTGATCCATTATAAAGTACCTTGGAGTCACCTCAGTTTGTAGATGGAGAGATCCTTAAAAATGGGAATTCTCCTTAGACTTTCCAATTAGATGATTACCTTTGTCTTGATCTTTGGTGTACTGAAATCTTTAGTCTTTTTGCTGAACTATGGCCACCTTTGACCACAAACTGACAGCACACATATAGCTCCCCCGCAAGGCACCAAAACAGCATCTAGGGAGCTGAGAGGTAATGCTGCAATATGCATGGAACCTGGCTTTGGAAGCAGTGAGGATGTTATCAGGGAGTAAAAACTTCCTTTTCTCTTTGGGAGAAGTGGTTCAGCAGAAAATGGAGGAACTGTGGACTTGCATGGGAGTAGAGCATGGAATTGGAAAGAGTCACAAGGAACAGCAGGAGAAACAATCAAATCCTAGCTATTTTTAGAGCCAAGACCCACAAGCGTGAGGATGCAAAAGCACCAAGAAAGAGAGAAAGACAGTCAGAAAGAAAGCCCAACTGGTGTATGAACATGAGGTCAATTATAGGGCTCAGGACAAAGAGTACGAGGACTTGACAGTTGAGAAGCAGGATGCAGGTTGAGTTGAAACAACGAGAACAATTTGACTCTGTGGTAGAGGGTGCAGACCCTCATGTTTAGAGCCTCATCTGGCCCATCTGGGGATTCTGTTCAGCCTTCTAAGTTCTCCTACAGGCCATACCTCCTTCCCCTTTCCCTGTGCCGCTGCTCATGTTGTGGTTTCCTACCATTTGTGCAGCATCTCCCCATAGGACTTCTTCTAGTGCTCCTCCCTTGCGAAGGAGGTGAGCCAAGCACAGAGGAAGCCAGCGGGCATTTGCGGATGCCCCCAGACTTTTTGCACGGAGATGATCAAGCACAGTCCATGCAAGGGCAGCATGCGCAGGCACGAGCATTCTGCGCAAAGCCAGCTAGCTTCTTGTGTCATGTGCAGCACATAGGTGAAATCACACATGTGAATGGAGGACTCCGTTTGTACAGTGAGCGCATGGAACACCATTATATGCAGTGGGGCTCAGTTCCTGGAGAGCACTCTGCAAACACTGCAACACTCTCACCAGGAACTCAGAGCTGCCACTCTCTGGCTCAGAGTCCGGGAAACAAAAACCAGGGAACCCTATGGATTGTCCACCCCAAATGGATTCCTTGCACATTCCTAGTAAGAGTATTAAGCTACAATAGGTCGGTATGTTTGACTCTGCGCCATTTGCCTTGGACCCCACTGGGCACTGGAATGAAATGTGGTTCCGGGCCACCCCCTGTATCCAGCTCGTCAGTCCATAGGCAGCATGCAGTGTTCAAAGCAAAACTATGATTAGATTCCCTGTGGGTTTGTTGGCTGGATGGTGCAATGGCAATTGGACACGCGTTTGCACGTTTCTGTAGTTCCAGTGAGCACCTAATCTAATAAGTAGTAGATGTTCATTGTACACCGGCTCTTGTCCCCTGTGGCCATCCAGAGCCTTGTAGCAGCTGCAACCGAAGTGGATTCTTGAGCCAAGTTTTCAGGGCATTGCCCACGAAATAGCGCACAATGCAAGTGTCCAGAGAAACAGCAGATCTCGGTGCCTCTGCAGCAATATCTAATGGCATTACTATTTTTACTCTCCTTCCTTTAAGATGCTGAGGGCAGGTTACATGTGGTTCCTCCACAGGAACCCATCCAGGCCACTTAGAGAGCCAGATCTGCATTGCTTCATCAATAGAACTGATGTGTGCAAGAAATGCTGCTGTTAATATTGATTCCCCTACTTCCTTCTTTAGAAGATTTCCAGTAAAGAGTTTTGAGGGAAGTGTCTACTTTTATATGAAGCTTAAAACCTGCTTTTGTTCTCAAAAGTTACTGTATTTAGCTGTCTCTTCATTTTTCTCCACACTGCACATGCTGCTTGGAAGTTTAATTTGGGCTAGCTCCTTGTTCTACACAATGTATCTCTGGTATTAGATGATTCAGGATTTTGGACTCCTTGAATAATTTCCTATATATTACCATTAGCTAAAAACAATTCGTATGCCTCATGGTAGTGTGCCTGAAATATGTCATAGGGGTGTATGTCTGTTATGCTGAACGTTTGCCAGTGAATGGTTGCAGTTAAGTGTGATTCCACATTGTTTCCTGGCTTTAGCAGTGCAAGGCCTTGCTGAGCTGTTAGTTATTCCTGAAGGGGTGGGCAAGGAAAGGGCATGGGTTTTTGAAGAGTAGTACATGTCACTCGTTCTATTTAAATGAACAACCACAAGAAAGAGGATTAAACCTTATTGAAGCTTCTTGTATTGAAGCCAAAAGCAGGAATGTGTTTTGCTTAAACTGAAGTAAGGTATGCCATAATGTAATGAGTCACTGATTGGGATGGCTTCATTCAGAGATTAACTGAGATAATGCTTGCTATATACAGCTAGTCTGGGGAAATTGCATTGGTGCAGGGGATACTGCTGGATTTCACAAATGGATATGATTAAATTCACATTAGTAGTTCCTTTAGTGTTTGTCCCTGAAGAGTTGAGTATAGGAACACGCAGAGAGATAGCATACAGGGGCTTTCATGGTTCCCTTTTAGCGTAAGCAAAATATTTTGGTATCGCACATAACTTTAAGTTACGAGGCTGAAATTTGTTGATTGGTAAATCTTTTAACAGCTGCATGGTATGTTCTGTGGTGCAAATGTTCTACTTGGTGGGTCTATTCTGGAATATCCAAAAAGAAATAATACAGTTTCTTCTTGGTGTTTGCTTTTTGCAGGTCCTTGAGCAGTATGAAAGAGAAGGCTTTAAATTCCTGGCAAAGGTTTTTAATTCCTCCCATTCCTTCTTAGAAGATCTCACAGGCCTCACTCTGCTGCATCAGGAGACCCAGGCTGCTGAGGTAAGGCGCTTCACACAGTGAGCCTTAAACACACGATGGCACTGCCATCCAGCTTTGTCGACTGAGGAAGAGGTCGGGTGGGGATGGGCTTAGAAAGAAGTGCTGAACTAACTAACTAACTCTCTCTCTCTCTCTCTCTCTCTCTCTCTCTCTCTCTCTCTCTCTCTCTCCCACACACACACAAACACACCTTGAGCAAATCAGAATGTGTGTAATAATTTGATGTTTTTCTTCCGTGATATTGGAGTACACGAAACTAAAAAGAGAGAGTTTTGTGATAGCTGTGATTTTAGAAAATAATAGCAGACCAGGTCCTGCTTGTGTAGAGGAGAAGTTTGTAAACAACAGATTAACTAAAGATTTTTCTGCTGTTAGTGTATTACAGTCAACATGAGCTAATATTTCATTATTTGAATTAAATTGACTTGCAAGTCATTACATTGATGCATTTTTCATAGAATTGTTTTCTCTCCTGATTTTCCCAAATTAGGATATTATATTATATTATTTACATAGTATATTATGTTTTGCAGAGAAAAAATACTTTTTCTTACTTAAAACAGAAACTGCTGAGAACAACAGCCCAGGGCTAATACAGTTAATCAAACTATTACACAGGCATACTGGCATTACAATTATGCATCTTTTTATCTTGTGCAATCAGCATACATTGTTATGCAGATCTCAGAGAACAGATGCAAGGTGGATACATCATTGCCTTTTAAATAGGCCAGTACCCATGGGAGAATGCACTTTTTATTCATCCCTAACTCAGGAGCTCTGTGTGCGCGCCCGTGCGCATGGGGATGCCCACCTGATGCCAGGTGTGAGATTTAAGAAGCAACTGCTGCTGTTGTCCACTGAGTGCTTCTTTACAGAATCAAGGTCTTGTCTTAGTTTGATTGTCCTTACATAACTTTCTCTGTCTGCATGAGCAAGGAATTTCAAAGCATTTAGTCATATGCCTTCGCAGACTGACTTAGGTCATTCATGGGTCAGATGTATATTTCTGTGGCATGCTACGAAGCGTTGTTCTGTCAAGGCCTGCTAGTCTGCATTGTTGGTGGACCATGTCATTTTCTTGCCTTACTGCCACCTAGCAAGCAGCTGCTCCTAACCTTCTGTCCTGCCCCAAGTATTTTGGACCACAATTCTCCTAATTCTTGTCTATTCTTTGTGCTCGCTGGGGTTGTAGTCCAAACCATCCGCAGTCTATCAGACTGGGGTCGGCTGATACGTGAGAACACGTATATGGTCTGCACTGAAGCACAGGTGCTGCATTCATTCCCAGTGTCTGTGATCTAGTCTGATGAGCTGTGATCATGCATGTGCAATGGAGACTCATGCCCATAGTCCATGTTGGTCATTTCTCCTTGTCGCCCTGTGTGCTTCTCCGCTGTGTCCCCCGCTGGTCTACCCATGCTGACCAGCCTCTCCTCACAACCTCCCCGGGCAGGAAGGAGCCCCGCTTTGCTTCAGTGTCAAGTTGGCAGGCAGTGTCAAGGGCAAGCAAGCAGACAAGCCCCATGCTCTGCTTTCATTTCCCTGAAAGGGCTTCTAGGCCCTGTACTAGGTTTTATCATCATTCCTGTGCTTGTGCAAGCAGAGCAGCAGCTTTGGATTTAATTTCCTGTAGGGCACTGGCAGAAGTTGAAAATCAGCCCTTCAGTGAGTGGTGCACACCTTACACACACAGAAGAGCATCCAAACTGGTTTTCTTTTCTAATAAACATCTGTAGTTTTTATCCTGCATCCTAATATAGAAGTATTGTGTGGATATTCTAATGGGTACGTTGGAAGGATTTCTTTTATTGCAGCTAGTATAAATACTGTGGCTGTTTTTCAGCCAGAAGATGCTTGTCAGTTTTCCTTAATGAGTAACTGTTCAGCTCCAAGAGATTCTTCAGAGTCATTACAGAAGATGTATCATACATAAAGCCACGTAATACTGCGTGGGATTTGAAGTCAGTCTAGCACTATCTTAAAAATGCCAACATGAGAAAATCTTAAGCGTTCAAGTACTTTCACAAGGACAGCTTGTATTACATCATGAGTAACCGATGGGGAGTTTGCTTAACTTAGGGTGCAGTGATGGGTCTTGAGCTGCCTTGCGGACAAGTACCAAAAACGTACTTGAGGGTTGGGCAGTCTCTTTTCCTGGAAGAAACACTGACTTGGCCTAGGTTAGTGGAGATGTTGTTAACTGGAAGGTTAGTCATAGGAATTCTCTGCCACCTCCCTCATCAGTCCAGGGCATTACATCCAAATGTGAATGAACAGAATTTTTATTTTACAGGTAAAAATAAAACCTTATTTTATGCCACCTTTATCCCTTGCTTTTTCAGGATAATTATTGATGATGAGATTGACTGATAGACTAATGTGCAAAAAGCTTTCTTTGTGGAGTATGGATAGATGGAACGGTGGAACAAAATGGCTTTGGTGGGGATGGCAAAAAAATGGCTTTTTTTTAGTGTTGCAGAGTTGGAATTTTTGAGAGATGTCAATATTTGTCACCGCTGTTAGAGGACGTCGAATGTGTACAGGAGAGACCAGTCTGTGGTGCTTAAAGGGAGCATGAGGGAGGTCACGGCATGCATACACAGGGTTGCAGTGGCTGTGGGGACCCATTGATGTGCGCCTTGTGATGGCCGCTTATGGGATTCCTGCTGCTAGAACGGAGTACAAAGCAGGCTGGGAAGAGCAGCTGGTCTGTTGTGGTCGGTGGCAGCACCTTGCTTGATGCAGCAGGAAAAGTTTTCCCGTGCCTGGATACAGCACCCTCTTTACAACAGCCTTCCTGAAACAGGTACCCTCCAGATGTTTTGGGCTACAGCTCTTGCATGCCTGCTGATTGACTATGCTGGTTGGGGCCGATGGGAGTTGAAGTCCAGAACATCTGGAAAGTGTGAACTTGGGGAAAGCTGCCCTACAGCATAATTTCCAGTCTTCCTGTGAGTGTTGCTGTTCCAGAAGGTCAGCGACCTGGTGGTGCTCAGAGCGCAGGGCCAGAGTTTTTCCCCAGGGCCCAGGGCAGGCGACAGCAGCCGCCCGAAGATGCCAGATGCCAACGCCAGCCCGGAGGAGCTGTTGCTGCGTGTCTTTCAGCTTTATTATTAGACATTGCATGTGGCCTTGCATCGTCCAGTGTAAATTTCATTTCTGGTCTGATTTTTGTAAAGCTCTTTTCATGGAGGATTAATGTAGAAGCTTGACATTTTTGTTACAGGAAATTGGTTTGAAGTTATGACCAGAAGACCATTATTACAGTGTAATTTTTTTCTTCTCAAAATAAGAGTAACCACATTTTTTCCACTGCCTTATGACTCAAAAGTGTCTCGGCCATTTAGCTCCAAAGTTTGCTGTGTGCGAGGTATTACCTTCCATCACAAAAGAGATGTGTCTGCTTGAAAGCAGGCTGGTTCGTTATCCTGATGTGAGAAGGACACTTGTCAGCTGTGCCTTCGTGCACTGCTGCAGTCGGTTTCACTGAGGAACTGTAAAATGGCCAAGAAAAGACTCTGGATAAGGTAAAGCTCACTTAAGTACACATGAAAACCCCTCCGTTCCAGGTGTGGAATT
Source organism: Varanus komodoensis (assembly GCF_004798865.1). Lineage (NCBI taxonomy): Eukaryota > Metazoa > Chordata > Lepidosauria > Squamata > Varanidae > Varanus > Varanus komodoensis. The sequence continues at coordinate 10,023,605 of NW_025336346.1, forward strand.
GCTATAATGAGTCTGCTTTGTGTGTCCGAACTCAGATGTCATTTTCAGCACAGCAGTTAGTAGGGTGTCCTGACCTTAGAAGTGGAGCTGCGGCTATGAGCATTTGTACCATCTGATAACGAAACCCTTCCCAGAACTCCAGGTATAGCATTGTCCTGTGCTTGGAAGAGGACGGCCTTTTGCTGTTTTTTGTCTTTGGCATCCAGCATACAGAGCAGGATCACTTGTAGTAGTGAACTTGCTGGCGCGTGAAATAAATTCAATAGAGCCGGTGTGGCGTGGCAGTTAGAGTGTTGGACTGCGATTGGGAAGATCCGGGTTCTAATCTCCGTTAGGCCATGACACTCACTTGGTGACTGTGGGCCAGGCATGGACTCTCGGCCTGGCCTACCTCACAGGATTGTTGTGAGGATGAAATGTAGAGGAGCAGGGGGATTGTTTGAGCCACCTGGGGTTTGTTGTGTATCTGAGTGTATATAAAATAAGTTATGAAGCTAAATGGGACTGCTGATGTGCTTAAGGAGCACGGAGATTTGCAGATGTTCCCCCTGCTCCGCTCAAGCCCCAAACCCCTAAAGGACCGGTGAAACTTAAGCCACTCTCATGCATCCAGCACATGGGCAAGAGCAGGGCTGGCCCCAAGGGCAGGCAGTGCTGAGCAGGGGCCTGGGGGACACACCAAGCATGGTCCCTCTGACAAGAGCCCCAGAGTTGCTCTTCCTCACCACTGAGCTTGCTTGGTCCCCGGCTGCTTGTGTTGCCCCACACAACAGTGCCACAACAGAGGAGGAGAGGTGTTATGCACAGGTGTGCGTCCTGGCAGACCTCAGGCACGTTCACAGGAGGCTCCTTATGCTTGTTGTGCTGCTGATTCGCCTTCCGATCACGAGGATGAGCCTGGTTTTGTAATGGTGCAGTCTCAAGCGGTGGCTCAAGCTCCTGGCGTCCAGCGGGATGCGGCCATGGGAGAGATGAGCCCCAGGGCAGGTGGGGAGGCAGATCAGTGCAACCCTGGGATGCTGGGGAGTCACAGCCTGAGGAAGGGGGCACTGACATGGGAAGGTCCTCCAGTGGAGAACCCCCATCCCCTGAGGAGGGGCACCTGGTGGCGTGTCACCAGCACTGGAGGGAAGCCCAGCTAGGGACACAGCAGGAGGAGTGCAGCACGCTTCTTCCAAGGAGGCGCAGGCACAGGCGGGCTTTGGGGAATGAGCAGTAGATGGGGTTCAGCACTCCACTCAGGGTATGTTTGGAGACTTATGCGTAACAATAAAGCTGATGAGATAAAGAAATGCTGGTGAGACTGATATTTTTGGGAGGGAGAAACGTGGATTGCGACCAGGAGCCTCTTTTCTATTGGTTCTGTCTCTGCCAGTCAAAGCAGTAGCAGCGATAATGAGAAAGCAGAGCGATAGCAGCTGGTGATGATGGCCATGAGGAGGTAGAATCCCGGACGGACGGAGGGAGGGAGCCAAGAAAGGCAGTCCGGTCCTCCAAATGGGGAGCTGGCAATGGTCAATCTCACAGAATTCAGAGCAGGAGCACTCCTGTTAGGGGAAGATGATGCCTGGCAACATTTTGTCACAGGTCCCACTTGCATGTTTGGAATGCCGGGTGCTGCACCGCAACTTTCATGGCCTGCTTGTAAACAGCCAGCAGCATCTGGATGGCAACTGTTGAAAACAGAAATCTAGACTAGATAGACCTTGGTCTGACCCGGCAAACCTGGTTTTAAGTTCCTCCCTTTCTTCTCAGTAAGGTTTTGTAAGGGATTTTGACAATATTGTAATCTTTTTAGAAAAGAAGTATGCACCATAACAAAGGACAAAGACAAGACTCTGAATTATGGAAGCAGAGCTTAAGTCTAGATAATGGATAATCGATAGGCCTGATCAAGCAGCTACTTCTGCACTTGTTGCTTATTTGAAATACATGTTTCTTGCTTGTGCAATACTTTGCTGCACAGTGACCTGGTTTCCACAATTTAACCAACCCACTCTGGGTTTTTTAAGCCATAGAGAGCTGTGGTTCAATGCACACCCCAAATAATGGTGGCTGTTATATTTGAACCCAGCTACTATTGGTTATGTGAAAGTTAAACAACCTTTGCATAACCCTACAATAGACTGTGTGTATGTAAGTGTTATTTAACTCTCCCATAACCCACAGTGTCTGGGTTCATTAACGATCCCTCAGAGAGTCAAGGGTTAAACATGCAGAAAGCTGCCTGGTGACTCATTCTAGCTTAACCAACCCTTGGTGTGCTGTTTTGATCCTGCAAACTGACCCACTGTGGCAACTTCCACATCACTATTATATAGGTACATAAGTTTTGAATGGGGTCATTGCAATGCTCTGAAAAGGCAGTTTACTCATTGATCCAGTAAAACATGTGTAAATAGAATTGGGGTTTTAGAAATGATGGGGAATTTTGAACATTCCAGTTGTGTTTTTCACTTGCATCTGTTTTTAATTTCATTTTAATTCCTGTGGAATATCTTTTAAAAAGAAGAAAAAAAGCTTGAGGCTTGAATTACAGCTTCATCAAACTTCATGATTTTATAATACAACAGTTGTTGAGGGGAAATCTTGCATGGTCTCCGGGGGTCTTGTTTCTGCTGAAGACTGTTCACTTCAGTAACCGCTTCTACGTGCCCCCAATTTCTGCTTCCATTTCCACAAGAGTCTGACCTGAGCTGATCTGGTTGATGAGTTATGTTTATGCCTAGATTTTACAGTGAGCCCCATAGAGGATGCATTTTAACAGTCTGTAGCTAGTACAGTAAAATAGAATGAGGCTACTTAATTAAAAGGAATTAGAGTGAATCATGTAATCTGAATATGACACAGACCATAAAATTCCTTGCATGTTAAAAGTGCTGTGCAAACACATCAGCACACAGGTATGCACCTTTGGCACTTGCTGAATCCTACCCAATCTTTCTACCTCAGCATCTAATCAGCTGCCAAACCCTGCTATTTCCTCTTCAACTTCTCAAAGATGTTGCCATCTCCTTTCTGCTTTTGTCGCCAAAACCCTGGCCTGTTCTCTTGAAACTTTGGTTATTACATCCTCCACCTGCTTGGCCTTCCTCCCACTGACTCCTCTCCCACCAGCTCAGTATGCGTGTTTCCACAAACAAATGTTCAACTACTCCAAAATGAATAAATCAGTCTTGAGGATTAATTTCTAGTGGGTTGTTTTTATAGCAACTCACTGTTGGTGGAAACGTGTCTTGCAAATGTCCTTTTTTTTCTTTTTACTCGTAGATCCTTTATTCTGTGGCAGAGAATGTGTTTCTGTGACTACACAAGGATCTTTTCAATTTCACGTTAGCATAAAACAGCTTCCACCTTTCTCTACACCTCCCATTTCCCACAAGAATCCTTCTGAAAGTTGATTGCAATAGTTTGGTAGGAGAGTTGCAGGTCATGTTTGCTTGGCTATATCCGTGATCAGTGGCAGCTTGAGGTGCTTCTTCGTGGTCTCTGTGGGCCTCCTCCCTCAGCAAGCCAGCCTTCTCACCACAGTGCTCATCAGCTGCGACGGCTTTTCTCCCTCAATCTCAGGAGGAGGAAGGAAGCTAGCAGGGCTCACGTATTGCCCCCTGCTGCAGCGTGGGCTCTCCGCAGGTCCCCAGCTCAGGCCTGTATGTGATCCCAGCCCTGGCGGTTGTAGATTCACAGGGTAGCCAGATGGTTATTTAGTTCTTAGGTTCTTCCAAAGTCATTGTCCTTATATCTGTCTTATTCTTACTTCGATAAATTACATTGCTGGATACGAGCCATATTTTCTTATCAACAGTATTGTGTGTCTTGGGGGGAAAAACCCTCCAAGGCAGTGCACAACCAGTCTAAAGTAAAATAGTAAAACCATTTAAAAGGTTAAAACAAGAGCATGCTAAAAATGTGAAAGGTGATACGAATGCAAGTTAATTTTTGAATCTTTGAAAGGGAAACACTTGTTTGAAGTGCTCTGCGTAGACACAAGTCCTACAAGCAGCTTTGTTTGCCTGATCTTCTGTATATACAGGTTCCAGTTTAAATAGATGGATAAAAGTATCCTGCTCTTCCTCATGCCTCCACTTTTCAAGTGTGTGTTGCATATATGTTGCTTTAGCATCAGAGATTTGTCAGGGGCTTACTTTATTGAGCTTTAGCTGCCTGACTAAAACTTTTTTCTGGCACACGTATGGCACCATTGAGATTATTCTTATATTAACTTGCACTAGGTTAAATACATTAAATTTTATGTTACTTGATTATTTATATGTTATTTTATCTTGTTTATTATGAGTCTAATTGTCTTATTTTATCTATTTTAGTTATTTGTAATTTTATTGTGAAGGCCACTCAGAGAGTGTTATGCTAATGGGTTTGAATACTGAAACGGGTTTGCCTCCAAACAAATCTAATAAATAAATAAAGTGCAAAATGCTTGACAAAATAAACAGCAACAGTGATGCTAACTTCCTTGCTAGAACTACCCTCCCTGTGAAGTCTTGTGATTTTTGCTGCAGTATCTTATGCGTGTCTACTCAGAAATTCTATGGTAGTCAGTGGGGCTTAATCCTAGGGAAATATGCCAAGTACTGGATTCTTTCAGGTACTGGTAAGAAAGGGTAGTAAGAGCAAGGGATCGATACAATTGCTTGATCAGCTGGAACTTGAAGAGACTCCTTTTCCTGTAGTATTATAGAAGAGTTGCCAGCAAAGACACTAACAAATGTCTTTCTCATCATCTCTTCATCAGAGAAAAAATTGAACAAGATACTTTTCTTCTCCAGGCTTAAAGCCGTTGCACAATATAATACCTGTCAAAGGCTGCTTAAACTTCTGATGCCAAATTCTGAACTTCGGTAGCTTATTTCATTTTTTGCAGTGGATGAAAGAACTGAAGGTTAACTATTTGTTTCTTCCGATTTTTCAACCTTACTTGGAAGTCCTTATTTCTCACACTATCTTCCTGTTTTTCATATTGTCCTCCTTCCTCTCTTTGTTTCAAACTCTTCATTTGTTTTCAGGGGCTGAAGAAGTTGAAAATTTTGATTGGCTCACTGTGTTCTGAAATATTACAATAAATTCTGTGGCCCTTTCTGCCAAGTTAAGCTTCAGAAGTAGTTCTATTCCCTCCAAGATGGTTCTCATACTTTGCCTTAGTAACATTTACTTGTACAGAAAATGAAATGCTTTATTGTAGTCTCCCACAACCTGGTGCCCTCCACTGTTTGACTGCAGCTCTTATAATTCCCAGCTAACTTGGCCCTTGGCCATGTTGGATTGCATCCAGAAATGCCCACTCATTCATGAAAGGCCTTTCCATGCATAGAATTCCTCCCAAGTTGTGGTCCTGCCTCCAGAAATGCTTGGATCTCCTAGTCCAAGAATGGATTTTTGGGATGCAAATGGCCATGCTGACTGTGTGAAATAAGTTTGTAGTAGAACATTACATTTACTGTGCTCTACTGAGACAAACCCAAAGCTTTTACAGTTATCCTGGACTGGTATGTTTCTAAGCTTTAACTTGGCAGAATATTCGGCAATATTCATTGTAATGTTTTAGAAGACAGTGTCTCAGCATTTTCAGCATCTCCCATGCTTCTCTGTTTGCAGAGATCTTAACCTTTGTGAACAAATTCTTAGTGGTAATGATGGTGATGTGGTCATTCGGAAAATGGTAAGTACAGCACTGTATCACTTGTCTAGTGTGCTTAAGAAATCAGGATTCAAAATCTCACACACTCTGGTCAGCCAGTATTACATCGACATGGATTCTGTTCTACCACATTTTAACCTGCCTTGATACAATCCTATCTGGAGCAAAGTAAATTTCTGGTCTCTTTGCACTATCTCATATGTTGTGTTTCTGTTGCCGATAAATCACAGAGACAACTGGTTCTAGTACCAAAACTCTGAGAGATGCTTTTGATTATTCAAGAGCAACACATGGGATTTTAAAAATAGCTGTAAAAGCTAAATCAAAGACAAAGAGGACAGCTGAACCAATGTTTATAGTTCCCAACATGTTTCAAGAATGCCCTTTATCAAGGGTAATTCTTATTAACTTCCAAACAATGCTTAGAACTTCTGGCTTTTAACTCACACAAGATCCTAGTGTCCTATTCCTGCCTTCACCCCTGATGTGCATTTTGAGTGTGGGGGAAGTTGAAACCTGCTGTCTGTTCTGATGCCTTTAAAAGCATATGGTGGACTACAAATCGAAAAGAATCTAAAATAAACACATTTATCTGCAATTTCTCTGTCCATATTATTAAACAAAAAACCAAAAAAACCAGCCACTCCAGTTTCAAGTCTACCAGACCCAAAATCTTCACTGAAATGTGTTTATTACCGCAGTTTTAACAAGTTAATCTTCAGAACATTTCAGTTTAAAAATATGCCACAGGGCTCTTTGTTGCTAAATTGCTGAGAAAGTTGTAGCGCAGAGATGGGGCTGTTTGGCCCTCCAGTTGCTGTAGTATTACAGCTCCTCACATCCCTGTTTCAGCTGCTTGTGGCTGTAACTCCCGGATGTTGTTGGACTTCATGTTCCCCACTCCCGCTGTAAGAGAAATACACTGCTTGCTAGCTAGCACTCTTTTTCCAAAGTTGGTGAATATATTTTCTTTACCAAGTACCAAGTCGGGTAGGCTGTATGTTGACATAAGGCTCTCTGAAGTGAGTTCCAAATGAATCTCTCCTGGGTGCAGAGTCCTAAGCAAGGCCTTTTGAGGTGACTTTAATAGCTAGGCAGCCTTATGCAAGAGAAGGTGTTTTCTAAGACCTTTCTAAGAGGTGCTGATCGAAAGCAGGGCTTCATAGGTGGTATAAGCAACTTGGTGTATAATTTAATTCTAACCATAAAACTAGATATGGTTGCAATGGGCTGGTAGTGAATGCTGTAATGTGCTCTTCAGAAAGCCTGGCTTCATCTTTGCTCTTTCTGAAGTCTAGTTTCTAACTTGCCAACACTTTGTTTGCTTAAAAGAGTTTTTCAATAACGGGAATAAATTTTCAGAGAAAATAGTGATAATTGATGTCAGCAGTTAGCAAGGTGTTGGCCTTGACAGTCTACTCAGATCCCCAGAATAAAGGAAAATTCTTCTTGTCCTGGCTTGTTATTTCTTATGACACTTTCAGAAGACTTACCTCTCGGAAAAGAACAACTAGCAGCTTGTCCTCAGGTCTGTGTCTCACTTCTGTCTCATAAAGAGTGCCGTATGCACCCTTCTCCTGCTTGTGGATTTCTCAAGAGTAGCTGCTTGGCCATTTTGTGAACAGAATCCTGGATTTGCCAAGCTCCTGACCTGATCTAGCAGGCCTCTTCTTTGCTATTACATGCTACAGATTCCAGATGTTGCTCAAAAAACATACAGGAACAGAGTGGTGGGTAGCTGTCTTGAGATGCGTGAGGTGCTGAGGCAGGGAATCCTGTGAACAGTAAAGAGTTAGGCTGTGGCATGTCAGGCCCGGAGGCCAAATCCAGCCTTCCTGGCCCATTGTGGGTATTCAGATGATGGGGCCCTTTTCCTCCAGCTATTGATCACTTCTTAGCTTCCCACAGTTGCTTCGTTTTTTTTCTGTCAGTCCAAAAGGCTGAAATATTCCTGGCAGGAAGAGTTGTTAGCTTCAAAATGCTGGTTTTTAAAATGTTTGGCTCTGCCCCTTTGCTTTTGGCCCACCCTTTAGAATTCCTCCTCAAGAGCTTTTCTGAAATTGTATTTGGTCTTGGGCTGGAAGGATTCCTTGCCCGCCCCCCACACAGAGAGCCAAGTGTTAGTCTTGGGTACTTGCCTCCCATCACCATATCTGGATTTATGATTTGAGTTATAACTACATCATGGTAATAAACAAAACAACACCTTCTCAAAGAATGCGTCATCTTAAGGGGCAATGTAAAGTCCATTTTATTTTTGTGGGAATCCAAAGACAATATTTCCTTAACAGTAGCAAACACAGTTCAGCCAGTTTGATCTGCTACCTCACATCGTCCATTTACAGATGAACTTGCATCCTTTGCCATAAGGAGAAGGCAGGAGTAAATAAGGCCCATCATGGGATAACTCTCATAACACCACAGGCTTATATGATTGGGCCAAACAAAGAGGGCACCACCACAGGTTGCTGCCTAAGGTAGATCAGGTATAATCATGAGCACAGAATCCTGAAAAGGCTACGCACAGCTCTTGTCCTGTTTCTTGTTACGTAGTACTGTAGATCAGCTTGTCCCAACCTGGTGTCCTCCAGATGTTTTGGACCACAATTTCTGTCATCCTTGACCATTGGCCATGGTTGTTGGAATTGATAGAAATGAACTCCAAAACATCTGGAAGGGCATCAGGTTGAGGAAGTTTGCCATACATTGCACAGTAAGAATTCACTCTCACGCGTGTAATCAATGTAAACTAGATCAATGTGATTCACTATTCTTCTTGATGTACAGCCATACCTATCTAGTCCAACCATAAGAAGAGCTCTTTTGGATCAGAGCAAAGGCTGACCTAGTTCAGAATCCTTCTTCCCACTGCCATGTTTGTAGGAAGCTCACAAGCATGTAGACTATGTGGAAAGCCATCTTAGACAATATTAGGAAATAACTTTTAACGCTACAAGTGTTGAATAAGAACTATGCAGAGATTTTTGCATATCCTGCGGAAAAGAGGCATCCGAAGATAAAATCCTGTTAAGAGCTGTTTATGTTACTACTGTAGATGCTCAAATATAAAAATATAAACCAAGGTGCAGGATGACCATAAGGAAGAATATGGGAGTACAGGAAAATAATGCCCAGGAAGAATCTAGACTATATCCTAGCAGGGTTCTTAGTTTTCATGCAATGCATAGCTCATGTATAAATTAAGAACACAAGAAAAGCCATGCTGGATCAGACCAGTGGTCCATCTAGTCCAGCGTTCTGTTCACACAGTGGCAAATCAGCTGCCAGCAGGATCCCATAAGCAGGATATGTATGCAGCAGCATCCTCCTGCCCAAGTTCCCCGGCAGCTGGTGCACATGGGTGTCCTGCCTTTGATACTGGAAACAGCACACAGCCACCAGGGCTGGCAGCCATAGATAGACCTCCCCTACATGAATTTTCTCCAATACCCTTTTAAAGCCCTGAAAAATGAGTGGCCATCACTACTTACTGTGTCAGTGAAATCCATACATTAGGTATGCACTGTGTGAAGAGGTACTTTCTTTCATCTGTCCTGAATCTCCCACTAATCAGTTTTATGGGATGACCCCAGGTTTTAGGATTATGACCAAAGGGAAAAAATGTGTCATCTTTCACCTTTTTCACACTGCGCATAATTTTGAACATCTCCCCTTTACTTGCCTTTTTCTGAGTTAAACTCAGCTGTTGGAACTGCTCTTCCTTAATCCCTTAGCCAGTTTAGTTGCCCTTCTCTGCAGTTTTTTTAATGCTGTTTTTCAGGCATGGTGACCAGCACTTGACACAGTATACTAAGTGCATTTACACCAAAGATGTGTGCAAGGAAAGTATAATCTTAGTTTTATTTTTGTCCCCCCCCCCCGCAACTGTACCTAATATGGAGTTCGCCTTTTTCAGAACAATCATGCACTGTGCTGTCTGCCACAACCCCAGTTTCCTTTCTTGCTCAGCCACTGCTACCTCAGATCCCATCAGCCTGTACCTGAAGTTGGGACTTTTTGCCCCAGCATGCATCACTGCACACTTACTTACATTGAACTGCATTTGCCATTTTGACATCTATTCCCCCTGTTGGAGAGATCCCTTCAAAGATCTTCGTAATTCCTTTCGGTCTTCGCTACCCTAAATACTTTGGTGTTATTAGCAAACCTGGCTACTTGACTGGTTACTCTTAGTTCCAGATCATTCATGAATAGGTTGAAAAGCATTAGCCCTAATGTAGATCCTTAAGGGACTCCACTGGAAGAAATTACCACGTATTTCCACTCTCTGTACTTTAACCATGTAGCGATCCATAAGAGGACATCCATTCTTATTTCACAAATGCCATGTTTGCTCAAGAATCTTTGATGAGGGATTTTGGCAAAAACATTTTGGAAGTCCAAGTAAACAATGGATAACAGATAGTCCTTGTCCATATGTTTATTGACTTTCTGAAAGAACTCTAGTGAGTTAGTGAAACAGGATCACCTTTGCAGAAGCTATATTGATTCTTTTTCAGCACAGCTTGTCCCTGTATATGCTTACTGATTCTATCATTAATAACGTTTTTCACCAATTTACCCAAAACAGACATTAAGCTAACCAGCCTGTAATTTCCTCGTTCCCCATGAATCCCTCTTTAAATTTGGTGTTACACTGGCCATTCTCCAGTCCTCTAGTACAGATGCTGCTCTTAGGAGCGTGTTACATGTTTTTGTAACAAGGTCAGCGATTTCATATTTGAGCTCTTTAAGAACTATACGGTGGATACCATTTGGATTTGGCCATTTATTAAGTTTTAGTTTGTCAGTAAGGTTGAGAATTTCATCTTATATCCCTTCAATCTGCCTTAATTCCTCAAACTTCCATCCCGAATATATAATTTCAGGTATCTATCCTGCATCCTCAGTTGTAAAGACAGATGAAAAGAATTCATTTGGCTTCTCTGCAGTCTCCTTATCTTCCCTTAGTGCTTCTCTAATTCCATTATCACCCATTTGTCCAAGTGCCTTGTTCCTTTATTCTGATATATTTAAAGAATTCTTTATTGCAGGCCTTGAAGATGTTAGCAATAATGCTCCTCCAAATGTGTTTTTGTATCTCTTATTGTCTGCTTGCATCTCCATTCTGCAAGCTCGTGCTCCCTTTTGTTCTCTGTATTTAAAGATTTCTGTTTTCTGAGGGAGCCCTTCTGCTCCCTGATAGTTCCTTCAGACTGTTTGTTAACCAGTGCTGCTGTCTGCTACCATTCCTAACTTGTGGTGTATATACTATCAGATATTCTATTGTGGTTTCCCTTGCACAGGCCCAGATTGTCCAAAAATATTCCCCAGTGCTTAATGTCTGAACCCTTCCTCTCTGCACCACCATCTCATCCACACATTGAACTTCCTCACCTGTGCCTGTGCATGGAACAGGTAGCAGCTCAGAGGAACCCACCTTGGTGGACCTAGATTTCAACTGTCTACCTAGTAACCTAAACTGGGCTTCCAGGACCTCAACTACATTTCTCTGTGTCACTGATACCAACATAGACTGCATCCATTCAGTCTATGACTCCAACTGACTACATTGTCTACAAGACTATCTAGACAATGCATTGTACTAACAATCTCCACCCAATTTAACATGTGGTTCACACACCTGTTGCAAACCCAGTTCTCTGTGAATTGAATTTCCCACTACCGCAAGCCTTCCAGAGGATAATAGGTTGCCCTCCAAGGAAAGGGTCACGTCTAAGTGATCATTTCCAGGCATCCTTGGAATTGCTTCCTCCTTCCCTGAGGCTGCCATTTTGCTTGACAGAAGAGCGATCACCCAGAATTTGGAACCCTGCCATTTGCTCCTTGAAGGTTTTGTCAGCCAACCCTTTTGCCTCTCTTGCTTTCTCCAGGTCAGCAACCTTGGCTTTCAGGGAATGAACTTGTTCCCTTATTCAGGAGCACATTATTTAAACCCAGTTATGGAAGTAGAAAGACAACAAAGGTGTGGGGTGCATTGCACTGAATGTCATGTGTATGACTTACTGCTCTGGTGTGTGTTTGATGTAGTGTGCCAGAGGCTATATCCTCTGGAAGGTGGACATCCTCGAGGTGTCCTTCACTGGCATAAAAGATGCCCCTGGGAGATGAAGTTGCCTCTACTCAGTGCCCCTCAATGCACTCTGGTGGTGTGGAGGCCCTCTGGGGCACATTTCAGGGGCATACAGCAGGCTGGAGAGGAGAGGAAAAGAATTCACTGCAGTTCTTCCACTTCTTACAAACAGGCCTGTATAAGAGGCTGATGTGTTTAATGAAGCATATGCTGCAGGGCATATGGGTGCATATTAATTTCTTTAATTTTGATTTCTCTATTAGACATTCTCCTGAATCACTTCCAGCACTACTTTAGTTACTAAGAAGAAATTGCATTGCTGTTTGGATAAGAAGTGTTTTCTTTCTTTATTGTATGTATAGTTCTAACATTTCTCTGCTTTCACATCCAACTCAAAAAGCATTCTGTACAGTTTGCTATCAAGCAAGGTATGAAGCCTGCCTTTGTCCTTATCACAGTGGTCAGTGATAAAAGTGCAAGGCTTTGACCTGTGGAATTTTGCACATTTGAATAAGGGATGTTAACTCCATAGCATATCGTTTTGACATAACACATTGCTTTCAAAATATTTAAAATTCCCTGAAGGCATTGCAAATGTTATAGGTTCATTCTCAGGAAATTGGCCCTTTTGGAATAAACAATCAAAATCCTTTGTGTAGTCTCAAACCACCATGCAATGCTGTTAATTGTATTTCCTCCCTTCCTCTCAGGTCACTTGGATCCTAGGTATATAACCATGCATTTTAAGATATAAAACAGCTAATTTATCACAAGGGAGCAATTGGTCTGAACTATCTTGCAAACATATTGAAAGATAAACTAGAACAGTCATATTTGAGTGAATGTTACTATAGCCTCTGATGGTAGAACTGAATTGCAAAACTATAGTGATAAGCTCTCAGAAGACATAGTTATTTGCTCATATTTTATAATAAGAATAATATTTAGTACATTTTTGACATCACAGACAGCTGTCTCTGGACATCCCCTTTCTGCATTTTATTATTTTATTCAAATTTATGCAGCTTCTGTTCCATGCGTCTGAAAATGGGAAGCCTTGCCTGGGCAATTTCCCTGGGATACTTGCTATTCCGGTGAACAGCAAGCAGCAATCCTGGACATGGCCCAGAGAAAATCTAAATAGATTTATTTTTCACTTCATTTTCCCCTGACAGCTGTCAAAAAGTGAGCTGTCAAGTCAGAGCAAAACTGTAAGTGATCGTTTTTTTTGAAAGGGGATAGGTACCCTTCCCCACTCTGCAATAAGCTCCTTAGGTGTTTTTGTGTGTACTCCCCATAGATCCCAGTGCCCCCAATGTCTCTAGCCTTCCTTGAGACTCTAGATAGTTAGGAAGGTAGAATAGTGCACCACTTTTTGCCAACACCTATTCTCCACACCTTGGTACTCAGGGAGGTGGAAAAGTACATTCGCTTTTTCCCCCCACTCAAACTTGCATATGGCAGCTGTTACAGGTTGTGGTTTCTTTGAATACAGGGAGTTAAGCAGGGCTCGATAGGGTAGTTTACAGAGGGAAATATACGCATCTTGTCTAGGGTTGGTGGATGCTTCCTGTGGTATAGTCATGACTAACTATAGGTTTTTAAGCCATGGTTAGTCATAAGATTACCCATGGTTAGAACCAGGTCCTTTTTTGCTTCTTCCATTATGAGTCAGTAATTTTAAGTAAGAGTGCATATAATTTTAAATAGTAATAAAATGTCAAATTATTGAAAATGAAAATGTATTATTTTTGTAAATAACAGTACTTTCCAGTTTTTACAAATTGTTGTTCCTATTATCTTTTTTGAATTATTTAATAATGTATATATCATATCCATGTTCAAATCAGCTTACAAAATTAAGCGGCAACAGACCTATGTAAAAATAAACAAGGGTAGTGTGGGCATTTCACCTTCTTTACAGAGGAGAGTCCTCTGCTTAAAGGGTTGTCCAGTCCAAGTCCCGTTTAAGGATAAAGGACTATAATAAGGGACAACAGCAGAGGCTTTGAGGTTCAGCGGTTGGCACCAGATGGGGGATTGAGCAGGCCCACAGGTCATCTGGTTGCATTCTACTGTGGGCTCTAATGTGTTCCTACTTAAAACCCTATTTAAAGAACACTAATTTCTGAATTTGCATCTACACATCTCTGTCTTCCCTTCAGTTAGTTAGTTTGGGTAAAGTACTTCTTTTTTGATGAGGGATTAGAGGCCACCATAAACAAGGCAGAATCGTCATTCCTCAGTTTCCCTATAATGTCTCACTATGATGGAGGACTGCTGCTGTCTGCAGGTGCATCCTGTTGCATCATGTATGGAATAGCTCTTTAAATTAAAAGTGTGAGCTACTGTCGATTCATGCCTAGTGATTCCAGCTTTCAAGCATGTAGTCACCATTTTCTGAAGTAAGTTGACTCTGGTCGGCGTAGTATAGCCAATAAGGCTTTCTCAACCCCAGCTGTTTTGTTCGTTTTGTTTGTTTTCATCTTCCAATCAGTCATGGCCCCAAAGGAGCTAGAAGGAAGATGGGAAATTATGATAAGACTCTGGAAAGGCAAGTCGAAGATCTGCTAACCAGAATGATCACTTAGCCTATACAGTGTAGGGCCTGAATAGCATTTTCAGCAGTTGCATGAAATATGGAGTGTTCTTGCTGTTGGGTGATCTATGGGGCCATTGGAAAGACCATAAGGGAAACCTCAGCAAATTATATTAACCTCACTTCATGGTTGTCCTAGGCATAAATCTTCATTGGACTTAAATAGACTGAGATGTGAATTATTAGTTATTTAAAATGCTTTGGGATCACTGGATTTTAAAGCAATGAGAGTATTTAATTTAGATGTAAGGCATTTATATTTGTTTGTGGGCCAAATAAAGCTTTTGAGTAGTTTAATTTTATAAATTGATCACTAATACATAGTATCCAATGTTAGTTC